>NC_033794.1:49289360-49310254 GCF_001876935.1 Asparagus officinalis | reverse complement strand
AACATGAGATACTTGAATTTTGATGTTTTGACATAAGCCAAGTTTTGAAACTTTGTAAAATAATTTTATAGACTTGATAAAAAGTATAAACTATAGTTGTTAAGTCTATAAACCATATAACATAAGAACACAATATGTTTTCAAATAAAATATAATATGAAACATATAAAAGTATATATGAAGATATATATTGTTTCATATGTATATAGCTAAACCAAAACATATATGTATATATATAACTATATATATACAAAAAGAAAAACGTGTATGTGTGTATATAATTATGCTTAAAGTACTAACACACATAATATAAAACCTAAAATAAAATGGAATTTGTTCAATTACATCTAAGAGAGGAATATTGACCTTAACCTGCTTGAATGTTTCTAGGATCTTCTCCTCTTGAGGGGAGTGTTTCCTAAGCCTGAGTCTATCTAGAAAAGGAGCAACTAGTCTAAACCTATCAAAAGCAGGCTCAGGTTCCGGTTCAGGTTCTTGGTCATCTGAGGAGGGTGATTGTTGAATAAATTCATCAGAAGGAGAAGGAGAAGGAATTTGTACTGGATCAAAAGTTTGACTTGGAGGAGTTCTCACTTGATTATCGACCTGTCTACCTGACCGAAGTGAATGGATTGCATTCACTTGAGCTTCATAGGATGAACTGCATCCTGTGTTATTAGGGTTAACCACGGGTTGACTCGGGAATTTTCCTTTCTCTCTTTCACTCACGGCACTAGCTAGTTGACCAAGTTGGGATTCTAATCTAGCTATAGCTTGAGTGTTGGAGTTGAGCATTTGTCCGGTTGATTGCATGAAGGAATTCAGCGTGCTAGACGTTTGAGTCAACATATTCGTGGTTTGGGTGGAGGCCTTAATTATGGTTTCCAAACCCCTTTCCAAGACATTGAGATGTTTATCCTGATCTGGATTGTGAGGAGTCTGAATTACAGCTTGATAAAGAGGAGACTGATTTTGATACGGCAGATTGGATTATTGAAATTGTGGATTGAAAGGAACTGGGTTTTCCCGTTTCCAAACCCCTTTCCAAGACATTGAGATGTTTATCCTGATCTGGATTGTGAGAAGTCTGAATTACAGCTTGATAAAGAGGAGACTGATTTTGATACGGCAGATTGGGTTATTGAAATTGTGGATTGAAAGGAATGGGTTTTCCCCTAGAAAATTGTTAGGTCGAAGCGGGAGTAAAGTTTTGAGTTCCGGGAGAATTTCCTTGATTCCATGCAAAGTTGGGATGATTTCTCCAACCTGGATTGTAGGTTGGAGAAAATGGATCATTTCTAGGCGGCGTTGAAGCAGCGTTCATCTGTTCTAATCATGTTGTTGTTCTAGCAGAGGCCGCATTCCTCCTGAAACGTGGGTAGGAGACTAACAATTTATGACATCCTTGAGCAGAAACATGATTGATTTGAGCTGGAGCTTGTTCCTTAATTTTTAAGGATTCTAACCTCCGCAGAATTGTCACCATCTTCGCTTCAGAAGCAATGTTTGACTCCAAGGAAGGACCACTAGGCTTAAAATTGAGAACTGATGAAAACCCTGTCATCGCACTGTTCCCATTGCATTGTTTTTTCAGAAAGACTCTCCAAAAACTCCCAAGCTTCATCAGCATTTTTCCTCATAAAATCCCCGTGACACATTGATTCTAAGGGAGTTTTTGCAGAATAATCTAATCCCTCATAAATTATTTGGCACAATCGCTATTTTTCTAAACCGTGATGAGGACATTGGATGAGAAGATCTTTAAATCAGTCAAAATACTTCCAAATAGGTTCTCCCGGGACAATTTTAAAATTCATGATGCTATTTCTTAGCTTCACCGTTTTATGGATAGGAAAAAATTTCTTAAGAAAAACGGTGATAAATTCCTCCCAAGTAGTGATGGAATTTACGGGTAAGCTATACAACCATTTTTTTGCTTTGTCTTTGAGAGCAAATGGAATAAATCTGAGTTTGATCGCATCTTCTGTTAATTCTCTCATTTTAATCATAATACACACTTCCTCAAATTCTGAGATAAAAATATATGCATCTTCTGTTTCATTTTCAAGGAATTTGGGAAACATGTTTATGTAATGCGGTCTAAGCTCAAAATTTATTCCATTTGTTTCGGGGAGCCTAATGCTAGAGGGGATTGCATTCCTAATGGGATAGCACATATCTTGAAGAACGGGTGGATTAGGATGCTCCATTTCTATTATTGGTTCAAAGCGAATTAATCGATGTGTATTATAACTAATCCACAGTTGCATACACCAAAACTATTTTTTATACTTTTTTTTATAAAAGTTAGTTTTTTTTAAATGAGGAGAGAATGAAAAAAGAGGAAAATCCTAACTAAAACAAATCAAAATCAATCACTTTTCAATCACTCTAACTCTAGGATTAAGCCTAACTCAACTAGACTAGCTCCTAACCAAAAACTCCTAAAGTGAAAAGATTAAAGTTTTACCTGGGTAGTTAGCCAGGTAAGGATAGTACTAGAGGGTGATCAGAGATCAATTAAGTACCTCGTTCCTTGTGGAGCGCTTTACGCAACCCCTAAATCTTGACTTAGACACCAACTAATCCGAAAAAACTTAAACCGGTTCACTTAAGGATTTCTTGTTCCTTATTGAGCTTGAGTCCTTAGGGCCAACGTCTAATGAGTTTTATTAGGCGTGGGTGGTGTAGTGAGGAATTAGTGATTTTTGGGCTAAAGAAAGGGTGATGAAATCCCTCACATTATCGTGATTATGGGGTTTTGCCCTTAAAAGTATTTTTAAGTGTGTGCCAAATCAAGATGCTCAAATCACTTGGTAAATTCCTACTAACAATATGAAATGCAACCCTGTGAATTAAAAGCAACTAAAAAGGATGGAAAAGAAATTTTTTTTTTTAAATTAGGGTTAACAATCAAACAAATGACAATGGGGGAAATTATTTGAATTTATTATCTTGTTAGTAAATGTCAAAGTGGAGGGTGAATTTTATTATGGTCAACAAAAATAAAATCTTTTTTTTTCTTTTAAGTCCTAATTGTAGCTCAAAATTAGATTAGCACAATAAGCTAACTTGGATCTTTAACTCAAGGCGATTAGACCTTAAATCAAAGAGCACCAAGCTCTGATACCAATTGTTAGACCCTAGAGGGGGGGTGATTAGGGTCTTATGCTAATCTAATCCGATTAAATGCCAATTAAAATAAATTAACAAGTTATATTCTTGCAAGATAGGTGTACAAAGGGTTATGTGCAAGAATATGCAATATACACAAGGTGATATATCCTATATGATAGAAATATATGCAAGGATATATAAACAATAAGATATATCCTAACAAAGAGATATAGACAATGTAAGGAGATATATCCTATATGATAGAGATATATGCAAGGATATATAAACAACACAAGGGTAAATAATCTAAACAAGATAGTGAATGAAATAAATGAGCAATGCACAAATGGCGATATAAGATAAATGCAAAAACAACTACGCCAAAGACAAACTCAAACAAGCAATATGATCACGGAGTTCGGACCTTCCGTCCTACGTCTCCGCTCCCCACTCCCGGGGAGAAATCCACTATCAACCGGGTTTTCTACGTTCACCCGAATAACGTTTACACCTCACAGTATCGGTTTTCAACGCTCACCGATCAACGTCACTCCTCACACTCGGTTTCTAGCTCACCGAAAACCTCACTACACACTCGGTTTCTAGCTCACCGAAAACCTTACAACACTCACAATGTAACAAATATAAATTTGTTCTCTACAATAGATGAGAACACAATGAAAGCACAACTCAAAGTTACAATCTCTCACCACCCAACTATACTATGTATGAAAGATACAATAAGCTCAATGTGGGTGTGTGTAACAGTGAGATTCAATAAAACTTAACTCAATAAGAACTAGCAATAAGAATTGATATGAAATTCAATAGTAAAAATGCTAGGAAATAGAGTTAAGGAAACTTCTCTATAAACACAAAGAGAGGATGATGAAATGAAGTCCAACGGTCACATTGTCGGTCGACCGAAAATTCCGTCGGTCGACCGATGGAAAAATTCGGTCGACCGATGGAAAGTTCGGTCGACCGTTATCCAGGTCGAAAACAGGAAATCAAGCAAACACTTATCCGGTCGACCGGTGCGGTCGACCGATGGAGCTTTTCGGTCGACCGGACCGGTCGACCGACCAACTCTCTGGACCATGCTGACGAAAAAACAAACGAGCGGTCGACCGGTGCGGTCGACCGAAAACAGACATTTCAAAACCTGATTTTAAAGCTGACTTTTAAGACTTTGGAAAAATGTTAAAAATAACAAATGAAGTCCAAAAATTATGAAACTTTGGAAAATGTATATAAACATGTAAATGAACATGTTACAAAAAGAATTTTCCAAATTGCATTTCCCATTTGTGAAAAATCATCATTTTGCAAAATAGTTCAAAAACATGAAAACCTGAAAATTGATATTTTGATATTTTGACTTAAACAACATTTTGAAACCTTATGAAATGATTGTATAGACTTGATAAAAGATATAACATGTTGTTATGAAGTCTATAATCTAGAAATACAATATTTTCATAAATTTGCATATTCTATGCAATATATTCAAAACACTAAATATGATTTCATTAAATATAAGCTTGTTAAAGGTGAAATCATATATAGGCATATAAGCATGAAACAAAATAGTATTTTCCAATTCTATGCATTTGTTTCATATATAAACTTGAAAACTATAAAACCAAAAACATATGTATATATATATATGTATCACTATATATATATATATGAAAACCGATATAATGTGTGTGTATAGATATTGAGCTTAACGTATTAAACACACATTTGATCTTGATCTTCATTGAGCTCAACTTGGTACACGTTGCGGATGAAGCTAAACTTGGATCTTGAACTTGAATTGTACGATGCTTCACTCTACAATTCCGCCAACCTCCATTTGATATCGTCGTTGAAGCGTTATTCCATCCATCCTCCAACAACGTTGTTTGTCTACAATACATAAGAATGTACAAACACTAGACAAACAACATTAGTGGTAAATTGTTTGTTAAACATCATCAAAACAAGAAGGCCAACACACACAAGTTACAGAACCAAAATAACTAAAACCTACTTAAGCACCTTCCCCGGCAACGGCGCCAAAAACTTGATGCGGCATAAACATATACCAAAAAAATATTGCAAGTGCACAACCGTGTCAAGTTATAATATAAAGATATCGATCCCACGAGGAAGGTGTTTTGTAGGAGAAAATATAAAATCGGTTCTTATGTTGTGTGCGTGACAAATAGGAGTGATGAGTGAATGTGATTGTGGAGAGATAATGAGAGTGAAAGTGATGGTGTGTAAATCAATGTTTTTGAGTGAATGTGATTGTGGAGAGATAATGAGAGTGAAAGTGATGGTGTGTAAATCAATGTTTTTGAGAGTTGATGTGAGTAAAAAATAAATGTGATCAACAAGGCAAGAAGGAAGAATGAATAAAATCGAGAAACAAATAAAAATCAAGAATGTAAAGATAGCGGATTCAATTAAAGATTTGGGTAATCTAGAATTGAATCCACTTCTTAGAAAAAATGATTCCCTAGAGGGTTCTAGCCTAAAGGCGAGTTCTAGCCTCAAGGTGAATAGTGTAAGAAATTAAAATCTAACTACAAAAAAAATTGCAAAATCTAAACTGCAAAATAAATTATAAGAATTAAATGCGAGAAAATAAATCTACTCTATAAGCATGAAATAAATCTAAGGCAAGAGGGTTCTAGCCTCTTGGCTATTTAACAAGAAAATAAAATCTAATTACAAGCATGAAAATAAATCTAAACTAATAAGCAATAAAAGAGAAATAAGAAAAACAAACCATCAAATTAATCTTCATCTTCATCTTCATCATCCAACAAAGAGAAGAAAAGAAAAAATTAAAGTGGTGAAAAAATTATTTTATTAATTGTAATAAAAAGTTATAAATTTGGAAGGCCTTCTCAATTAAGAGTAGCCCTCCTCTCCAAAAGGAGTTATAAAAATTTTCACACACCTAACCCCTCACTCTCTACCCCTATTTATAGTAAATATCAGTGAATAAGAGTCATTGGATTGAAATCTTATCCAAAAACATTAATTTTCAGCCATAGATCTGTAACTGCCTGCGGAGCTATCGATGTGGGCATCGATACGCCTATCGATAAGCGCATCGATAAGCGCATCGATAGGCGCATCGATGCGCCTATCGATAGGCGTATCGATGCGTAGTGCTCTCCCTCTATTGTCCGAACTTTCTTCTTGTGTTTGTTCTTGGGCTTGGGCCTTTGGACATTTTCTTGGAGTTTCTTCTTCTTTTTGGCTTTGGGCTTGGGCATTTAGGATTTTGCTAATATTTTTTATTAATTCGTGGGCTTTATTGAGAGATGAGAGTTTGAGATTTATTCTTTATTAACCTACAATTAAAAGATAAAAACAATTATTAGTGGTATATTTATTCATATAAAATAGATAATGAGGGTATAAAATTGTAATAAAATGTGATTATCAATCAAGCGAGCTTAACTCGTGCTGACGAGTCAAGCAAACAGGCAAGATTGGCGAGGTTTGGCACGTACAGGCGAGCCAAACAAATAGGCGAGGTTTTGGCTTGCAGGCGAGCTCTGCTTGGCCTTTTGCTTGCAGGCAAGCTTGACCCGTGCTGGCAAGTTAAGCAATGCTGGTGAACTTTGGCTTGCAGGCGAACAAAGCGTGTTGGCGAGCTCTGGCTTGCAAGCGAGCTCTGGTTGGCCTTTTGCTTGCTTTGAGCATGCTGGCGAGCTCTAATGGGCGAGGTTTGAGCTCTTTTGTATTAAGGTAATTTTTATTGCCTACAAACATTGCTAGATCCGTCTACCATATAGGCAGTAATGTGCCTACAAGATTGGTGGAGGTCCGAGAAGAGAACTCAATGCATCGATCAGATGACTAGTATTAAAGATAAACTTAAAGAGTTAGGAATATGAGGTAGAGATAAAGAGTAGAAATTACTCATTAGTTTATAATTTTTATTTCTTAGTTGTAAATTTGTGATAAATTATTTTGGAAAGAGTTGCAAAAGATAGTAATATAGATGAGTAAATGCCAACCTATTTGGGATGTATTCATCTACTGTGTTGTGATAAATTCTAAAAAAATTATAATTGTTCGTGATTAATAATAAATAATTTATTTTTTATCATTTTAATTTCTATAATATTTGTATTTATAAATTGTATAATTACAAGTGATTAATAATATTATTGATTTATTATCAAAATTTTGCATATTTTTTTTTATTATTCTTGAAATTTTTTTTAAAAATAACTTTTAAGCAAAAAAAAAGGAGTAGCGACGAGCCAGTTGGACAGCCCTACCCCTCCCCGCAATTTGTAAATAACTAAAATTTACTTGGGAGGAAAAACTCAAACTTTAGGAGAAGTTTTTCACTCAAAGATATTTTAGTTATTATGAATTACATGCACGTGGTTAGGTGACATAAGCCAAAATTTAGAGTGCTTTTGCAAGACATCTCATAATTTAGGAGGATTATACGAGATAAACAAAGACATGTGCATCACCTCCTAAAGTTCGGAGCAGTTTTGTAAAGTTAGCCCTTTTTCTTTTCTGTAGTAAGTCGACGTGCCCTTAGAATCCATCCACTCACTTGACATGATTCTAAATAATCTTTCAATTTTGAGCACAAAACATTGATTGTCCTCCGCAAAATCTTCAACTTTTCTACCTTTCTTTTTTCTTGGTCCCGAGTAGTTGTCTACTAATGAATCCTACGTGGCCCCGTGGCTACGGAGTTGGGACCTCTCAAGTGGTTCCCTCCACTCTCGACCACATATATAATCACCACCAACTGCGGGTGCAACGAAGCAACGAGCCCGTGTCCCATGATGCATGGTGGCCACTATTCTTTCAAGGGGGAAAAGATATTTGCAATTGTTTATATATGCTCGCTGATTACTTGTGTTTATACTAATTAAGTCCGAGTTATACGTAAATCAGTAGTAATTAATACGGAATTTGAGTGCCGATAACTTCATTCAAAGGATTATTTTTCTATTGATACTCTTAAACCATCCCGCCGATATTGACCACCAAAGACTATGTGTCTCAGTCCTTTGATCAGCTATTATATTGTGCAATCCGAACATTAGTCTACACTAGGATAAATGCGGGAACAGATAACACCAAACAAAAAAAAAAAAAAGAGGAGTAGCGATACGGAATTTGAGTGCCGATAACTTCATTCAAAGGATTATTTTTCTATTGATACTCTTAAACCATCCCGCCGATATTGACCACCAAAGACTATGTGTCTCAGTCCTTTGATCAGCTATTATATTGTGCAATCCGAACATTAGTCTACACTAGGATAAATGCGGGAACAGAAAACACAAAAAAAAAAAAAAAAAAAGAGGAGTAGCGACGAGCCATTCAAGAAAATATCTTTCTTGTTACGCTGGCTTATTGTTTAAGTTATTTTAGTAGTATGGATCATGAGAAAAGGCGCAGGGTGGGACCAGAGAACTGAGGGGAGGGACAAGATCGAGTCAGTTCAATCGAGAAGCTCCCCACGCCTTCTGCTCGGGAGAACGGACAGAAGTGGGTGTTATCATCGGTTATTCATCGAACCTGGACCTGGCGGATTTGATTGATACGTGTATCACTGTGGAACCAAAAAGTACACTGCAGAGCTGTCGCGCGCCTTTACGGAAGCGTGCTTGCACACCGAACGAGTTCGTGAGGCATGGGAGAAGATAACCAAACCACACACGAGTGCAATCCAATCCAAACACGACAAACCAATCGCAAACACAGAGATATACATAGTTTGACAATTTGCCTACGTCCACAGAGAGAGGATGGGGAGATTCTACTAAATCAAGAAGAGTACAAAGGGTTACAAATCTCTCAAACACTTAAACTAACCCAACCAAAAGATCTCTCAACTTGCTCACAAATTCTCCCTCTCAATATGCTCTGAACACTCTCTAATCTCTCCTTTTAACCCTAGAAAATCGTGTTTCAATATATACCAAAACACAATCCCAAAGCAAATAGGAAACAAAGCCCAAGGCCCAGCTTGACACGCGATCGACAGCGACGGTCGACCGAAACCAAACGACAGAACAAAAATCCACTACAGGGTTTGGCGGTCGACCGAAACCAAACGACAAAACGAAAAATCCACTACAGGGTTTGGCGGTCGACCGCACCAAGTCTAGAAACCACCTTTGATTTTGTGCACGTTTCCAGTCGACTGCACTTGCCTCGTGGTCGACCGCTGGAGATCCAAACCTATATTTTATTATTTTCATGTCTTCTCTTCAATTCTCCACATCGGTGAAGTTTTCCCAAAACTGAGCCGACACCAAACAAAGAGCATCATTGCGTCATCTCTCCAAACCCGGCTGCACCAATGTGGTTGCCTACGTACCCTCTCTCCCAAGGGATCAAGCCGCTCGTAGTTCGTCCAAATGGTCGTCAACGGCCTCAACAATCACGAATGTGCAACAAGTTTTGACAATGATCAAACTTGTTGCTCAGAATTACCTTAGTGAGCATATCCAGCGGATTATCCTTCGTGTGGAACTTCACAATCTCCACATCACCATCTTCAATAACATCTCGAACGAAGTAATAACGAATGTCAATATTCATCCTTGCATGAAAAACCTGATTCTTCGCCAAATAGATAGCACACATGCTATCACAATAAATAGTGACAAACCGCTGCGAAACACCAAGTTCCTCCAAAAGTCCCGGATGCCAAATAGCCTCCTTCACAGCCTCTGTAATCACCATATACTCTGCCTCCGTCGTCGATAAAATCACCATAGACTGTAAGGTGCATCTCTAACACACCGACGCACGGGTCAAAGTGAATATATACCCCGTCGTAGACCGGCGCTTATCCAAATCTCCAGCATAATCTGAATCAACATAGCCAATGCACAACTGTCCACCTCTAGTGTCCCGCTCAAAAACTAAACCAACATTGAGAGTACCTCAAATGTATCTCAAAATCCATCTCACGAAGTCTTAATGACTCACTCATAGATCGTGCATGTATCTCGAAACCATGCTCATCGCTTGTGATAAATCCGGACTCGTACATATCATCGCGTACATCAACCTCCCAACTGCGCTCACATATGTAGTCTTTGACATCAACTCTCGATCTTCAACTGTCTTTGGTGAAAGGTCAGTTGAAAGCTTCAAATAGGCTCCTAAAGGTACACTAACTGGCTTCGTATTCATGCTCACATTGAACCGTTGTAGTACTTTCTTCAAATAAGCCACATGTGTCAAACAAATTTTACCCTTCTCTTTGTCTTTGCCAATCTTCATCCCCAAAATGCGCTTTGTCTCACCCAAACCCTTCATCTCAAACTCCTTTGAAAGCTAAATCTTTAACTCATCTATAGCGGATCTGAAAATGGAAACAACTAACATATCATCAACATAAAGCAACAAATAAATGTATGCTGTAGGCTGTCTAAAAATCACAATGGATAGTTGATCCTTATCAAGCTCCAACAATGAAAGTTACAATCAGATGACTTTCTTGTTACCAAAGGAAAGCCGCAATCAAAGGATTTTCCCATGGATTAAGAAGAAATTACAAGTCAACAAGAGGAAGAGTTCACCCCTACGGTCAAAACACAAGTGGCTACGTTCCAAAAGTCAAAGCAACACAATCATTGTATCCTCAACTATCAACACAGCCCCATATTTAAGATGATTGATCTTGATGGCTGCGACAACAACATGACTAATATTATATTAGCAACTATTAGAGGCGCTGATCAGCAGTGTAATGATTTTAGAAAAGCAGGAAGATCTAGAGAACTGTGGGTAAATATTCGACATGCTGAGAAGTGCATGGTTAAAGCCATGCAAAGAGATCTTAGTGGAGATCGTGACCCGCAATTGATAGAGCGTTATTAAGATGCCTCAATTGTAACATATGGCCTGAATAGGACCTTCCCGAATGGTCATTGGTGTCATCCATATATAAAGATAAAGGCAGAACGCAGCTCCAACCGCTGCAGAACGCAGCTCCAACCGCTGCAGAACGCAGCTCCAACCGCTGCAGAACGCAGTTCAAACCGCTGCAGAACGCAGATCCAATCACTACAGAACGCAGATCAAACCGCTGCAGAATGCATCTCTAACCGCTGCAGAACGTAGCTCCAACCACTGCACAACGTAGCTCCAACCACTGCAGAACGCAGCTTCATCCGCTGCAAACACAGATCCAAATCACTGTGGGACGCACTCCCAAATACTGCGTTCAAGCCAGAATGCAAGTCATCTGACTTATTCAAACATGATCCACGCAATTTCAAAAACCGTTTCTCACTCACGATCTGAGGAGTGGTTTACGTGGATTGTTACAACCGATTAATGAGGTGACTAAACCCTCATTTGGGTGTGGATTATGAGGGCAGTTACACCCCTAATCTCCCTATAAATATTAACAAACTCAACAGAGTTCAGAGGACGGAGATAGAGATCCATGGATAGGATTTGGGGAAGAGAATCAAAAGGCAACGATCTTCAACAAACTGAAGAGTTCCAGACATTCGATACTTGGCTTATTAACCGAATTATTTTCGGTTCAAACAACTCTTTTCTTATTAGAGTTTGTTACTAACTCTGAATCACAAGATTCGTCAAGAGTTATCAACCAGACAAGTCATTTGTTCCAGCGAATTGAGATTTTCGGATCGTCAACGGAGAGCAAGTTCGACGTAAGCATTCGAAGGAAGCACTCCATCGCCACCATGAAGAACCTAGAATTAAACAAAGGAGAGAATTCAGATCATTCTCTTCTCTTTTGTAATCAGGAAATCCAATTGTAATTGAGAGTTGAGAGATTTGTAAACATTCTTTTTCTAAGCAGTTAGAGAGAATAAAATCAAACGCAATTCTTTCATCATTTTCTTACTATAAAATTTTCCACAAACAAAAGATGGCGACTCCGCTGGGGACTAGCTTCTTTGACGGGGAAGTGGTGGCGCAATCCGATATTCATCTCGTTGGAACGACCGTTGAAACTCTTGTTGTAGAGTTTGATCAAACCAAGTACGAGGAAGCTCTTTCCTTCGGATCGCTTAGCCCCAAGGCCAGGCACAATATCCAAAAAGCCTCCAAAGAGATCCAACCTGTTGTTGAGAAGCCAAAGAAAGCCCTCTCCTTCGGCCAGGAACTTAAACTAGCCCTGCTGGTTGAAGACTCTACACCTGTATCGACACGGCGTACAATAGGTGGTAAGAGACCTACGGCGGAAGAACACCTAACTAACCCTAACGACGCTGTTGTTAAGGCTTTGAAACAAGCCAAGAAGAACGCCGCTCGAAGGCGGAGAATATCCATCCGACGAGCGCATCTTCGAGAAAATCGATCCCTGGTTCAACGCGAACATCGCGTTTTCGAAGCCCCACACAAAAATTGCGTTCCTACTCCAGAACGCATACTTCATGGCAATGAACCTAACTACGAGCCCCGAGTGATACAGCTCAAACGCGATCCTCAGTGGTGCGTTGTCCATCCAAAGCACAACACTGCTAAGGATAAAAACACGCCCCATGAGTGCGTCCAAACATAACATGATCCCAAGGGGTCTGTTTCATCAACTAAACGCAGGCCAAAGCCTGGTGTTTATAAATCACAACGCAACCCTTGCGTTTCAGAACGCGATGTGGTCCGCCAAGTACAAAGGAGTCAACACGGGCTTAAGATTCATGTCCGACAAGAACAAGTCTTGCCTCCTCAAAGACAGAGGGTCTTATCGCCGACGAAGAATTACTCTCAAATCCCTGATCTGCGAGAATTACTTTCCAGGGAAAAGCCAACGCAACGAGCAGCTCATTCATATCATTGTGAGCGGTTTATTTCAACAGTCCTTTCTGAATGCCACTGTTGTACACACGAGCCTCGCAGGTCTATATTCGATAAACTGTCTGACGTCGCAAGACCTACCAAGTGACAACGTCATCAGAAAAAGAAGGATTCTAAAGCTGAATATCCTCAAGTCACTGTTAATGTGATTGGCAGAGGGAAAGCTGCCACTCCCAATTCTGGTGAATCAGAAAGAAGCCATTCCCCTACCGTTCGGGAAATTTGCGACGAGTTCGAAGGAGTATATCGACAAACTCGGACGTGGACAGGAGCCATCCGTTCAGTTGACTATAGAAAGCTGGCCAAAGGCATTACTTCTGATGATGAACACTCAGCAATTGTCGGATCCCAATCTTCAAGCTCCGTCGTGGCACGGGAAGTCTCCGTTTACATGACTGGAGACCCCGAGTGTCGGATCCCAATCTTCAAGCTCCGTCGTGGCACGGGAAGTCTCCGTTTACATGACTGGAGACCCCGAGGATTTAGCTAAAACAGTCATCGTGGCACGGGAAGTCTCCGTTTACATGACTGGAGACCCCGAGGATTTAGCTAAAACAGTCAACGAACATCATGTTATGCTCCATGCACAACAAGAGACCCTTCTCCAAATGAAGGATATGTTGGTCTAACTCCTCGTCGAAAAAGGCCAAAAACCTGAATCTTCCCGGAGGATGACCTCCAAAGGAAAACAGAAAGTACTGGAAAATCTGGAACAGGAGACTCACAACTTGGAGTCTTCTTCCAAAAATGAGAAGGAGGTGGACAGAGAACAGAATCCTCAATCAACTAAAGTGGATGAGCTAGAAGCCCGCCTTAACGCAATAGCTAACAGAAGCGAGCTTCGTGAGGAAGGAGTGATACGGCCTTACCCTACAGAATGATATACAGCTCCCTATCTGCCAAAGTTTAAGGCCCCAATGCTACAACCTTTCGATGGTACAGGATCACTGAACCAACACATCTACTACTTCAAGTCACAGACCGGAGATGTGGTAGCCAACGACGCCATCCTAACCCGTTTGTTCATCGGTACTCTTAAGGGAGTTGCCTTTGAATGGTTTATGAAACTACATGCTGGATCTATTCAGAAATGGGTAGATCTGGAAAGGTTTTTCTTAGCCAGATTCTTCGAAGATGACACAGAAGTCTCAGTCCCTACCCTTCTCGCCACAAAGCAAAAGAAGGGAGAATCTATTAAAACTTATGTGGAGAGGTTCCGCAGCATGGCATTGCGATGCCCATCAGGTATGACTCAATCAACTTTGGTTGAAACTTACAGGCACAACTTGTAGACTCAGCTTCTCGCTCAGATGGGAGTAGCAGAATGTCGATCCTGGAGACAACTGGTATCGTAAGGAGAGCAAGCTGAAGAGATTGTTGCTCGGGTCAAGGATGAAGAAGTTACTCAACCCAAGCCACAACAGCAACGCAACCAGAACAACACGCCACGCTCCAAGGGAAAGGAGACGTTAGCTGCCGATACCGATGCACGCACGCCATCAAGGAAACAAGGCAAAGCACCAAACCAGCAAAGAGCGCCCAAGCAGTACTCGTTCAAAGAAGAGCATGTGGACACTCTGTTCTAACTACTTCGGAAGAACAATAAATTACAGCTCCCCAAAATCAGAAAACCAGATGAAGCAGGGAAGGTAGATGACCCCAATTACTGTCGCTATCATAGGTTCTTGGGACATCCTACCAGAAAATGTTATGTGTTCAAAGACATCTTGCAAAATTTGGTGAATGCTAATGTACTTACCCTGAAGCCGGAGCAGAAGACTGTATCTACCAACTTGATTGCAGTCCAGTTCGGTGACTTCCCCCCTGTAGCTGCTACAGATGGTGTCATTCCCATCCATAAAGGGGAAATGCACTTGAAAAACACTGATTTACATAATCAGAAAGACATGGGGTTGGTACCTCTCATTATCCCAAAAAGAGAGATCATGTGGGTCCATCCCGACCTAATTGAAGATCGGCATTGGACGAACACTTCGCCCAGGCAGAAAAGAGGCAAGGCTAAGTCATCCAATATGATTAGCCCCTCTGTTAGTGAGAATAATGACCATCTCAAACCTCTCACCGACTCAGAAGAAGAGAGGATCGTCCTAGCAGCATACCCAGAAGGCAACCCCGGTACTCGGTCAGGGAAAGCTTATTTGAGAAACTATGACCAGAATGCTCAAGAAGCCGAAGAACAACCCCAAGACACTGGGGGTTCTGTACCAAAGAAGCCGGTCGATAAAGGGAAATAAAAAGAGCTCCGGTTCAACAAAAATCTTCACCAAGATCTTGGCGAAACGAGCGCCCCTTACCAATTTAATGTAATGGCACAACTAGCCAACATACCCGCTAGGATCACCCTATATGAGCTCCTAAGGTTATCCAAAACTACCAGGGAAGCTCTGATCGAAGCCTTAAAGAATACGAAGAGCTTCATCACTTTACTCCAATTCCAGAAGCATCTGAAGATCAGTCCTGCCTGCAATGTATACAAGCAGCCAGGAGCCTACCCTGCATATCATTCACTCAGGAAGATATGCAAGTGAAACATAAACATGACAGGCCTCTGTACTACACAGGATACATCGGGTCATCAGAAATCAGCCGTGTTCAGGTCGACCCAGGCTCGACACTTAGCATCATGCCATACAGAGTTATGCCAGTTTTAGGGATTCCCATGCATCGGTTGAATGCTACCCAAACTACCATCTTCGGATTCAATGCTAATAGCACTCGGCCCCTGGGAAAGATCAAACTCAGATGTCAGATCGGAGATCTCAGGTCCGAAGTGACTTGTTACATCATAGATGCGGACACGTCCTACAACCTGTTATTGGGATGATCATGGATTCATGCAAACCGCATTGTCCCATCCACCCTACATCAAGTCATGAAGTATGTCAATGATGAAGATGAAGTTCGAATCCTGATTGTGGAGAAATACCCCTTCAGAGGAGTGGAAAACTTCCATACAGATTCGGTCTTCTACTCGGAATCATAAGAGAAAGAAGATATTGACAGTGGTAATGAGGCAAACGTCGAACCAGACCCGGAAAGGAATTGTCCATGGGAGTTGAACTTTAATGTAATTGGTCCAGTCAAGAACAATAATAATGTACCGAGTGAGGGCGAGTGGTGCATTAATGAAGATTTTATTTTGGCGTACTTGTCTGATGAATCTTTTAAAGCTGGACAAATAGAGAATGATCATAATGCAGGTACCAACTCGTGTCACACATTGTGTGCAGAAGCAGGCCTCACATTACCAATTAGGACATCTTTCACTTCAGATGAAGAAGCGGAAGATGCACAAAAGGCTTTCTTCGAAGTCCCGTCAAAAAAGAAAGGGCAAAAGCCAATCCGTCTCGGTAAAGTTAAACCCACACCACTCAGACGGGGAACCTCGGAGGAAGATGACGGAGTTCCTCAATTCCACTACCATGAACCCAATTCTATACATTTAATGAAACGAATGGGGTATAACTTTAATAAAAAGCAGGGTTTAAACTTTGTGAAAGGAAGGCGAACGCCGATTCGAATGTCTCTCACCCCCGAAGGAAAACCTCCGGACTACTATCAAAAAACCAGAAGAGGCGTGGGCTACATCACAACCCCATCAGCCTCAGAAAATGAAGTCAGTAATTACCTGCGTCAGGACCATTCATCCGGGACATCTTCTTGGGAATCCGACGTAATTTTTGGGCCTTTATTTAAAAGCCTAACTGTGAACATGGTTTCGACTAGTCATCCAGATAAAGACGCAGCGGGTGATGAAGGATTAATCGAATCCACCGACGATCCTTGGATCAAACGCCTTAACATTTTGTGGGATATGTGCTTCAAACAACGCGAACCACCCACTGAAGATAAAACGATCCAGGTCAACATGGGAGATGAATCTAACCCTATACCTATCTTTATAGCCGAAGACTTATCATCATCCAAAAAAGAAGACCTTATATCTCTCATCCGAGAATATATAGATGTCTTTGCTTGGAATTACGAAGATATGCCTAGTCTAGACCAAAAAATAGCCACACATCGTCTCAACATCGATCCGGATGCAAAACCCGTCAAGCAACAGCAACGTTGGTTTCGTCCAGAGGTCATGGAAGCGATCGAGTCAGAGGTTAGAAAGCTTATAGACTCGGGTTTTGTCAGGAAAGAACAACACCCGGACTGGGTGGCCAACATTGTTCCAGTTCCCAAGAAGAACGGTAAGGTCCGGATATGCATTGACTTCCGTGACCTTAACGCATCTTGTCCAAAAGATGAGTTTCTGCTTCCTATCACCGACGTCATGATCGATAACACTTGCGGCTATGAAAGGATGTCTTCCATGGACGGGTTATCCGGGTACAATCAGACCAAGATGCATCCGGAAGACGAAAAGCATACCGCTTTTAGAACACCACTGGGGTGTATTGCTATACAGTAATGCCATTTGGCCTGAAAAACGCAGGTACAACTTATCAACGTGCAATGAATGCCATATTTCACGAACACTTACGTAAGAAGATCGAGTGCTACGTTGACGATATAGCAGTAAAAAGCCAACATAAGGGTGATCATTTTACAGACTTGAAGACAATGTTCGATATTATGCGAGCACATCAATTGAAGATGAACCCGACAAAATCATTCCTTGGGGTGTCAAGCGGAAATTTCTTGGGATTTATTGTTACATCTAAGGGGATCTCTCTTGATCTAGAGAAAATCCGCGCTATCCAAGATATGCCACCTCAAAAGAATCTCAAAGAGCTCAGGGGTTTGCAGGGGAGATTGGCCTATATTCGTAGATTTATATCAAATCTCTCAGGACGCTGTCAACCTTTTTCTAAGCTCATGAAGAAAGGAGTATCCTTTGTTTGGGATAAAGATTGCCAAAGAGCATTTGAAGAAATTAAGGAGTATCTTACTCAACCGCCGGTTATTATAGCCCCAAAATCGGGAAAGCCATTCCTGTTGTTTGTAAGAGCCATGGAATATTCTCTTGGAGCTTTGTTGGCCCAGAATAACGATCAGGGTCAAGAGCAAGCCATCTATTACCTAAGGAGGACTATGATGGGAGCCGAACACCGATACAATCCAGTTGAAAAAGAATGTCTTGCTTTGGTATTCGCGGTTCAAAAGATGCGACATTATCTCATTGGACTAACAATTCATGTCATCTCCAAGGTGAATCCCTTGAGAGTTCTGATGACAAATCCATCATCTCTAAATTGCCGATTAGCAAAATGGGTTATTCTCTTGTCACAATATGATATGCAATTTATGCCCCAAAAGGCGGTCAAGGGTCAAGCATTGGCAGATTTCTTAGCTGATCACCCGGTACTAGGGACATCTAAGTTGTATGAAGAATTTCCTGACGAAGTCGCTGAAACTTGCGTTACTCAAGAAAATATGCAAGTGTGGAAGTTATTCTTCGACGGTGCGTCTAGAGCAAACCCTCATGGAGCAATCACCGCAGGAGTAGGAGTAGTATTAATCTCTCCGAACGGTCATGTAATCCTAAGGGGATTTTCCCTAATCAAACCTTGTACCAACAATGTAGCCGAGTATAATACTCTGCTATTAGGAATGCAATTTGCCGAAGAACTTAATACTCAGCACCTCGAAGCTTACAGTGACTCTCAGCTCATCGTTAATCAAGTCCGAGGGGAATACGAAGTGAGTCATGAGGATCTTATCCCGTATTATTTCGTAGTGCTAAAGCAAGCTGAGAAGTTTGAAGGTTTCTTTATTGAATACGTTCCGCGAGCTCAGAATGCTTACGCAGACGCTTTAGCCTCGCTGGCAACTTCATTAGCATTGCCTCCAGGGGCTGAAACTACAATCCCGGTTACAGGACGCGAGTTATACTGTTTCAAGATTCCTATGGAGGAAAGCTCTGATAAGACACCGACAGGAGAAGTCTGTACAACCTCGATGGAATTTGAAGCTAGATATTAGCAATTCTCGTACATCGACTATGCCATATACGGAATATTGCCTGATGACCCTAAGGAGGCGGCCACTATCAAACGAAAGGCCCTCCAATTTTATTATGATGCAGTCTCTCAAATCCTATATCGTAAATCACATGACGGAGTTTTGCTTCGATGTCTCTCTCGAAAGGAAGCGAAAGAGGCCCTTAAGGAAGCTCACGACGGAATGTGCGGAGCTCATCAGCCTGGAGCTAAATTAGGCGATCGTCTTCGACGAATTGGCTATTACTGGCCAAAAATGTTCTCAGACGCAGTCGACTATGCTAAATGCTGTCACGAATGTCAGATTCATGGGGACTTTATCCATCAAGCACCAGGTAATTTGCATCCTACATCTGTATCTTGGCCATTTGAAATGTAGGGCATGGATATTGTGGAACCAATTTCTCCTCCGACTTCCAAAGGACACCGGTTCATTTTGGCTGTAATCGACTATTTCTCCAAGTGGGCAGAGGCTATCCCGCTAAAAGAAGTCAAGACAAAGAATGTGATCAAGTTCATTAAACATCACGTCATCTATCGCTTTGGAGTCCCGAGACGAATAGTTCACGATAACAGGACACAATTTGTTAGCTTTGGATTTCAAAGATTCTGTGATAAATTTCGCATCCAAAGTGTTGCATCCACAGCATATTATCCGCCAGCGAATGGTCTTGCAGAAGCTTTTAACAAAACTATCGTGAAGCTCCTCAAAAAGTTTGTCTCCAAGAGCTGACGAGATTGGGACGAAAGACTCGGCGAATGTTTGTGGGCCTACCGCACAACAGTGAGGACCCCTACGAGAGCTACGCCATTCTCTTTAGTATATGGTTGTGGAGCCGTATTGCCATTAGAAATCCAAATCCCTTCCTTAAGAGTCGCTATCACAACCGGACTGACAGATGAAGAGAAACACCAACGACGTCTGCAGGAACTTGAAGCTTTAGACGACAAACAACTTTAAGCTCAGCAACAGATTGAACTATTTCAAGCCCGCATTTCTAAAGCCTACAACAAAAAGGTTAAGGAACAGATTTTTAAGAAAGGCGATTTGGTTTTGGCTAATCGACGACCTTTGGTGATGACCCATAAAACCAAAGGGAAGTTTAATCCCAAATGGGAAGGACCTTTTGTGGTAGAGACAGTCTATTCCAACAGAGCTTACCGTCTCATCAATAAAAAAGGCGATAGACTTATGATGCTAATTAATGGGAAATTTCTCAAGAAATATTACCCGTAAGTTGCAAGTCTCTTGAGCTTAGCTGGGGGTTGTTTATTAAATGTTTGTTCGAATGAATAAGTTCTCCCACTTTGTATGTCGTCAAGTTAACATTACACCTCTGACGATTTAAGTTGTTGAGAAATATTATAATAAAGAAAATTTCCTAAGTTGTTGGATTGGTTTGGTTCAGTGGAAAAGTCTTAGCAACATAAGATGCACACCCAAGGCTGGAGGAAAGAGCGTCTAGCTTCCCTGAACGCAAGTTCTACAACTGCGTTTCAAGTCTCTCGAACGCAAGTTTCAACCCTGCGTTCTTGGTTCCTATAAAGGGGCAGACCCACGTTGAGTGCATTCAAACATAGAATTTCAACTACAACGAAGAAACTTCCAGAGATTACCCTAACAACAGCAAAGGGGATCCTCAACAAATTGGAATGCGGCAGATCTCCCTAAACTAAGTCTTACAACTACAACTCAAATCTCAGAGTTGCGTTCAAACCTGTTTGGACACAAAGATAAAACCATGCGTTTTTGATAAGCCTGCGTTCAAATCATTCAAACACAAGGGAATAATTTTCAGAAATTTCTATACCACAAAAGAGACTATATCATTTCAGGAAATGTCAACAGTTCATCACAGGCAAGAGTAATAATTATTGCGAAAGTATCAAAAGTTATTACTGTAGGCATATAAAATTGCTTATAGGTCCCCTAGCATAGCTCGGCACAAACCGACGAGCCAACGA
>NC_033794.1:49254409-49288360 GCF_001876935.1 Asparagus officinalis | reverse complement strand
ATCAGAGTGCGGTCGACCGGTGCGGTCGACCGCCCACTGTCTGTTGTGTTTTCCTGTTCTGGATATTTTTTGGGTGTTTTACTCATGTTCGAGGGTCGCCTGGACTAACTGACCTTGGTATTTAGTCTCACTATCTATTTCATGCATGATAGATGACCTGAGGGCATGGTTTGGGGACTTACACACTGTTTGAGTGTGAATTGATATAAGTAGACTTCACTATATACATCATAGCGATATTTTACTATGCCTTAGTCCTCGTGTTGGACTATAATCCATAGAAGTCCTCGTGTTGGACTATAATCCATAGAAGTCCTCGTGTTGGACTATAATCCATAGAAGTCCTCGTGTTGGACTATAAATTCATTCCAGTCCTCGTGTTGGACATTTGCCACTTAATCTATGAGTTTGGAAAACTACGACATAAATAGTTCCTGATTTGGACATAGTTCTTAACCCTGCATATGACTTCTTCATAGAAGTTCACGACATGATGTTGACATGACACTCATGCAAGTAATAATATGACATTCATGTTAGTCATGGTATGGCACTGAAATTTGTTCTGAGATTAGCTGTATTTTTCTTGATTTATTGTTTCTGTACTAGAACCTCGGGTTTGGTGTTTAGAGATTTACAATTTGAGATACAAGGTATATACATGAGGGTTTCCTTGTTTGGATTATTTCGCTCGACGTACCTATGCTCGTGTTGTAAATTTCTAAATACTAAAACCCTCTTTAGTAGGATCAATGATTTTAGATCCATTATATATATTATCTGTATTTTTCTTATACAACGAGCCCTTTTCCCTTGGGGTTGGTTGTGATGTTACTCGCTAGCGCTTTGACGCTCGTTGTCCCTCCCCCTTTCAGGTCACGAGCCAGGAGCACGGAGAGCTGTAGGTTGATAGCGGACCACATTAGTGTTCAGCTTTACTTTCTAGCTATGTATTATTTTCTTTGGGCTCCACTGTAGTGAGGTTAGACATTTGAGAGTCTTGTTCTAGAAGTTGTAAAGGCTGTGTGCCTTATTTCCTTTTGTCAGATATTGTATTTGAGACTTGTTGAGTATTCCAGATTTTCTACTCAGATCTTGACTATGTACTTCTGTGTTGTTGGATGATGAGATATTTATGTGACTATTATCATTTCATCAGTATATCTTGTTTATCTTTTACTTGCTTTTGTACCTACACCTGTTGTTGACTCTACTAGATAGATGTTAATTGTGATGGTGAAACATGTTATTGCACAGTGTGGTGCATAGCAGGTTTGACATTCTTGGTTTCACCTTGGACTGCAGCCTTGTGTGAACCCAGGGGCGTCACAATTCTGTCATATGATCTTCATTAAACTCATTTGGTTTTATAAAATCCGTAGCTTCTATAGTAGAGGGATGTATATTTTTAAGATAAATAAGATCGATTGGTGGATTTACCGATCTAATAATTTTTTCCAGTAGTGGTTTTCCATTGTTTTAAATGTTCTTCTAAAACTCCTATTTGAGTTTCTTGACTTTGAATATAATTCTTTAAAAACCATGGAATGAAGAACTTAATATCTTGTTTTAATTTTAATTCAGTATAATATTTATCTACCCAGTTGAACCGATCTTTTTTAGAAATATATTAAACAAACCATTTTCTAAAAGGTTTATGTTTTTCTAGGTAAAATTCTTTATTTAGAATTTCCCTTACTAAACTTCCTTTTTCAAAATTTATCATTTCATACGAAAGCTTATTTCCGTATTAGGAGGAGAAATTTATTCCTTATATAAAGGATGAGGAATATTATCATCTGAGATATTAATTCCTTGAACAGAACCCTAAACAACCATCCTGGTAACAACGGGCTTTACACTGCACAACTTAGATGACGTCCCATAAGCATGCAAACTAAGTTCTTAAACAGAGAATGAAAAGAACATATAGAAATTCTACATTCTTACAAGTAAATAATCAAAAAGTTAATATGTAAGAGCAAACTTAAGCAGACATTAAATAGTTGAACATGACTCTGATACCATAGTTATTTCTACTTCTCCATCTATTGTTTGAACGATCTGATCAATATCTTGATTAATAATAGGTAAAGGTTGTACAACGTTGAGTATAACCCAATTTTCAGGGAAGTTTATTTCATCCCATTTTATCTGTCTATTAACAATAATATTTGAAGATAAAACATTTGTTTCAACCAGTACTGTTTTACTTAGAGAATGAATTTTAGCCTTAGGGACTAAAGTATTTAATACTTTGTAATGGAGCCTATAAATTATAGCAATAGTTTCGGATCCAGGTATATAATTATAACCATGAGTCTTTATATTAAGACTTATTGCATCAAGAATATTTGGATCAGTCAAAGATAGACTTAAATTTGGATAAACATTAAAATATACCGGTCCGTTACACAGACTAGTTTCTATTATACCCATTAAAAATTGTGTCCAATTTAAACATCTTGAGTCTCTGAGGCAGACTAATAAAGACGCATTAAGGCCTGATAAGGTCAAAGGTCTAAAGGCAATTTGTATTAAACCAACATGTATATATTTGTACTTATCCATATATGGATTTACATCTGCTACTCCTAGCAATTGAATAGCATGTTCTTCCCTATCGACTATACTAGTCCTTTCTAGGGTTTTGATATTGATTAAAGATTTATAATCTAAAAAGCAAATTTTGTAGATGTCTCTATTAGGAACATCAGGTATGGTCCAGTTATTAAGTGATTCTATGTTAGTTTCATATTCTGTTAACTGAGCATTTTTTACTATTTTTATTCTAGTATAACTAGAATTACGAGCCGAACTACTTTCTATGATGTCTGACATAATTTTTTTCTTACAGATTTATCTTCTGATTGTTTAACTAGTAAGAGTGGAGAATTTCTATTTTTCTTTTTATTCTCTATAAAACAACCTAGCAGAAAGCTTACACGTCTATCAACAGCTTACACTACCCTAAACAGACATCCCGGCACAATAATTTTTTTCTTACAGATTTATCTTCTGATTGTTTAACTAGTAAGAGTGGAGAATTTCTATTTTTCTTTTTATTCTCTATAAAACAACCTAGCAGAAAGCTTACACGTCTATCAACAGCTTACACTACCCTAAACAGACATCCCGGCAACAACGGGCTTTACACTGCACAACTTAGATGACATCCCATAAGCATGCAAACTAAGTTCTTAAACAGAGAATGAAAAGAACATATAGAAATTCTACATTCTTACAAGTAAATAATCAAAAAGTTAATATGTAAGAGCAAACTTAAGCAGACATTAAATAGTTGAACATGACTCTGATACCATAGTTATTTCTACTTCTCCATCTATTGTTTGAACGATCTGATCAATATCTTGATTAATAATAGGTAAAGGTTGTACAGTGTTGGGTATAACCTAATTTTCAAGGAAGTTTATTTCATCCTATTTTATCTGTCTATTAATAGTAATATTTAAAGATAAAACATTTGTTTCAACCAGTACTGTTTTACCTGGGTTAGAATGGATTTTAGCCTTAGGGGCTAAAGTATTTAATACTTTGTAATGGAGCCTATAACTTATAGCAATAGTTTAGGATCCAGGTATATAATTATAACCATGAGTCTTTATATTAAGACTTATTGCATCAAGAATATTTGGATCAGTCAAAGATAGACTTAAATTTGGATAAACATTAAAATATACCGGTCCGTTACACAGACTAGTTTCTATTATACCCATTAAAAATTGTGTCCAATTTAAACATCTTGAGTCTCTGAGGCAGACTAATAAAGACGCATTAAGGCCTGATAAGGTCAAAGGTCTAAAGGCAATTTGTATTAAACCAACATGTATATATTTGTACTTATCCATATATGGATTTACATCTGCTACTCCTAGCAATTGAATAGCATGTTCTTCCCTATCGACTATACTAGTCCTTTCTAGGGTTTTGATATTGATTAAAGATTTATAATCTAAAAAGCAAATTTTGTAGATGTCTCTATTAGGAACATCAGGTATGGTCCAGTTATTAAGTGATTCTATGTTAGTTTCATATTCTGTTAACTGAGCATTTTTTACTATTTTTATTCTAGTATAACTAGAATTACGAGCCGAACTACTTTCTATGATGTCTGACATAATTTTTTTCTTACAGATTTATCTTCTGATTATTTAACTAGTAAGGGTGGAGAATTTCTTTTTTTCTTTTTATTCTCTATAAAACAACCTAGCAGAAAGCTTACACATCTATCAACGTTTTACACTACCCTAAATAGCCATCTCGGCAACAACGGACTTTACACTGCGTGACTTAGATAATGTCCCATAAGCATGCAAACTAAGTTCTTAAACAGAGAATGAAAAGAACATATAGAAATTCTACATTCTTACAAGTAAATAATCAAAAAGATAATCTATAAGAGCAAACTTAAGCAGATATTAAATAGTTGAACATGGCACACACACACACACACACACACACACACACACACACACACACACACACACACACACACACACACACACACACACACACACACACACACACACACACACACACACACACACACACACACACACACACACACACACACACACACACACACACACACACACACACACACACACACACACACACACACACACACACACACACACACACACACACACACACACACACACACACACACACACACACACACACACACAATCCTTTTCCGTTCAACCTGCAACCTGCACAACTCAACACATAGATCAGAACGTTCATAGGGGTTTGTTATTATCAAACAAGGTTAATAGACGGTCATACCCAACATAAATGATCTGTTATTCTGGCTTGTATATCATAGTTTGTTTTCTATTGTTGAGGGTGCACCCACTGTACTATCATCCAATTGATCCCTAAATATAATTTTATTATTCAAACATTATGAATTTTTAGCTTCTATCCATATGTTTGCTCCATTGTTCGCATTTAATAAAATTTTATAACAATATTCCCTGAATAAAATTATCAAGTTAAAATAAATCTAAAAATTTTACCATGCACATTGCTATGGTCTACATTGTATGGTATGGTCTACATGAGTGTTGTGAATTCATATACTGCTCTGACCACTCCTAATAACCCCTGATGGATTTTATTCATTAGACTTTAGAGTATATGATTTGGTTATTTTGCCTTTGTAATACTACCCGGTTATATGCCAAAAATATCTCTCACACGCCACCATCAACCTAACTTCTTTGAGGAAAACATTTGGCATTTATTGAGTCATACTTTCAAGTGATTGTTCAAGATACTGAATTTATTTTGTAACTATAAAATGACTGTGTGTTGCTTAACCTTAAGGACTTGGGTAGTCAATGAAACAAAGGTACATAACCTAATCAAATAAGCAATTGAAGCTTTAAAGGGTTTATGTCTCTTTATTTGTGAAATGTTTTGTGTTCATTTTTATTTAAGCTAAAAATAGGGCAACTTGATCTTTTTAATCAAAAATTTCTACATGTTCATCTTAATGAGGATGACTACACAATGGAGAGAGCTTTACGAAGATGTGTCCTAGGAAGAATAATTGTCTCATGTCTTGACTTTTCAGAGTGATATTTTCTAATCTTGTTGGTACAATTGATTGCATACATTTTTTAGGGATGAAGTAGGTAGAACAATTCGCTCACGCCTTAGCTTTTTGGAGAAATGTTTGCTTATCTTGCTGGTATAATTGATTGTGTATATTTTTTAGGGATGAAGAGGATATATTCATATTTGTATCTGATTGGATTGTTATGGATATATACTTTTTATAGTTTTGGTAGGACATAGATACAAAGAAAAACATGCGTTCAATATCTAGATCTAAATTCTCATATTTGGATATACATATATAGGTCTTATAATTGAAATTATTTGGGCATTAGATTTGGTGGATCTATGACCAATTTTGGAGATCTAGAGTTATACTTAAATATATCTGTAGGCATCGAAAATTGCCTATAGGTCTCCACAAACAGCTCAGTGTTAAGGAACGACGATAAACGTCACTATCCGGTTCACAGGAGTTCGATTAATGTCGGTGAACGATTGAAGTGAATCGACGAACTACGTGAACTAACAAAATTTCGGAATAACGGAGGTACGGGCTAATCGGGAGCCCCGCGATGTTTACGAAAGGAACAATGCCCTTCGTGTCTCATTCACTCTACAGATGATCCAACCATCGGAGCTGATAGAACTCATTGTCGGCTTTCCAACGCACGTCGAATCACTCAAATCCAAGTTCGGACGAAGAATTTACAGCGGAAGCAGACATATACACCATAACGGAGTGTCTCGGACCAACGAGACACCCTAAGGTGTCTCGGCCAAAGCCGAGACACTCTAGGGTGTCTCGGATTAAATGGAGACACCCTGGGGTGTCTCCAACGTAGATTTGGGCCTTTAGGTGGTTTTAACCGCTCCAAACTCCCCCGGGCCTATAAATACAAGCCTCAGGCCCTTATTTTTCAGATCTGAAATTTTGGAGAATTGGCGAAGCCCTGCCGAATTGAAGAGTGATCGAGTTCTTCAACACAAGAGATCGAAAGTCGTCAGATCTACATCACCCGCATCCAATCCTTAGTATTATCCCGTTGTGGTAATTCTAAGAAGAGCAATTATCTCGCTTTTGTCGAGATAGGCGCTTCTGTTTCTAGATCTTCTCGCGGATCGACAAAGCTCTGGACCTGATCTGATTGCCAGGTAGTCCACGGATATCGACATCCCCGTCACAGGCTAAAGACCCACGCAAGCAAGAGACGACGAACGGATCTTGTGTTTATTTTCAAGAAAGTTGTAATCTTTTATTCTTTTGTTGTTTGAATTCATTTGTAACGCTTAAAGTTTAATGAAATCAATGACTAAGGTAACTTTCGATGAAAACAAACTAGCGACCACAGTGGGAGCCAACAGCCTCGCTGCTGAGGCTGTCATGACGCAACCGGCATTCAAGGTCCGGGTGAATGAAGAGATCGAATATGAATTCGATCAACAGAAGTTCAAAGAGTACCTCTCTTCCTCCTCCTCCAGGTCCGCCTCTCCAAGCAGGTGCAAGAAGGCATCCTCTTCCAGAAATGTTCGCGGGACCTCCGGCTCGAAGATCCGAGATCCCCTCGCCGTAACTCTTCCAGAAATGTTCGCGGGACCTCCGGCTCGAAGATCCGAGATCCCCTCGCCGTAACTGCACTTACTTCCCGCGACGCTCCTACGGCGTCTAACATGGTCGAAGCTGTAGATCCAGATCTCCCCTCCGCCATGAAGGTGACCGTTGAAGGTGCTCCAACTTTGTCGAAGAGGGCGCGCCAAAGACGTCGTCAACGCCTCGCACGATAATTGGCTAAGGCCGCAGAGTCGATGGATGGGATCCGGTACAATGAGGATCTAAAGTCCAGACAATGCCAAGAACAACAACGGTGAATCATCAACTTCTCCTCCAAGTCGCCAACGAACGAATAAGTCTGTGTCAAACGGAACCGTTCAACACTGGAGGAGCGCATTTGCAAGCACCGCGCAATGTCAGCGCAGGCACGAGCTCAAGTCCAAGAGGCCCGTAGAAGGCTACAGAAGGAAGAGGCCAAGAAGCCACCACCAACCCGTTAAGTTTGGAGGCCGAAGTCTGAAGCGGCGATTCAGACTAAGACACAATCAGTGCAACCTTCGAAGCAGGTTCAACCTCCGGCGAGCCGACCAAAGTCGCCGGTAATTCCAATAGCTTCTCCGGGAGATCCCGCGGAATCATCCCGAAGGAGAAAGTCAGTCTTGGAGCGCCTTGGTCCAATTCCCGACGAGAGAGGCAAAGCTCCAGTCCAAGAACGTTTGGGCCCGGTGAAGAAGCCCCGAACGACTTAACATGCTGGGGGTCACCGTCACCTCCAACATGACAAGGAGCTCAAGGCAGTTGCGCGCACTAATTTGCGCATCGAAGTCCAAGAGCCTGCTAAGAATTCATGCCCAAAAAGGCATGTCTCGAGGCGCGTGACTCTTGAGAGCCCTAAGAAGGCAGTTCGCCCTCAGAGGGAAACATTGTCATCTGATGACGATGACGTTATACCTAAGAAATCGTGCCGACACGCGATAGGTTACTCCGACCATCAAACCGACGAGTTGTACTATCGTGATGGGAGCATGAGGAAGATCAGGAAGAGGAGTCCCCGAGGACTGGAAACTCAATGCCCCTGTTCCAAACTCATTCTGACAGTATTGTCTGAGTGCAACTGTATCAAGGCGGTCCCTGAAAGAGTTTCGGTTTTCGAAAGGCTCAGTGCCGAAATGCCAAAACTAAGGCCTAGGCATTTCCGACGAAGAAGAAGAGTAGTCGAAGATGGAGAATTTTCGAGGGTCACCACGAATATGGCCAGCAAAGGGACGTCGACGCAGGAGAATCCCGAGTCAATTCTGGAAGTACCCCGGCGTGTAACCTGTCTGCAGTCCAGAGCCATCAGACGAGGAACTTATGGTAGGATTCGGACAAGACTTCCTTCAGAAGATAAAGAATCGGATGCCTGCTCTGCGGTCGCTTCGGATAATACAGTATCCAGCGAGGGACAACCCCACAAGTCGCTGATGATAAGCGCCGAACAAGTGGCCAAGATGCTCAAAGAAGCCATGGCAAAACAGCAGGAGAGCTTCAAGCACGAAATGCAAATGGCCATGCAGAGTATGAGAGAAATGCATGACCAGCAAATTCAAGCGCTGACAAACTAGCAAGGCGAGCTAAATCGTCGTAACCAGATTGATCTGGAAGATGAGGAAGCTCACAATGCCAATAATCCTCCCGTCAATGTAGGGGGTGGTAACGAGAATGCTGATGAAGACTCAGGTGAAAACCTGAAGATTAAAAATCTCGAGAGCAAAATCAATACTTTGATTTCCGCTCAAGAGATGAAGAAGATGGGCATTCCTTGTCCATACCCAAGAGAATGGGAATCGATCCCCTATCCGGCGAAGTTCAGTCTAATTAACTTCACGTCATTTGATGGGAAGGGTTCACCCACTCAGCATTTGATTTACTTCAAATCGCACCTAGGAGTCATCTCCGGTAATGAGCCTCTGATGGTATGGTCCTTCGTTGGCACTCTTTGTGGAGCCGCCTTCGATTGGTATCGCCGCCTCAAGCCTGGAAGTGTGAATAGCTGGGAAGACATGGAAACTAAGTTCCTCACTAATTTCTTCGATGACGACACCGAGATATCCATCGGAACATTGCTCGATGAGAAACAAAGAGACGGGGAATTGGTCGACACCTTCGTCAAAAGGTTCCAGAACAAGGCGATGAACTGTCTAGACCCGATCACTGAGGAGTTCATTCTCTAGACTTGCCACAACAACCTCGCATTGGACGTATTGGAGGCAATGGGAATAACACCGTCTAATACTTGGAAAGACTTGAAGGTGCGCGGTGAACAAGCCGAACGCTTCCTCCGAAGGAAGAAGGCCGAGAGGAGCCTACCGACGGCTAATCCTCTGAACTCGAACTTCGCCTCTCGTGGCAAGGGCAAGGCACCTGCAGCTGCTGTTGGTGCTAATCGAACGTCACAATAGTAATCCCGAAGGCAGCAAAAGACTTCGGATTCGAGACTCAAAAAAGAGTATTCCTTCAAGGACGAAGATGTTCCAGCCATCTTCGAATCCCTCCTTGAAAACAACAAGATTAAGCTACCACCTATCGCAAATCAGGAGGAAGTTGACAATACTGTGGATCCGAAGTACTGTGCATACCACAGGAGGGTCCTTTATCCCACCAAGGATTGCTTCGCTCTCAAGAATAGCATCCAAATCTTGGTTGAAGCCGGCGTCATAACGCTGAGATAAGCCAAATGAGAACGGCAAGACTCCAACGAGTATAAGAGTATAAACTGCTTCTCAATCCTTCGACCAGTATAAGAGGTTAAACTGCTCCCTGATACTCCAACATGTATATGAGTCTAAACTGTTTCATTTCTTTCACGGGAAGTTCCTGAAGAATTTTTATATGTAATATTCTTAGGGATAAGCCAGTCATGTAACTGAGTACAATGTTGGACCCAGCTCCACAAGGGAAGCTGGGGGTGGATTATTCAAGTATCGGGAAGTTCCCGAAAGAATACCACGAGTGATATTCTTAGGGATAACCCAATCACTATAAAAGTGATAAGTAAAACATCCACATTTAAACTCTAAATGTCGGAATGTTTTCCATTATTGTTATCAAATTCACTAATTCTCATGAGTTATCTTGTTAAGACGAGATTCGATCCTTTTGACAGATTAATCTTTCCTCACAAAAATCCCCCACTGATCAAGTCAATTGACGGTGGGTCCACTAAAATTTCTGTCTGCCAATTCATGGCAATTTCCAAAGCTTGACGGGTTAAGTCCTGATTACTTAACGTCAAAACCCTTCATTTATTGGCCAGTACAAACCAGTATTTCTACTGCTACTTGTATTGGAGATCCCACTTCTAGTTTCTTTTGCGCTGGAAATAGAATATAAAATTCTTCCTTTCCAGAATCAGGGAATAGAATATAAAATTCTTCCTTCCTTGTATTCGGGTTCGCCTTCACCCTAAAAGAAGACCAGGAAATAGAATATAAAATTTTTCCTTTTCCGCACCAACCTTTTCCAAGAATTTATCAATCTAGGATTCATCCTAGGAAGTTTATCTCGAATCCTAAGCAGGGATAAGTCTACGCCTAACACGCGCTGCCGGTTTAGTCTTTCTCCGTAGAAAAAGACACAAGAGTTCGATTCTGGGGTATTTTATCCCGAAGCCTAAGTAGGGATAAGTCTGCGCCTAACACGCGCTGCCAGTTTAGTCTTTCTCCGTAGAAAAAGACACCAGAGTTCGATTATGGGGTGTTCTATCCTGAAACCTAAGCAGGGATAAGCCTGCGCTTAACCCGCGCTACCGGTTAGTTCTTAACCGTTAAAAAGAACAACCGCCCACATATTCAACATTATGACAGGTTGTTATTAATAACACCAAAATCCATGCCTTACACGTGTGGAGAATTTCATCCTGAATCCTAAGAAAAGATATGCCGATGCCTAACACGCGTCACCGGTTTAGTCTTTTTCCGTAGAAGAAGACACCAGAGTTTGATTCTGGGGTATTTTATCTCGAAGCCTAAGTAGGGATAAGCCAGCATCTAACACACGTTGCCAGGTAGCCTATTCCCGTAACAATGGCGAAGTCTACGTATTCGAAATCGTAGCGCCAAGTCTAAGAGAATTCACTCTCTTAGCACAACGTCACATGCGGAACGGATCTAGACAATCCGCATGCTAGCCCGACTCAAACGGTAGTCGGTAAAGGCTAATCAAATCCGTTGAAGGCTGGGGGTTAGCCAAAAATCCTAAAGTCAACGCCTAACACGCGTCGCCGGGTAGTCTATTCCCGTGAGAAAGACGAAGTCTATGTATTCAATATCGTAGCACTAAAAGAGTTAACTCTTTTAGCACAACGTTATGTGCAGAACGGATCTAAACAATCTGCATGCTAGCCCGACTCAAACGGTAGTCGGTAAAGGCTCATCAAACCCGTTGATGGCTGAGAATTTGCCAAAAATTCTATAAATGCGAGTCATTGATGCACCAGCTCCACTAGTTGGTCTCGTGACTTGAGCACATTGATGCACCAGCTCCACTAGTTGGTCTCGTGACTTGAGCATCCAACAAATTCAGGATAAAATCCACAAATACAGATGAATCAGCTTTAACAGTTGGTCCTGCAACCTCGATACTTGGGACCGCCGTGCTCCAATACCTTAAGAGCTTAAACTGTGTATACTCCAGTAAACGTATGAGTATAAACTGTGTCAACGTACGACGTTCAAAACCCTAGGGTCAACGTCGGTCAACGCGTAACCCTAGATCAACGCCGGTCAACGCGTTGCGATCAAAAAGTCAACGCAAATCAATATATCATGACAGAGATAGTCAGTTCAAAGTCAACTCAATGACATGATCCAAACTCAACTCATCAGTTGTAGATTCGAGACTTCGACAATGGCCAAACGATAAACGCAGCGCCGGAAGAATTTTAGCTATTCACCAAAATATCGAGTAGACTGAAAATCGAAGGAGTTAAGAATCGAAGCTAACGACAGGTCCCTTACACCGACTGAAGGCTGGACCAATCACATCCGAAGTATTCCAGCCTCTTCTGTAAAAGAAACGAGTCTGGAACGCTTTGGAGGGGGTATTTGTAGGCATCAAAAATTGCCTATAGGTTTCCACAAACAGCTCAGTGTTAAGGAACGATGATAAACGTTACTATCCGGTTCACAGGAGTTCGATTAATGTCGGTGAACGATTAAAGTGAATCGACGAACTACGTGAACTAACAAAATTTCGGAATAACGGAGGTACGGGCTAATCAGGAGCCCCGCGATGTTTACAAAAGGAACGATGCCCTTCATGTCTCATTCACTCTACAGATGATCTAACCATCGGAGCTGATAGAACTCCTTGTCGGCTTTCCAACGCATGTCGAATCACTCAAATCCGAGTTCGGACGAAGAATTTACAGCGGAAGCGGACATATACACCATAACGGAGTGTCTCGGACCAACGAGACACCCTAAGGTGTCTCGGCCAAAGCCGAGACACCCTAGGGTGTCTCGGATCAAATGGAGACACATTGGGGTGTCTCCAACGTAGATTTGGGACTTTAGGTGGTTTTAACCGCTCCAAACTCCCCCGGGCCTATAAATACAAGCCTCAGGCCCTATTTTTTCAGATCTGGAATTTTGGAGAATTGGCGAAGCCCTGCCGAACTGAAGAGTGATCGAGTTCTTCAACACAAGAGATCGAAAGTCGTCAGATCTACATCACCCGCATCCAATCCTTAGTATTATCCCGTTGTGATAATTCTAAGAAGAGCAATTATCTCGCTTTTGTCGAGATAGGCGCTTCTGTTTCTAGATCTCCTCACGGATTGGCGAAGCTCTGGACCTGATCTGATTGCCAGGTAGTCCACGAATATCGACATCCCCGTCACAGGCTAAAGATCCACGCAAGCAAGAGACGACGAACGGATCTTGTGTTTATTTTCAAGAAAGTTGTAATCTTTTGTTCTTTTGTTGTTTGAATTCATTTGTAACGCTTAAAGTTTAATGAAATCAATGACTAAGGTAACTTTCGACGAAAACAATATCAAACACATTGAACTCTAATTCAAGGAATTTTGTTTTATTTAAATAGCTCTTATGTATAAAATGGTCCATATATTTCAAATATTATCAGTGGGACTCGTTTTTTCTCTTAAATGTTTCTCACCTATCCTCATATCTGATTTTGGTAGAAATTGACTATGAACTTACACAAATCTCTTTATATTGACTATGAACTTACACAAATCTTCTTTGTCAATTGAATGGGATTAGAGAACCATTACTATAAATTATTCACACTCCACAAAGCAAAGAATACACTCTTGCACAAATCAATCTATCTCATCTTTCCTTCAAAACCTCCAACATAGGTGCATTCCACACATCAATGGGTCCAAGCAAGCATCCATGCAGACAATCACTGATCTCCTAAATTTTTAAAAATTTGCACTTAAATACGAATAGTGAACAATTTGGATTGAATATTATGTGTTTAGTAGGTTAGCAGCCTCAAAATAGCCAACTTTAACTTCTACATGCTATGGGTAAAGTCGTAGGGGACTATTGTTTCACATGTTATGATAGTTTTATAATACAGACTTGGAACACTGACATTATTTTGTCTTTTTCTTCTTCATGTAAATATTTAAATAATGATAAAATGACAGTCCCTAAAAATGTCAAAGTTTAGCTAGATGTATAATTTTTTTCCTTCTTTTGTTGTAAGTACATGATTCAAACCCCATAGCTTTGACAACATACTATAGTTATTTGGCATGCAATATAGTAGAATGTTATACCTGTAGAATGTTAGTATCACATGTTTAGCAGATACCAAATAAAAGATGGCCATAATACTACAACTACCATGCAATACTAGTCGACAACAACTAAGTATGATAATGATTCAATAAGCATACTATTCACCTTAAACTTCATGTATGTGCCTATAGAATAATATTAATAGCCCTTTTCTAAAGTTCTTCGAATCCTATTTAGATCTGATAAAACCTCATAGACCTCAAGCATGCAAAAAAGGTATGATAAAATACAACTATTACCTAACGAAAGTAGTGGGAAAACTAAATTCCTAATGTACTACATTGCATCACTGGTTAAGGTTCAAAATTAGAAGTAGATGAGATAAGAACAATTCAAAAGGCTAATGTTATTAACTGGTACAACACATATTTAAGATTATCATCTCCAAACTATCGCTAATTTGATGTTCATGTATGGGCCTACAATGCCAACAAGCATGAAGGAGCCATAAAAAATGATGAATTTAGAAAAGTAATTGGAGATGTTGATTCATTTAAAAGATATTCTGAATTTCACTCTAGCCTCTGTTGAAATGCACCATTGATTGTTAATCGCTTGAAGCCCTTCAAATTCTTGAGAACTTATTAGGTGTTTATTCAGAAATTCAGAACTTTAATGTTGTTCGTGGTAAATTTTTTCCCAATAGAATTATTTTGACATGCTAAAATTTTCTATCAATATTTTAAAATTTATTCAACTCAAGTGTTACTGTTAGATCTCTTTTGGAATCTTTTTGCTGATATTTTATATTTAAAAAGAAATGGTAATGAATCCTTGTAGAAAGGGAAGCTTGTACACACAGGTTCATATAAATAAAAGGTGGCATTTTGTAAGAGGCATCTTCCCTCATTTAATTTATTTGTTTTCTTAAACAAATGAATTTAATAATGTAAAAAGGTTTTATGATGCAGTTAAATAGTTAGATTGACTAACATATTAGTTCAGAAAATTCTTCCAATTTCTCCCTTTTGGCGTCATTTATTTAGAATTTATATTTCTTTTTCTTTCATATGTTCATTTTATGTTGGAGATATCTACTCTTATAATGCTCGTGTGGAAGGGGAAAGGGAAATCAAAGTCGTCGCATAAACTTTAGCGTTTTCACGAGAGTGATTACATGAATCCTAATCAAGGTCTTTGTCTTGGTGCCCTATTTAATATTGAGCAAATGTAAGCAGTGCCCCCTGTATTTACTTATTTTTCTGTTTACTTTGCAATATGTCATTTGGCTAACAATTTTTATTGTTATTTTTAGTGTAGGGAGTTGACACTAGAAGAAGACTATGCATCTTTGGCTTTTGTCGCTCTATTGAAATGCTAGATAATGTTGTTGAAGACACTGTACTAGAACATGGAGGAGAGGTAACTTGGGAAGCACATTATAATGCAGAGTTTTGTTTGAAATCGGTATTCTTGTTCTTGCTTTTTATTATATTATATAAAATTATGCAGAGCATGCATACGTTAATTTCTTTCTTTTTATTATAAAGAGGAATAAAACTGTCAATTATAAAATTATACTTTTTGTTTGCATCGAAAGTTGATTTATTTGTCGAATCCATTACACGTTTATCGATTACAATGAATCCAAAAGAGTTAGTCTTTTTATAAGACTACTCACTTACACAAATAAAATAAGAATTACAACTCTCTTCAAACACACGCAGAGGACGTTTATCACCCGCTGCTTGCGTGAGATCTTTTCCTGTGTCGGGAACCCGTTAGTCTATGGACCGTCATAAATCAGATCTAGTTAACAGAATGAAAATTCAATGCTCTTGCTTCACAAAGGAAACAATCGCAGAAGTGATAATCTCAACCAAGTGAGATTACGACTCTTCTCGAGATTAAAACCAAGTTTAATCCGGAGGAAAGAGGAATGAGCCTCTGATCTCTCAAACTCTCCCTCTTTATGTTGAAGAACTTCGTCAGGATCTGCTAGCCTCTCTGAAATTCATGATTCACTCTTCACAGGGACAACACATCGCCTAAATTTCAGATCTCCTGCATATAGGACCCTAGGCTTGTATTTATAGGCTTTGAATACAGCGTTTTCAGACAAGAATTAATGATTTGACCTTATCATTAGTTAATAACTACTTAACCATGTTTAGGGATAGCTTCAAAATAGTTTGGGAGACTCTAGAATGAAAGAATCCCAAGAAAACCATCAAAAACATGTTTTCGACATTTTTGGGCGCGAGCCACCCTACGGTGGCTCGGAACTATGCGAGCTACCCATGGCGAGCCACTTGAAGGTGGCTCAGCCTTGGCCAAGCCACCTGGCCTTGGTGGAGTCATTTTGACACCACTCGGCTACCGGTGTGGTTTTTGCGGACTTCCGGGTTAGACTTGTTTCGTCGTTATGCGCATTTCGTTATTTCGCTGACTTGTACACTTCACTGATTTGCTTCATGCATTTCGTTAACTTGGACGTGGCTAACGAGTGTGTAGGCCACTTGCTTTGCCATTCTGATATCTTGTTACTACATCATCAACAGTTCATCGTTTTGCTTTCGACGCCTCGTCGTCACGTCATCTGACGGTTCTCGCTCGATGGCTCAACATCTCGAGCTGTGTTCGGGGACCTATAGGTAATTTTTGACGCCTACAGATACCTCCTCCAAAGTGTTTTAGTCTTATTTTTTTTATAGAGGAGCCTAGAATACTTTGGATATGATACGCCCAACCTTTAATTCATTGACTTCTTTAGCTTTCAGTCTATTTAGTATTTTGTCGAATAGTTGAAATTCTTTTGGTGCTGTGTTTATCGTCTGACCGTGTTGAAATCTTAATTTGAGACTGGCGTATTGATATCTGAATTAGCTTGTGTCGTTGAATCGACGTTGAATTAATCATCTTTGTCGAGAGTTTATATCTAAATTGTAGTTGAGCTCCTCGGGGTTAATTCAAAAATGAGAATGATCCTAAGCTTTGTTTTGGCAAAATTATCAACGTGTTGACTAGCGTCGACATTGGCATCGATTTGCCTTTGAACGACGTTTGATTCACGTTGACCAACGTTGACTTTCATCATCACGTGTCGACTGGTGTCGACTCTCATCATCATGCGTTGACCGGCATTTGAGTTCATCATCACGCGTTGACTGACATTGACTCCCATCATCACGCGTCGATCGACATCGACTCTCATCATCACACGTCGACCATCATCAACTTTTGTCGCAATGCATTGACCAGCATCAACTTTTTTCATAACAAGTTGACCGGCGTTAAACCTTCATCGTGACGTGTTGACCGACATCGACTCTCATCGTCGCGCGTTGATGAGCATCAACACAGTTTATACTCATACGTTAACTGGAGGCTACATAGTTTAAGCTCTTAAGACGTTGGAGCGGGGAGAACTAATTTATACTCATATACTCCTGTGAATTTTAGGAATTAGTTTAACCTTATATATCCATCGGAGGTTCAAGGAGATAAAGTTTAGACTCATATACTCATTGGAGTGTGAATACACACCTCGAATATATGCTGAAAATGCACGAAAATGGGCAAAAATGCATGCGAAAACACCTCTAAGACCCACACACGTGCAAGTCAGCTCCATGTGGCTTGCACGTGTGCGAGCCTAGCTTAGTGTAGGCCTTTGCACGTGTGCGAGCCAGCCTTAGTGTGGCTTCGCAAGTTTCTGATGCCAGTTAATTATGGCCTCGCAAGCATGCGAGCCAGCTAAGGCTGGCTGAGGTCGAGTTCTTGGGAGTTTAAAAACTCCATCTTCTCCAATTTTTCTTCATCTCATCAGAGTTCTTCTTCTGCCCAAGTTTAGAATTCCTTCTTATAGAATTCCTGATCTTCTCACTTTCCTCCCCTCTTTCAGCTCTCCTCAAATCCAACCGAGTTCACTAATTGAGGGCTAGGGTTTCGGTAATTCTCAAATCCTCATTTAGGAGAAGTCTTCGTGATTGATTCTTCCTTATTGAGCATTGTTCTCTCGAAGTCTCTAGTAAGTCTCTCTCTCCATTGCTCCAATTCAGACTGCAATTAACCCTTGTGTGTCGGTTTTGAGGGAGAATCAAAACCCTAGTTTGGTTGATGATGATTTTTTTGTCAAGATTTCTAGTTCGATCTTGTTGCAGCTATTTCTTTTCACTGAGTTCGTTCACATTCAATTCTTGGTTGATTCTAGGTAAGATCTTCATATGAAATCTTGAATTGAGGGTTGATTTCTTGAGTTTTGAGGCTTAATTTTTAGTTTTAGGGGAAACTGAACCTTGGTTTTGATTTATTCCTCTTGATTTTCTTTGTATGATTTAATCTTCATCCTCCTTCTCTTCTTTGCTGACAGGAACCCGGGGTTCTTTTGTGCTTTTATACAGTGAATCTCTTCTTTGTGACTTCCCCACTAATTCACAGGTAGATTCACACTCGAAATCCTCCAATTACATTAATGGGTGATTTTGGATTCAGGGTATTTCTTGAACTTGATTTTGGGATGAATTGAACTTCCATGTAAATATGGCCGAAACTCAAGTTTGCATGAATTTGATTTGTGAACTGAATTCATGACTGAAGCATTTTTTGTTTTGTTAGTTGTTTGCACTTCGACCTTAGGGATGACTCGAAGCAAGGACCAAACATGTGACTTGATGTTGAGGATTTTGAACTCGTGAGGAGAAAGGGTCAAAGTTTTAATCCTTGGTTGTGGACACTGTTAAGGTCCTCGACTTTTGCCCATGATCCCGTACATAGCCCTCGAGCTTTTGGTTTGATTGCTTTGAATTTCAATCAAGCCGAAACCCTTAGATTGTTTGAACTTGGTTTGGAAGTTGACCTGTTAACTTGTACGTAAATACGGCCGAAGTCCTTAGCTTAATTTTGGCTTGAATCTTCAGTCGTGCATAAAGCTTGACTATGTGTGTATGTTATACTTTCTTGCTTGATTTGGACTTAGCCCAGAGCTATTATCTCAATTTTGTGTATTGATTGAACTCCGGGTCCTAATATTGATATCCATGGTTTTAATTGGGTTTTTAACCGGAAAATCCTATTTTTATAGAATTTTAGTTAAATTTCACAATTTGCCTTTTAATATTGGATTCATATATCTTATTCCTGATATAACTGAACCATTGTCTTTCATTGTAGATTAACTATGTCTCCAAAGAGATTGCGCATTCCGAGGGGTTGATTAGCCACTCAGCCACCTGAGAGAGAATCTTCATCATATGCCGGTAAGCTTTTACCACTTTTACTCGTGAATTTAAGTATTGATATGTTGTATATTGTATCCTCACTTTGTTCTCCTTCGTGAGGCAATTAGAAAGAGCTAACATTCTCCTTCGTTAGGGTTAACGCTTATAAGAAGTGCTTTGCTTGGTCAAAATGCATCTTAAGACAATAATGGGTGATTTCATATTGTATCGCGTCACATAAGACGGGGTATATTGTCGGGTTAATTGCGCGACAATGTGCATTGTCTTCCGTATGCATAATACAATTAAAATCTTCTCGCCAATTACAGGGTAGTGACTCTATCTCATGGATTCGTGAAATGAGTTTAACGCATGTATTGCCTTACAAAGGACATTCTTGTAACTATGTTTAATAAATATGCATTACTTGTTTTAATCAAATTCCCTCCAGAGGCGTTCTCTGCCCATGCACTGGATGGTCGTCATAGTGAGGCTTATGCTTCTACTGATGACGCTATGCTCATCTCGGCTATTTCCCAATTTGCTCCGGATGGGCCTAAAGAACTTTCTCAGCTAGTGTGGAAGGGAGATTGTCGTACCCTACAACAATTGATCACCGAAGCAACCCTTGTCAAAGATCCTAGCTCTACCCATCCTTTAAGGAAACCAAATTATTTGTTCAGCGACTCCATTGAATACCCAGCCATTGTATCTCTCGAAGCCGAGCAATGGCTGCATAAAGATGATGGAGGCTTCCTATATCTTCCCCTAATTCTTCGCCAGCATTTGTTGACTGAGTTACGGTGTCAAGTTGTGACACAGAAGATGTCGTGGAGTTTTACAGAGGAACACAACCACATCCATTGTGGATACGTCACCCAACAGACTATTTTGGGCTCAAGTGACAGAAACCGCATCATCGGATTGCATCCAAGTGTGTTGGGACTAAATGACTCGCCGCTAGGTGAATTATTTATAGTCGCCAATACTTTAAAGAATCGTCTCGCAAGATTGGGATGAGAAATGCTTGCGACGGGTCACAGGTGTTACGGTTGGGTTCATTCTTCAGACAAGCTTTGGTGGGATCGTATGACTAGCTACATTCTCAACTGATAAAGTGAGGAGCTGAAGGCCAGCGGTTTGTATGCAGTTGTTTGCGCTACCATGTATGGGTTGCCAATCAACATCCCTCATTTCCTTGCATTGTTAGAGCTCTATGCTCTAGATACAAACACCTTTTCGACGAAGCACGAAGAACTAGGGTTAGCTCTGAATGAGATGCATAAAGTTTCTGATCTGCTGATAGGGAACATACCATACCAGGAGTATTTTCCTTCCAATCGGGAGTTGTATCAGCTAAAGCTATGCATGTCCGGTCTCTATAACTAATAATCACATTTTATTATAATTTTATACCCTTATTATCTATTTTATATGAATAAATATGACACTAATAATTGCTTTTATCTTTAAATGCAGGTTAATGAAGAATAAATCCAAAAATCTCATCTCTCAACAAAGGCCCTTGATTTAATGAAGAAATGAAGCAAAAGAGAAATCAAGAAGCCCATTGAAAAATCAAATTGCCAATTTATCCAAAAGCCCATTGATTTAATGAAGAAAACAAGTATGAAGCCCAAAAGCCCAAAGCCAATACAAGAGGAAATATGCGGATGGCAAAAGGAAGAGACTGGATATCGATACCAGCATCGATGCTGGTATCGATACCTGCGGGACTGTAGCACGTTCTAGGGCTGAAATTTGCTTGTTTTGGATAAGTATTGATCCAATAGCTCACATTCATTGATGTTTACTATAAATAGGGGTAGAGAGTGAGGGGTTAGAGGTGTGAAAAATTTTATAACTTCATTTGGAGAAGAGGGCTACTCTTAATTGAGAAGGCCTTCCAAATTTGTAACTTTTGTTACAATTAATAATAATAATTTTTTCTCCACTTTAAATCTTCTTCTATTTGTTAGATGATGATGATGGAGATAAAGAAAAGTTTGAAGGTTTGCTTTTCTTTTATTTTTCTCTTTTATTTTTCTCTTTTATTTTTTTAGTAATTTCTTTATTATTGCTTATTAGTTAGATTTATATTCATGTTTGTAGTGTAGATTTATTTTTTTATCTTTTTATTTCTTTTTTTGCACTTTAATTTTTAGAATAGATTTATGTTTTTGTATTTAATTTTTATATTTATTTTGTAGTTTAGATTTTAATTTTTTATAGTTAGATTTATTTCTTGTTCATAGTTTAGATTTTTCTTTTCTTTTTATTTTTATAATTAGTTGATTTTTTTCTTGCTTTTATTTCTTAAGATGTGAAATTAACTCTTGTAGGAATCTTAGAATTGTATGAAACTAGTCTAATTTTCTTTATATTGTATGAATTATTCTCTTACACTTAAAATATTCATGTTTAGGATAATCAACTAGAGAACTAATTGGTAGAAGAAGAATTTGATAATCTATGCTTATCTTAAATGGTTTGATAGATTATATTTATGAATTCTAGGATTACTATCTTGTTGTTATTCTTATCATGAATAGTAATTTTAACTTAGATGATAATTTGATAGGTTATACTTTCTTTAAATGGTTTGATAGTCTATGCTTAATAAATCTAAGTTGAAATATGATAAAAAGAGAATAGTTTGTATTTTATATTTGAGTTAGCTAGTGGATTCAATTCTAGATTTCTCATATCTTTAATTGAATCCTCCATCTTTTGTTTTCTTGATTTTTCTCTTTTTATTCTTGCTTTTTATTTTATTCTTTGATTCTTTCTTCTCTCCTTTAAAATTCAATTTATTGTTACTTGCACATATTCAAAACAATCACTCATCATATCTCTCTTCATAATCATACTTATTCTTTAATCCTATTTTGTCACGCACACAACATAAGAATCGATTCTAATTTTCTCCTACAATACACCTTCCTCGTAGGATCGATAACTTTTTATACTATAACTTAATCAATTGTGCACTTGTTATTTTGGTACGTAATTATGCCGCATCAATAACACTTTGTGGGATCTCACTTGTCACTATCAGATAGCTCTGGCAGACGTTGAACCACTAGCAAGGAAGACGCGACCGCAAATAAGTTTAAAGTCATTCGTGGATTACTTACTCAAACATTTGGACAGGAACTCTGGCGAGGCGATCTGTTAGTTACCACCGCTAACTCCCTCAGAGGTCAATGAGTTAATCAAGAAATCCGGTGCCCATTCTTATACCAATGTTGGAACTGAGAGTAATTTTTCTGTGAGAACTAATTTCAAAAGATTTCTATGGTAGGCGGTGAAGCCAATTCAGCCAATGACTCTCTTAGCCGGTTATTTCACGATCTGATTAAAGAAATGTGTGGTGTCATATCAGTCTACTGATGCTCTACCCATAGAAGTGCTTTATCTAGTGGTTCATCTTGCCCACCGAAAAAGTCTTTCCCTTCTTCTGGTGATGATTGCCGACATTCATCATGGACTCCGACAAACAGTCAGTGCTTTCACACAGGGAGAAGGCAAGCCGTCAACTCAGATTCCTCTCGCTAAGGTGGAGCTCCCCTATACTTATCTGATAGCATGGTTCGTCCTCCATCACTCTGATATGATGTTAGCACCGAGCACTACAGATCAATCCATTCCCCTACTGTAATTGCTAGAAAATTGTAGGTGGAAAGGACCGGGGTTCTCAAAAATAAAGAAGCAATTACAGAATCACAAGTGTTGGGTTTTCACCACATGCTTCTCACGATTTTTGGGTCAATACGAGGATTCGTTGGCTGGTGAGGAAAGGCCGAGGACGAATCAGACCTGCCTTGACGTCAGCTGCTTCGATTGGTTAATAAACATTAGACCGAGTTGTCTGATCTTCCGGGTGAGGAATCACTGCTACATAGAGTCATATTTTCCTTTTCGGTTCGCTCATCAGCTCGAATATAATCAACTATATATTAGGAACCCGAATCGATGACTTCAGACCCGTGGCGGACTAGTAGATGGCGCTTGGGCATGGCTATGAAGCATAACGGGTTGTACCGGTGCTAGGTTCAGTCTTCCAGGTGCTGAACACCAGTTGGAGCTTATGTTCTTATGCTATAGGTGGCTACTAGCAGCTAATGAACCCATCCCAGTAAGGCCGATTGCGGAGTTGGCGGCCGAGGATTGCCGCCCGGATAGTTTAAGAGGCCAAATATCAAAAGAGACGAGGAAAATAGCCCGCCGGTCCTTCCGGTAAGGGAAAAAAAGAGGAAGACATCTTTTCTTTTGAGGAAGAGACCTCTGAAGTAAATATCGTCAGTGGTGAAGGCACAAGAGCTGGCAGCGACGAAGAGGAGCTTGGAACATGTCTATCAGACTCCTTTCTCAACGAAATATTAAGTCTAGCGATTGCTGATAGGATTTACCGATCCAACTTGCCTAAGTCTCCACCAGCTCTAAAGAAGCCGAGATTACAAGTTTTATCAACCTATCCTAACAGGATGACTGTTGAACTTCTAGATGTGGCTTCTGAGAAGGAAGAAGAAGAAGAATGGTCTTCCCTTATACACCACACAAGATCACGAAATGTAGCTCAGGCTACTGCATGGGTCGAGTCGCGGACCAAGCTCAGGAACGAGAGATCTGACGCTTCTAAAGAGGTTCAATCTGTGAAGTGGAAGAAGGTAGCACACAAGTCATATGTCAATCCGCACGCTTTTGGGTCAAAACCAGTTAGTGACGTACCTCTCGGGAGAGGAGGTAACCTCTCAACTTTGCGTAGTCTTACAATTCTCCCATTCTTTAATTTTTTGTTTAGACTAAAAAAATCAGTGTTTCTTTGAAGATCACGAGGGAAGTGAAATGTCGTACAATCCTCCCTCTCCCGGTCTTGCCTTTTTTGAGGAACCTGGATCCTCAGAACAAATGCATGAGGACACGACCAAGGAGCCTGCAAGCATAAAAACGGGTGCAGCTGTTGGTATTAGCAAAGGTGCCGGTGCTAGACCTGATACAATCACAAGGATTCCAAGCTCAGGTACATTTATACACGATGATACACTATTCAGGTGGTCACTACGGGAGTTGAATGATTCAGAATTCGTGCCTCCGCTAATTGTTTCTATGCTTCTTGCTCTTTTAGAAAAATTGCAAGGCGTGGGCATGAGTGCTGGGGCTGCGAAATCTGGTGCAGCTTCTGGAGGTGAGTTTGATTTCCACTCGTCGTAAATTTTTGACTTTTCTTCCTTCTGTTTTAACACTTAGGCTTTCTGCAGGTATTTTGATGGAGGGTTCAAATGAAGAAGAATCTTTTTGTGATGCGGCTCTCAGAGAGTCGGATGCACCCTCATTTGACCTGACACCAGCCTCTTTAGGTTCTAATGACGGGCTGTTCGATGATATGTTATCAAAACAAGTTCATCGCGAGGCTGTTGAACCAACTATTGTAGATGGTTCACCTGTAGGTATGAGTTTTATCCTTGTGTTGCATTCATTTATTTGCCGGTTTTCACTTAACCATAGAGGAGTTCCAACCGTAGGACCAGTCATTAAGACTGATGCAACTACTCTTATCAAAAAGTCTGATGAACCTGAGGGTCTCAATTTCTTGCTGTTGGCAGGGACTATTATCGAGACTCGGTCATTAGTTCCTCAAACTCTGCTCGTCATCCCTAAAGACCAACGACTATAGCAACTGTCATAACTGTGGGTGCCAGTCTTACTGAACAAGCCGTGAGACCAACTGAAGAAGTTGGTGCATCAACGGTTGTTACCCCTGTAGTAATTCCACCGGTTCATGAGGTTGGACATACGGAACCAAGTGTGGGGCATTCGACTGAGGAAAGCTTTGCCGGCATTGGTAAGTTCTACTGTGTTATTTGACTTAGAGATATTTTTTTATTTCAAAAAACTTACCTCTTCTCTTTCTCATAGGGCTCTCATCCCAGCTTCATGATCTCATTAAGGCACTGCTGTCGGATGATGACTCAGATCAAACCATTCTTTGCATGGAAGTCAGCCACTTCTTCTCTTTTTGTGAGCACGATGATCGACAAACTTCTCCAAAAGAGGCTTTCTTTCAATCAATTCAGGTCATTTCTCAAGCTAAAAATGGTCTCGATAAAGAATGCAAGCTCCCCAAATCTGGCGAAGGCTATTGCTGATGACTTGGACCGTCTGGAATGTGAATTTCAAAATCTAAAGGAGTTTCAAACTGTAGGTGCTCTTGCTTACATAGCTGCTGAGATGGAATCTCGATTACAAATGTGGCACGATACCCGAGTATCTACTGGGCTCGAGGTTCAAACACAACGAGGTCGGGTAGATCGGATGAGGACAGCCCTTACTGAGAAGTTGGTGGCTCTATGCGATCTTGATTCCTCTCTTACATTAAGTGATGCCAAGATAGCGTGGCTTAAACAGGAGCTTCACGTAGAGGAGGAGGCTCAAACCATCTTGGAATTAGCAAGGGCTGATGATGAGCATGCTCGAGTCGTGATATCCAAAAAGTTGGAACTCTCGGAATAGAAACTAGCCAAGATGGATGAAGAGGCCAAGAAAACACTAGTCGACACTAAGGAATCCTTCAAGGTTGAATTGCAGAATGAGCTTGAGCGAGCTTATGTAGAGGAGTTATCTAAATTAGAGCAACAAGTCCTTAGCCATAAGCTTCGTGTAGAATGGCTGCAATTGTTGTATCTACAGACTCCATTTTTTATTAATAGAAGATATTTTTCAGCTCATTATATTTTTATTATGATTTCTCATTCTGCTTGGAATAATTAATCATAATACTCGTAGGATTTTTTGCAAATCCTCAGCCATTAACGGATTTGATGTACCTTCACCAATTATCATTTGAATTGGGCTAGTATGTGAATTATCTAAGTCTGTTTCACATATAACATTGCGCTAAAAGAATGAACTCTCTTAGACTTGGTGCTATGATATCGAATACGTAGACTTTGTCATTTGTCGCGGAAATAGACTACCCGACAACATGTGTTAGATACAGATTTATCTCTATTTAAGGGTCAAGATAAAGTCTCTCATGCGTGTATGTCATGAATTTTAGTGTTGTTAAAAGATTGTGTCTTCTCTTGAGGAAAAGACGAACCCGATACCGGAGAGAAAAAAATTATATTCTATCACCTGCTGCAAAAGAAACTCAAAGTGGAATCTCCACTTCGAGAATCTAGAAGGTGAAAATAAGAGTGGAATCTTCACTCCGAGAATTGAAAAAATCTAGATAACCCTAACTTTTATAGGATTGGTTACCTGATCTGAAAAAAAAATTCTCATTTATCGAGATGGAATTCTAACTTCAGTCCTAACTTCTATAGGTTTGACCGAAGGGGAAAAAGTGGAAGCCTTTCGTTTATCGAAAATGAATTCTGATTATGGTACTAACCATTTGATGGTTTGACCATGTGAGGGTTATTGAAACGACCCTAACTTTTATAGGTTTGATCGTTCAACTTGGATGGAGGCCTTTTGTTTATTGAAAGGGAAGTCTGATTTGAAAGTGGACCTCTCGTTCATTGAAGAAATCAAAAGGAGATTTTGTCTATGGTCCTAACTATATGAAGGTTTGACCAAGCGAGCAGTGGGAGTGGGGTACAAATAACAGTGAGAATGTTGACTTGTACAAATTACTCAGTGGGGGTTTTCATGTGATAGGACTTAACATGAAAGGGGTTTATTAATTTCCATGGAGTAACAACTTGAACTTTTGAGTACTGTGTTGGGACTTTAACATTAGGAGTGTTAAGTTCACAAACATAGTGGGATTCTGGATGGACTCAGTCGAAAGAATTTTTGGTGGACCCACTGTCAATTAATTTGATCAATGAGGGATTTTGTGATGGAGGATCGTGAATTGTCAGGCACCCCACAGTTACATCATGTAGGCATCGAAAATTGCCTATAGGTCTCCACGAACGGCTCAGTGTTAAGGAACGACGATGAACGTCACTATCCGGTTCACAGGAGTTCGATTGATGTCGATGAACGCTTGAAGTAAATCGACGAACTACGTGAACTAACGAAGGTACGGGCTAATCGGGAGCCCCGCGATGTTTACAAAAGGAACAATGCCCTTCGTGTCTCATTCATTCTATAGATGATCCAACCATCGGAGCTGATAGAACTCCTTGTCGGCTTTCCAACATACTTCGAATCACTCAAATCCGAGTTCGGACGAAGGAATTACGGCAGAAACAGATAAATACACCATATGGAGTGTCTCGGCCCAAACCGAGACACCCTAGGGTGTCACAGATCAATGGGAGACACCCTAGGGTGTCTCCGATCAAATGGAGACACCCTGGGGTGTTTCCAACGCAGATTTGGGCCTTTAAGTGTTTTTAACCGTTCCGTTATCCCCTCAAGCCTATAAATACAAGCCTTAGGCCTTATTTTTTGGGGATCTGGAATTTTGGAGATTAGGCGAAGCCCTGCCGGATTGAAGACTGAAGGTGCACGGATTTTAGAGAGGAGGAGGAGAGATCAGATCCAGTTCTTCAACGCAAGAGAGAGAGAGATTCGTCAGATCTACAGTTTCTCGGATCCGTTCCTTAAGATTATCCCGTTGTGGTAATCTTAAGAAGAGTGATTATCTTGCTTCGCCGAGATAAGAGCTACGATTTCTCGATCCCTTCGCGGATAGACGAAGCTCTGCCCAATTTTTTAGCAATCAGATCTGATCGACGGTGGTCCACGGATAAACCCCGGCACAGGCAAAGATCCCACGCAAGCAGAAGACCGATGAACGATCTCTGCGTTTGTTTGATAAAGTTGTAAACTTTTTTTATTTTCATTGTGTAAGGAGATCTTATAAAAAGATCAACTTTTTATTTCATTCGAGTTTATTATAACGACTAAAGTTGTAATAGATTCGATAATAATGAAAATAGCAACTTTCACCGCAAACACATCATAGGAGCTTTGTGAGAGAAGGTTGACCGAATGAGACCATTAAATCTCATCTCTACGAAAGAGTGCTCGGAAAGTCACAGTGGAAGGGTTTTATTCATTTTGGAAATGATTAAATAGCCATCGTGGGAGGTTCTTAATCACTTCTTATCTATGATTAAGAATGAATTATTTAGATGACTGGTCTTCATATTGAATAATTAGCTGATCTCAGGTTATCCTTAAGAATGCCGTGCATAGCATTCTCTAGGAACTTCCCGTTAAATAGGTTATCATGAGTGTACTAAGGATAGTACTTATTCAATAACTTTCTATTTATTAGTAACATGAGCTTGTCACCGTCTTAGATGATTAGGCGATACACACTGGTTGAGTAGACTGTCTCTATCATAAATGGTCCTTCCCATTTGGGTTGGAATTTATATTTCTTCTTAGAATTGAGTATCATTGGTCGCCGGATGGTGAGAACCAAGTCTCCTTCCTTTAAGCTTCATTGTTGGACTTTTTTATCAAAAGCCTGGGAGATTCTGGCCTGGTAAAACTCGATTTGCTAAGCTTCTAGGCGCTTTTCATCTAACATCTAAAGTTCTTTGAGACATTTTTGATGTTGTTCTTCTGTCGTTATCCCTGTTGCGAGAGCAATGCGAAGGGATGGAATTTGGATTTCTAAGGAAAGAACATCCTTGCATCCATATACTAGAGAGTACGGAGTCGCTCCAGTAGGCGTGCAGACTGTGGTGCGATATGTCCAAAGAGCTTCACCGAGTTTATCATCCTAATCTCGTTTGTTGGTCCTCACGAGTTTTGATAAAATCTTTATGATTGTCTTGTTGAATGCCTCAGCCAATCCGTTTGCAGTAGGATTGTATGTCGTCTACGAGACATCTTGAATTTTGAATTTTTTATAAAATTTGATGAAGGCATTGCTGACAAACTGAGGGCTGTTGTCGTGTACGATTCGTCTTGGAGCACTGTATCGGTAGATGACGTGATGTTTGATGAACATGATGACGTCACTTGTCTTCACTTCTTTGAGTGGAACTACTTCGGCCTACTTTGAGAAATAATCGGTGATTGCCAAAATGAAATGATCACATTTGACTGACGATGGAAAAATAGGACCAATGATGTCCATTTCCATGTCTCAAATGGCCATGAGGTAGCCGAAGGGTGCAAGTGCTCCGGGGTTTACTACATGTAATTTGCGTGTATTTAACACGCGTGGCACCATCGGGCGTAGTCAACTATATCCTTAATCATGATTGGCTAATAATACCCTATTCTTCTGAGATGATCGCAGAGTTTGGGACCAGACTGATTTGCACCATAGGTTCCATCATGCGCTTCTTTGAGATCCTCCTTCACCTCTTTGGTCGAAAGACATCGGAGTAGCAAACCATCGTATGTGTGATGATATAGTGTTTAGGTTGCCATGTTGTAATAGAATCTCGGTGCTCTTCGCCAAACCAAGTCTCTTTCCTTGATGTCTTTCAGTAAAATACCATGCATGACAAAGTCGATAATGGAAAATCACCAATCTCGAGGCTCGAGTTCAATTCTGGCCGAGTGCGCCTCCTTGATGTCCAAGGCGTAGGTTTGGTATGAAGACTTGGTGAGTTCTCACAGTGACCCATTGTTTTGTGTCGGGAGGCTGTGCCAGAGATACCGTTAATACCGCTAGTGCATTTGCATATGTGTTCTATAGACGTGAAATGTATTCGATGAAGAATTCTTCGAATAAACCTGCCATCTCGATGGCCACCTTGTGGTACGGTATCAAGTCTTGATTTCTAACTTCGTACTCTCCTTGAATTTGGTTGACTATCAGTTGAGAATCACCAAAAGCTTCAAGGTACTTGACCTCCAGCTCTTTGACAAAACTGAGCCCAATGAGTAGTGTGTTGTATTCGGCTACGTTGTTGGAACATGGTTTAGTGAGTGTAGACTCGAGGCATCATATGTTTCTCTGTGGAAACTAAGATAACTCCAACTCCTGAGGAGATTTTAGAATATCCGAGAGCACTTGCACATTGGTTGCTCGGGAAGCACCATCGAAGTATAATTACCACACCTGTTGATGAGAGATAGTGTTGACTTCGTGGCTTTCATTCGACAAGTCTTCGTACAATTCGGTTGCATTCGTTGTAGGATTAGCTGCCAAAAGTTCACAAATCGCTTGTCCTTTGACTGACTTCTATTGTTTGAAGTACAAATCGTATTGGGACAAGAGCAGGGCCCATCTTGCTAGCCGCCAATTCATAAAAGCCGGTTGCGTCATGAATACTCGGACTGGGTTGGCATTAGAAATGACATAGATCGTCTATCCGGCCGGGTAGTGCCACATCTTTTGGATAGTGAACACCAAAGAGAGATACTCTTTCTCAATCATTGGATATCGAGATTCAGCCTACTAAAGTCTGACTCAGATAATATACAGCTTGTTCGTGACCGTCATCATCGTTTTGTGTGAGTAAAGCCGGCTCTTCGGGGATTGGCTTGATTTGAGTGAGGAACACGTCAAAATCAGCCAAGGCTTCTTGCAGGGCCTCCCTAGTGTCTTTGGAAAGACACAATAACTCGTATAAAGTTATCTTCGCTGGTATGTTAGCTAGTTGAGTCATAATATTGAAGCAATATGGTGTGCTTGAATTTCCTAGTTTATCTTTTCCAATCGGACGATTGAATTGAGACTGCTTTGGGTTCTGAACCTCTTAGCGCTGGGGCTCTTTCTCTTTTTGCTTGTTAGTTATTTGTTGGTGGGGCTTCCCAGCAGGTGTAGGGGGTGTTGTAATCACCCCCAGCTCCGCTAACGTTTTAGCATTTGGATCAGAGACTTTGGGATATTTGTAGTGATATTCGTTCCTGCTCCTGGTAGCAAAGACTTCATGTTCATCTTCAGAAAGTGATAAGGTAGGGATGCCTTCATCGTCTTTCTCAAGGATTGCAGTAGTAGGACAGCAAGTTTTGTCTTTACTCTTGGACTTCTTCTTGGACGAGGACCCCGTCCATTGTTCATCTTTGAGCAAATCTGGATGGACCTAAAGAATTTCACCGTTAGGGGCCGTGTACTGCACAAGCCCCTTTTGGCGTTGTCCATGGGGATCATTGTTCATGGTCTTTATTTCCACCTTTGATACAGGCTCTGCTTGGAACCATGACACGGGAATAGAGCCAAAGTTGATAAATATTACATTTGCGCACACCTTCTTCTCCTTGGGTTGCTTTACAATGATGATACTGACGTCAATTAAAACTTAGATCTTGTCCTTAAGGGTGTAGCACATCTAAGTGGGATGATGGACCTGCCTGTGAAATGCACAATATTTTGGATCCGTTGTCCTCTTGGCTTCCTCTTCGTCAGTGATTGGAGGCAATTTAATTTTGAAATGCACAAGCCCCTTTTGGCGTTGTCCATGGGGATCATCGTTCATGGTCTTTATTTCCACCTTTGATACAGGCTCTGCTTGGAACCATGACACGGGAATAGAGCCAAAGTTGATAAATATTACATTTGCGCACACCTTCTTCTCCTTGGGTTGCTTTACAATGATGATACTGACGTCAATTAAAACTTAGATCTTGTCCTTAAGGGTGTAGCACATCTAAGTGGGATGATGGACCCTGCCTGTGAAATGCACAATATTTTGGATCCGTTGTCCTCTTGGCTTCCTCTTCGTCAGTGATTGGAGGCAATTTAATTTTGTTGTTATCCGAGAGGTATTTGAAGATAGCAAGAACTTCATCTTCCTTAAAGGAGTATTCCTTTAGGAATTTTGGTTCAGAAGTCTTTTGTTGTCTTCGAGGTCGTTGTTGCTATTGAGAGGCCGACTTCTATAGCGCTTGTTGTTATGATTGTAGTTGGAATGTCTGATTCGTGTCTATTGCATTCACCAGCGTCTTCCCTTTTCCATAAGGGACAAAGTTTTGCTTCGGAGCACTAGTCGTCGGTTAACCTCTTTCAGCCTTCTTCCTTTTGAGGAAGCGTTCGGCTTGCTCTCCGTGCACCTTTAATTATTTTCATGTTTTGGATGGTGCTATACCCATGGCTTTCAGCACATGCAAAGAAAGGTTATTATGACACGTTTAGAGAATAAACTCCTCCGTGATTGGATCTCGATAATTCATTGTCTTATTCCGGAAGCGCTTGATAAAGTTATCGACCGACTCTTCGTCTTTTGCTTCTCATCAAATAGTGTCCTGATTAACACTTCAGTGACATTGTTGAAGAAGTTTGTGAGGAACATGATTTCCATATTGTCCCAACTGTTGATGCTCTCCAGCTTGAGATGGAGGTACCACTCGAAGGCGGTTCCAAAATGACCAGACCATTAAAGGTTCATTGCCAGAGATCACGCCGAGGTGGGACTTAAAATAAATCAGATGCTGAGTAAGTGATCCTCTCCCATCAAAAGGCATGAAGTTAATTAAGTTGAACTTCGCCTGATATGGAATCAATTCCCACTCTTGTGGATATGGACATTGGATACCGATCTTCTTCACCTTTTAAGAAGACATCAAAGCGTTGATTTTGCTCTCAAGGTCCTTCATCTTCTTGTCTTCGCCCAGATTTTTCTTTAGGGGTTGCTGAGAAGGTTGAGGAGATTCCACTGGACCACCCCTAAGGTTATTGTCGTTGGGAGGAGTATTAGCATTGATATTTTCATCCACTTCCGAGTCATTGCCTACTTCATTAGTATTGTTGCGACGACTGGATTCAACCTGCCGATTTGACAAAGACTTAAGTTGTTAGGCATGTAATTCCCTCATGCGTTGCATGTTCAAGTCTATTTCCATCTTCATTTTAGCTTTGAGCTCTTCCTTCTACTTAGTTAGAGCGTTTTCGAGCATTTGAGCTAACTGGTCAGGAGTGATAGTGAACATTTCCCGGACTTGTCCTGTGCTAGACACTGTGTTGTCTGAGGTGACTGTGGACCAAGCATCCGATGTTTCATTATCTAAGGATAGCCCTCTCTGCATCCTCTGATAATCCCTACGTCTGATAGTTCCAAAGCGTAACTAAGTTAAGCGTTGGGATATCAACTACAAATAGTCGGAACTGGAACGTCGTCTTGACTTCCCTTTGTCGGTCATGTTGATGGTGACTTCTGGGAGTTTATCACCTTGAACGGCCAAACTTTTCCTACAAAAGCACCTTGATTTGGGTTTTGACGCTTCAGCGGAAAGCCTTTAAAATACTAAGACCCTCTGCAGAGCGGTCTTGGGGTAACTACACTCTAATAATACTACCCTGATAAGCCTTGCATACGGACAATGAGAATCGGTTTCTCGAGTACTTCTCTTTTGAGTCTTGTTCGTACCCCCAACCCGATAGTATAACTCATCGGCATGATTACCAGAGCAACCTATCATGTGCTGGCATGACTTTTTAGGTATAATGTTGTCATATTTTGATGAACACGCTTCCTTTTGGGGACATAACGCCTCGTTAGCGTTCTCAAGAGTCACTCGTTTGAAACCATGCCTTCATGAGTGTAGGGCCTCAACGGGCTCTTGGACTTCAACTCATAAACTGAGGCGAGCGGTTATATGTACTTTCTCAGTATGAGAGGTTCTTGACTTATTGGGAGGACGCGCACAACCCCCAGTCTGACGAATTGCGCGAGGTTCATTCATCGGACCCAAGCACTCTTTAACCGGAGTTTTGCCTTGATCCCCATGCAAAGGACCAAGGAGATCTGTGATCTTCATCTTGAATTCAAACAAATTCACACTATCATGTGGCTCTACCGGAGGTACAGGATCGATCGGGATAGGAACAGGGGCCATCGAAGACATAAAAAACTATCGGAGGTAAACCAGATGCGAGCCAGGCTGGGTTAGCTCGGCCCAGGCACGGGCCACCTTTAGGTGGCTCGACCTTGGCCGAGCCACTCTTAGGTGGCTCGGCTTTGGCCGAGCC
>NC_033794.1:49236620-49254399 GCF_001876935.1 Asparagus officinalis | reverse complement strand
TAGGCCGAGTCAGTATGATGTGGCTCCGCCTTAGCCTAGCCGGTTTGGGCTGACTCGCATTTTCTGACAGTTTTTGGCGATGTTCGAGTTGTTTTCGATGCCGTTTTGGACTTTGGCCTTTAAACTTGGTGTAGTTTTGGTAGTTTTTTTACCACCTCTTCCTTCTATAATTTATGTGCCTACTGCATAAGAATCTGCATGTGCGCGTGTAGTGCGCAAAACTTTTGGATGCGTTCCTCAAGAGTTGAATATGTCCTTTTTACGCGGGTCCACTCATTAGTTGATGGCCTGGAGGAGGATCCATTCGGTCGCTGCTGTGGTGCTTGGTGCTTCCTGAATTTCAGATCCACCTCATAACAAATCCCATCAACCGGCTCTTGGGCTTTGGCTAGTTGACGTGCGAGGCGTTGGTGTTGCCTCTGATGAGTCCTCTTTGAAAAAATTGGCGCGCCTTCAGAAGTTAACTCCTTGACTGATGGAGTTCAAATCAACATATCCAGCTTCATTGGACGCCGAAAGGGTGCTATAAGGGGCAACTATAGCAGCAACGAGGAGACGATTATCATCTTGGGTCTTCAAATATGAAGACCGGCGGACCTTCCTTGAGGAGGAGATCCTCCTGCGCTTGCGAGGGGAGGAGGATCTAGAGGAGGAAGACATATACTCCTCGTACTTTTGTTGGTCGAACTCGTATTCGACCTCCGTATCAACCGGGATCAGGATCCTTGGTTGCGACACTATAGCCTCGTTAGAGAGGCTATTGGCTCCCACTGTGGTTGCCAACGTGTTTGCATCGAAAGTTGATTTATTTATCAAATCCATTACATGTTTATCGATTATAATGAATTCAAAAGAGTTAATCTTTTTATAAGATTACTCACTTACAAAAATAAAATAAGAATTGCAACTCTTTTCAAACACACACAGATGACGTTTATCACCCGCTGTTTGCGTGGGATCTTTACTTGTACCGGGGGTGCGTTAGTTTGTGGACCACCATGGATCAAATCTGGTTGATAGAACGAAAATTCAATACTCTTGCCTCACAAAGGAAACAATCGCAAAAGTGATAATCTCAACCAAGTGAGATTACGACTCTTCTCGAGATTAAAACCTAGTTTGATCCGGAGGAAAGGGGAATGTGCCTCAGATTTCTCGAATTCTCTCTTTTTATGCTGAAGAACTTTGCCAGGATCTACTAGCTTCTCTGAAATTTGTGATTCACTCTTCGCAGTGACAGCACCTCGCCAAAATTTTAAATCCACTACATATAGGACCCTAGGCTTGTATTTATAGGCTTCGGATGCAGCATTTTCAGATAAGAATTAATGATTTAACCTTATTCTCAGTTAATAACCGCTTAATCATGTTTAGGGATAGGTTCAAAATAGTTGGGGAGGCTCTGAAACGAAAGAATCTGGAGAAAACCATCAAAAAATGTGTTTTCGGCATTTCTGGACGCGAGCCACTGTAGGGTGGCTCGGAACTGTGCGAGTCACCCTATGGTGGCTCAGCCTTGGCCGAGCCACTTGAAGGTAGCTCGGCCTTGACCGAGCCACCTGGTCTTGGCCGAGTCATTTTGACACTACTCGACTGCCAGGGTGGTTTTTACGAACTTTAGGATTAGACATGTTTTGTCATTACGCGCATTTTGTCGTTTTGCTGACTTGTACACTTTAGTGATTCACTTCATGCATTTCGTTAACTTGGAGGTGGCTGACGAGTGCGCGTGCAACTTACTTTGCCATTCCAGTGGCTTGTTGCTACACCATCAACAGTTTGGCGCTTTATTGTTTCGACGGATCGTCGCCACGTCGTTTGACGGTTCGTCGCTTGATGGCTCTGAAGGAAATTCGTGCTAAATACATGCAAAAAATATAGCGGAATACTGTATGTATAATTATACTAAGCATGTAGAGAGCATGAAATACATAATAGGACCATCCTAATTAAATCTAACATAATGCCTATATTAAAGAGAGCATACAAGAGTTAGAAAGTCGTACTTCCGAAGCGTGATTCGACGGAAGATCGGACAACCCCTAGCTCTTGCTCTTTGTAGTAGAAAATCTCCTCATAGTGGATCTCCAAGTCTTCAAGTGGGCTTGATAAAATCGGAGTCTTCTTGAGACACAAGGAAAGATATCCACCCCGGGGTACTTTAAAATCCTACTACTTCCTCTTACTTAAAAATTGCTAGAGTTTAGTAAGAGGTAGATCTCTCTTCTTTTTTTTTATGGAAAGCAACTATGAATAAACCATTTATTTCATTTTTCCATTAACCATGAAAGAAGAAAGAGAGCTCATATTTATAGAGGAAGAATATGTCATGACATGAATGACTCATCCTATGAGTCGTACCATGAGTCTTCAAAATAATGATTCTCTCATGAGTCATGCAATGACTCATCTCATGAGTCATGCAATGAATCATGAAGAATCAAAACTATGTGCTAAAACCATGTTCCCAAACCATACCACCTTAATGACTCATCTCATGACTCATTAATCAAGGTATAATGAAGTGCGTATTTCATAAATGAAAATACGACATCAATACAATATTTCATAAATACGGTATTTTGTAATTTTTCAATCATTGATTAATAAGTCATCATATGACCAAAAAATCAATGAGTTAACCAAATGTCAATTGTTGACCAAAAAGTCAACTAGTTGACTAAAAGTTAATTTTATAGGAAAAATACTGGAATTCATTTTCTAAGCACATAGCATCTGATTTTACCGATATGCGTAACCGTTTATGTGTATACGGTAAAATCATATATGCTATCAATCATACGCATTACTCTATAAATTTATATTTCATAGGATTTAAGTACGCGCTTGGTGTGACTCTAGGGCCCAACTTAAGACTCGGCAGTGGATTATATCCACAAGTACAACAGTGATGCTAGCTACACATGAAGACTACCTGGGTATAAGTTATGATAAATATCTGTAAGATGCTAACACAATTTTATCAGGACCACTCAGTGATAATACCGTACAGTTCGATCTCTTCTTCAAACCATGTCAAACCATTGAGCCTAGGGTATGGAAAACTGTCAAACCCTAATTTCTCAATTAGTGTTTGTTGATATTAAACTCATAACCTTTAAGATCAAACTGAAACTTAGTTTATCTTATTTACCATTAGTGTTTGTTGATATTAAACTCATAACCTTTAAGATCAAACTGAAACTTAGTTTATCTTATTTACCCCGACCAAGGATTTTCAGATTATAGTTATATCAAACAATTTTATGATATCAACCCCCTATACTGGGAGAGAAGAATCTCATCTTGGCATCTCGATATCTACTTATGTCTCGAGATGCACCCAACAAGAGCCGTTATGCACAACTAAATAAGAATTGTGGTTAGGTAAAAGTCTAAGTACACCTATACTGACATGTAAGATATTGCACTCATGCCTCAGGTCAAGAGACTGCTATGTACTATATCACTTAAGAACTTCTATTTGTCAGTTAAATATAATTACCAACTAGATGTTCTCAGTGAGTCATTCAGTCAACTCATTCACTAATGAGTCACCTGTATACTATATCTTGATGTCTCATATCAATGATCTAAGAGATAAATCATCATCCTATCAAAGGAGAAATAGAGTATACACTAGTCTTCCCAAAGTGATGATGTCCCATTTCAACATCTCATCGACTAGGAACATTTTAGAATATACGTTAGCGACAAATTAGATCTCTTCATTACGATCATATCCGAAATGTCTAATAGTCTAGTATCATTCTAAGAACTTTATCTATATTAATATACCAGATAAATCTGACCAAAATAGCATTCTATTATTTTGAACAAGGATGTTATATTCATATAAGTCCTGTTATAATATACAATTATTGCCTGTTGGATACCTATATCCAACAAACTCCCACTTGCACTAAGGCCAATCATTGTAGTATCTAATACCTAATAGCTCAACAAGTTTTTCAAATTGTGTACGAGCAATTGTTTTTGTGAATGGATCTGCTATATTTTCTTTTGTGTCAACTCTTTCAATCTTGATCTCTTGGCAATCAACTATCTCCCTGATCAAGTGATACTTTCTCAGAATGTGTCTGGACTTATGGTGAGACCTGAGTTCCTTTGTCAGAGCTATAGCAGCATTATTATCACAGTATAAAAGTATTGGATCTTTAATGGTGTGAACAACTTCCAGCTCTGAAAGGAACTTTCTCATCCAGACAGCTTCTTTGGCTGCATCATTTGTCGTAATGTATTCGGCTTCCATAGTAGAGTCTGCTACTGTGTCATGCTTGTAACTTTTCCAACTGATAGCCCCTCTATTAAGAGTAAAAATATATCCTGAAATAGATTTACTATCATCGATATCGCTCTGAAAGCTAGAGTCGGAAAAAACCTCCATTTGGAGGTCACTTTTACCATATATCAAAAATAACTCTTTAGACCTTTTCAGGTACTTAAGTATATTTTTGACCGCTTTCCAGTGCTCTTCTCCATGATTATTTGGTATCTACTTACCAAACTGAGTGAATAAGCGATATCCGGTCTAGTACATAACATGGCATACATGATTTACCAAACTGAGTGAATAAGCGATATCCGGTCTAGTACATAACATGGCATACATGATCGATCCTACTGCTGAGGCATAAGGAATTAGACCGGTCTAGTACATAACATGGCATACATGATCGATCCTACTGCTGAGGCATAAGGAATTAGACTCATGCGTCGCCTCTCTTCATCAATCTGGGGAGACATCTTTTTAGAGAGTGAGATTCCAGAAGATGCAGGTACAAAACCTTTCTTAGAATTTTCCATGCTAAACCGCTTTAGCACTTTGCCAATGTATCTAGATTGGGATAATCCTAATATCCTTTTAGATCTATCTCTATAGATCTGAATACCCAGTATACAGGATGCTTCACCCAAATCTTTTATGGAAAATCTTTTTGATAGCCAAATTTTAACTGTTTTTAATGACGGTATGTCATTACCGATTAAGAGTATATCGTCTACATACAAGATAAGAAATGATACTATACTCCCAATTATCCTTTTATACACACATGGTTCATCTGGATTTTTGATGAAACTAAATTCTTTGATAGCATCATCAAAATAGATGTTCCATCTTCGCGATGCTTGCTTCAGTCCATAAATGGCTTTAAGCAACCTACACGCTTTTCCACTGCTCCCACTGACTACAAATCCCTCTGGTTGAGAAATATATATATGAACTCTTCTAAATCACCATTTAGAAATGTAGTTTTAACGTTCATTTGCCAGATCTCATAGTCATAGTGAGTAGCTATAGCAAGTAGGATCTGAATAGACTATAGCATAGCCATTGGAGAAAATGTGTCATCATAGTCCAAACCAGGTCTTTGACGAAAACCTTTAGCTACCAGTCTAGTTTTAAAAGTCTCTACTTTTTCATCTACACCCAACTTTTTCTTAAACAACCATTTGCAACCTATGGGTATCATCCATTTAGGAGGATTGTCTAAGATCCATACTTTGTTGGCGTACATAGAGTCTATTTCGAATTTCATTGCATCATGCCAAGGAACAGAGTCCCTACTCTAAGATGCTTGCTGATAACTAAAAGGTTCGTCATCATCTATGACGTGATCTAACATGCTACCTTCAACGAGAAAATCATATTGTCTCTTAGGTGCATTAGATCGCCTTGGATATCTGCGGAGTGGTTGAGATTCTTCTGGTATAACTAAATTTGCTAGTTCTAATAAATTATCAATATTGATTTGTATCTCTAAAATTTCTTCCAGTTCTACCATGCTCCCATTAATTTCTTTTTCAAGAAATTCCTTCTCCAAAAAGGTAGCATACCGATAAATAATTATCTTTTGTTCATCGATGTGGTAGAATTGATATCCATGGGAATTACACAATACTGAGCGTGCATCTAACTTTTTGGGATCTTGCTTTTTTACATAAGCATGACATCCCCAAATCTTAATATAATTAAGATGTGGTTTCATCCCATACCATATCTTATATGGAGGTTTAGGCACTGCTTTAGTTGGAACCATATTCAGTAAGTGTGCTGTTGTTTCCAACGCATACCCCCAGAATGAAAAAGGTAACTCAGTGTTACTCATCATAGAACGTACCATATCTAATAGGGTACGATTCCTCCTTTCTGATACGCCATTATGTTGTGGTGTAAAGGGTGGAGTAACCTGAGAGAGAATCACATTCTCTTTTAAAAAAAACCTAAGAATTCCGAGCTTAAGTATTCTCCTCCTCGATCCGATCCAAGAATTTTAACTTTCTTGCTTGTTTGGTTCTCTACTTCATTTTTATACTCGATAAATTTCTCAAATGCTTCAGACTTGTGTTTCATCAAAAACACGTATCCAAATCTTAAAAAATCATCAGTAAAAGTAATAAAATAGGAGTAGCCACCTCTGGCCATAGTAGACATAAGACCACATACATCACTATATATCAGTCCTAAGAGTTCTGTAACTCTTGCTCCAGTTCCCGTAAATGGAGTCTTGGTCATTTTACTTTTAAGACAAGACTTGCAGGTATCATAAGACTCAAAGTCAAATGGATCTAAATATCCATACTTATGTAGCTCGCCAAGTCTTTCTTTATTAATATGACCAAGTCTACAATGCCATAAGAAAACGTCGTTCACAACTGAGTGCTTTCTCTTATCAGTGTGATGAGTATTCAGAATTGTGTTTTGATTAAGAATATAGATGCCATTACACAATGTTCTATAAGCAATCAACTTTTGATTAAATATGATATTCATAACAATGTTCTCCAACTTGAATATATATCCATCTTTATCTAATAAAGATACAGATATTATATTACACATCATAGTTGGTACAAAATAGCAGCTATTCAAAATCAAAATGTTTCCATTTGGCAAAGATAGATGAAAATCCTCTACTGCAAGTGCTGTAACTATTGCAACATTACCAACTTGTAGCGTCATCTCTCCAGGTCCAAGTTTTCTATAGCTTCTCAATCCTTGTAACAAATTATAAATGTGAGATCCTGATCCGGTATCTAATATCCAAGATGTAGGATTTATAAAAAAATAATTCTGAGTAACAAACACACCTAAAGATGAAGCAACAACTTGCTTCTTCTTGATGTGTGAGGCTAAGAATTCTGGGTAGCTTCCTTTAACATTTCTCAACCAGTCTATAAAATTAGGATCGGTTAACTTGTTCTGTTATGATATGATTTTTAAGCCATACATTATGGCCTGAAAGAGAGAGAAAAAATTATTTTAGCAGATGTTCAATACATAAAATAGATTTGGTTCATTTTTATCTAAGTTATGCCTCCCACTATTTTTTAAGTCTCTCAAAACCTTATAAGAGGTGATCGGAAAACAACCCCTTATTTTCAAGTGGGATCAAGATCCAATTATCATTGAACGTATCAACCTTAACGAAAGCCAACAAATTGATACACTCAATAATTGGTAGACAAATTTTGTCTTTTACACTCTTGTAATTCTTGATATGATTTTACCCTTAGCCTTTTATGACCTTGACGATAGCTAACAAATCATAAAAACTAGTCAAGTTTGGACCCATCATTTCTTGACTGGCTCAAATTTAACTTATGCAAACTCTTGACGAAAGCCAACAAAGTCGCATAACCAATTTAAGCTATCCTTATATCTTATATACATATGAATACTATTTAACCATATAATAGTATTACCTTGACGATAGCCAACAAACAAAGTATTTATAAGCTTAGTAGTATTCAACTGAAATGATGAAGGGCTACGGACAATTTTATAAATATTTTACCGTAATCAAAATTTATATAGTTAAAAGATGCTCTATATTTATACTTGCAACAATTTAACTAGCCAGGAAAGCGCAAGATTGGTAGGAGGGTTCCGAGCTATTCACCGGGAATATTCATCGGACCTTTATTAAGTAACCACCGCTCTTTAAGACTATAACGCGAAAGATTGGGCATCACCCCTAATCTTAAGTTGGGCATCACTCCATGAGCTATATCTCATAATCACTTTCCTAGACCCTAGTTAAAAGTTCGTTCTAAATATATCTCTTTTAACTGCTACAGGTTTATTTATCTTTTACACTAACACTATGTTAATGTCGGTCTCACCACTCTATGGTCAATAAACTCTTATTGCCATGTCTCACAAAGTTTAAAAAGAGTTTTTATAATAAAAAACTATTTCTCTAGTGAGATAGATATATAAACTTTACAGAATATAGCTCCTAATTGTATTGACATCTACAATTAGGGCACAACCAACATATCAACATATGTAATATAAAACTTATATAGAATGGTAGTGGACAACTAAAGAAAATAAAATGCAACTACACTAATTATATTTTAGCAATCCATATGCAACTCCTTGCGGTGCTTGCTCCCTTACAAACTCTGTATTATTACAATTATATAAACATAGGACGTGCAAAACCCATTTATAATGGAAAAACCATCTCGTAGGATGGGTAATAATATTACATTAAATGTAAAGCAAAAGCTATAAATGAAATAACTAAACTAAGAAACCATACCTCCCACACCTGAACAATGGCCTATACCCGTAGGCGTAGTCCATATGATCGGTGAGCAAGTGCCTAAACCCGTAGGCGTAGCCCATGCTCGGGGAGGGAAGAGGTCGTAAATAATTATTACATTTCTAACTTTATTACATCAATACAAAACATGCAAGAGAATTGTTGCCCACTACCATCCATAAACATAACATCACGCAAGATGATATAAAACATATAACTTAATCAAATTTAAGAAATATGCATCTATCTAGTTATGCAACAAATTAGAAAACTAGATAACATAGGGATTACCCTAACTCAAATAGGACTATCATGCTTCTAACATACAACTACACTAGTTGTAAAAAAGTGTTTTGTAATTTATACAAGTGTTTTTACTCCTAAAAACTTATGAACCAAAAATCATATTTTTGAATCAACAATTAGTATAACTAATGACAAAACAACTTGATTAAATTAACTAGTTTCATTAAAACATCTTTTAATTAAACTAGTAATTAGAAGCAAGTACAAAGACCTCTATGAGTTAGATATTCATGTTAAGATTTAATTAGATGGAACCATGGCTCTGATACCATGAAGGAAATTCATACTAAATACATGCAAAAAATGCAGCGGAATACTGTATGTATAATTATGCTAAGCATGTAGAGAGCATGAAATGCATAATAGGACCATCCTAATTAAATCTAACATAATCCCTATATTAAAGAGAGCATACAAGAGTTAGAAAGTCATACTTTCGAAGCGTGATTCGGTGGAAGATTGAACAACCCCTAGCTCTTGCTCCTTGTAGTAGAAAATCTCCTCGTAGTGGATCTCCAAGTCTTCAAGTGGGCTTGATAAAATAGGAGTCTTCTTAAGACACAAGGAAAGATATCCACCCCGGGGTACTTTAAAATCCTATCACTTCCTCTTACTTAAAGATTGCTAAAGTTTAGTAAGAGGTAGATCTCTCTTCTTTTCTTTTATGGAAAGTAACTATGAATAAACCATTTATTTTATTTTTCTATTAACCATGAAAGAAGAAAGAGAGCTCATATTTATAGAGGAAAAATATGTCATGACATGAATGACTCATCCTATGAGTCACACCATGAGTCATCAAAACAATGATTCTCTCATGAGTCATGTAATGACTCATCTCATGACTTATGCAATGAATCATGAAGAATCAAAACTATGTGCTAAAACCACGTTCCCAAACCATACCACCTTAATGACTCATCTCATGACTCATTAATTAAGGTATAATAAAGTGCGTATTTCATAAATGAAAATACAACATCAATACAGTATTTCATAAATACGGTATTTCGTAATTTTCCAATCATTGATTAATAAGTCATCATATGACCAAAAAATCAATGAGTTGACCAAAAGTCAACCGTTGACCAAAAAGTCAACTAGTTGACTAAAAGTTAATTTTATAGGAAAAATAATGAAATTCATTTTCTAAGCACATAACATTCTGATTTTACCGATATGCATAACCGTTTATGTGTATACGGTAAAATCATATATGCTATCAATCATACGCATTACTCTATAAATTTATATTTCATAGGATTTAAGTACGCGCTTGGTGTGACTCTAGGGCCCAACTTAAGACTCGGCAGTGGATTATATCCACAAGTACAACAGTGATGCTAGCTACACATGAAGACTACCTGGGTATAAGTTATGATAAATATCTGTAAGATGCTAACACAATTTTATCAGGACCACTCAGTGATAATACCGTACAGTTCGATCTCTTCTTCAAACCATGTCAAACCATTGAGCCTAGGGTATGGAAAACTGTCAAACCCTAATTTCTCAATTAGTGTTTGTTGATATTAAACTCATAACCTTTAAGATCAAACTGAAACTTAGTTTATCTTATTTACCATTAGTGTTTGTTGATATTAAACTCATAACCTTTAAGATCAAACTGAAACTTAGTTTATCTTATTTACCTCGGTTAAAGATTTTTAGATTATAGTTATATCAAACAATTTTATGATATCAACCCCCTATACTGGGAGAGAAGAATCTCATCTTGGCATCTCAATATCTACTTATGCCTCGAGATGCACCCAACAATGTGGTTAGGTAAAAGTCTAAGTACACCTATACTGACATGTAAGATATTGCACTCATGCCTCAGGTCAAGAGACTACTATGTACTATATCACTTGAGAACTTCTATTTGACAGTTAAGTATAATTACCAACTAGATGTTCTCAGTGAGTCATTCAGTCAACTCATTCACTAATGAGTCACTTATATACTATATTTTGATGTCTCATATCAATGATCCGAGAGATAAATCATCATCCTATCAAAGGAGAAATAGAGTATACACTAGTCATCCCAAAGTGATAATGTCCCATTTCAACACTTCATCGACTAGGAACATTTTAGAATATACGTTAGCGACAAATCAAATCTCTTCATTATGATCATATCCGAAATGCCTGATAGTCTAGTATCATTCTAAGGACTTTATCTGTATTAATATACCAGATAAATCTGACCAAAATAGCATATTATTATTTTGAATAAGGATGTTATATTCATATAAGTCCTGTTACAATATACAATTATTGCCTGTAGGGCACCTATATCCAACAGGCTCGTCGTTTCAAGCTGTGTTTAGGGACCTATAGGCAATTTGTGACGCATATACTTTTATTTATATTTCCACTGAAAAGGTTCAGAACCGAGTTAAATGATCTTTCTACATACTAACATTAACAATTTGATAGTCTATTTACGAGAAAATATTCATTTAGAAATAAATGTATTAAACTGTTTTGATTTATATTCTTCTATACATTGAAAAATTAAAATCTAAAAATTCTTGAACACAAATTAATAAATCAATCTTACATGTCAAAATATAACTAAGTCTTACACTATAATTATTCTTTTAATAGTGATATAACATTTGCCAAAAAATGGTGCTCCTTCTGGGTCTTCACTGGGATATTATATGTTTGTTTAAACATCTATATAAATTCCAAATTAGCTTAAAAAGGTTTAATGAATAAATTAAAGTAAAATGCTAAACTAAATTATCAATTTTAATAAAATCTAAAAATTTATACCACGTACATTGTACGTGCAATTCGTGCAATTCACCTACTATAAAAAAAATCCAAGAGACAAAATTATCCAATTTACAAAGCCTGCTTCTTCGCGGCAAATTACATACACACGTCCTCAGCAACAATGTCACAATCATAAATTTAAAATTTTTTTTTTTTGCTAAATTCAATGATTTGGTCAAAGAAGGAAAAGAGGCGGCACCATCATAACTCTCACTAACTTTAATAGAAAATTAATTGTGCCCTTAGTAAGATAAGTAATAATCATTAAGCTACAAATTTGTACGCGTTAGATATTGTACGCGTTAAGAATCTATTTTTCCTAGTTTACATTGACTACTAGAACCTGGGTTATGGGCCCCCCTCTCCTTTACTTGGTCTTCCATAGGTCTGTACAAATTTTGTATTAATTTTACATATTAGTATATAAAATAACAATAGATTGCAAATAGTTCTCTTTAAAATTGTCCCTACGAATTTCTGTTATTGCATGTTAATTTCTCCTGCTTGCTTTATTGTATTCCCCTTCCTATTCTCAAATGCGTCAATTGGCTTGTCTTTTTAACTTTGTGACATAGTCTCATTCTCCTTCGTTTGGCTAAACAATTTTCTAAAAGATTTAAACAAAATTAAATATTAACATTTTTGTTCCCAAAAATGGATGTTAATATGACAAAGTTCTTTGTGTCAAAAAAACTTTTTATCTTTGAAGAGCTGCATTACATAATATTAGATTTTATTCCAATAATATTTTTTTTCCTTATAATTTATCTCTTACAGGGTTTCAAATAAGTTATTGATCAAAGTGTTTCATCACGTATGGCTCTATATTCTAGTGATTTTTCTTTTTTACAGCTGAGAATTAGCTTTGGTTCTTTGAATAACCATTTTTTTGAGTAAAACATGATTTGACGTCAAACAAAAAATTTAGAATTTTACAATTTGATGTGAAAAGGATGGATATAATTAAGACAAAAAAATCTGATTATGAATGATTAAGAACCCAGGTAGAAAATATTATCTTATGTTTAACATATTGTTTATTTATATATAATCGTTACTCAATATTTGGCGGCTATGATTTACAAACACAAATCTCTTCTTCATAGCTAAGAAATGACCAATTTGTAGGATCCTAAATTCAAACCCTGTCATATCTTTATATATCCTCTTTCCCTTCTTCTCCAGTCCTCGATCAAATACTCCAAAATGTCCCTGCGCAGATCTTTTCTTTCATTCAGGTCCTCATCCTCTTCCCATTTCAGCGATCGCCGGATCCAGCCTCAACTCCAGCAAGATTCAACGGCGGAGGATTCGGATCCGGTCACCGATCGGTCAGATGACCGGTGGTCCCGGTTACTGCCGGAGCTCCTCGGAGAAATCATTCGCAGGGTTGAGTCGAGCGAGGATCGATGGCCGTTGAGGAAGAACGTGGTTTCTTGCGCTTGCGTTTGCCGCCGTTGGCGGGAAATCACGACGGGGATGGTTGGATCGCCGAGGGATACTGGAAAGATCACTTTCCCTTCGTCGCTTAAGCAGGTTGCTCGATTTGATGTTTTCAAATGGGTTTCTTTTTTGTTGGATTAGGTTTTACTTATTTTGTTTACCCTTTTTGGTATTCGATACATTTTAGATTAGTTTTCCCCAATTATTAACTGGAAAAGAGTGATTTTTTGGGGCGTTGTTAATGAGAATGATGCTGATATACATGATCTCTTGTATTGTTGGAACTTTTTTGATGTTTCCCCTGTGAAAGTATGTTTTCTGGATATTTGGAATCCTACCCCTCATTTGATTTTAACAAAAAAGAAAAAAATGTTTTTCCCCCGGTTTCTTGTGTGGTTTTTTTAAGATGGTATGGGGAGTTTTAGATTTGTGTCTGCCTTCTGAAAGTTATTTTCGTGTATTTTCATTCTTTCCTGATTTAGATTTAGAAGAATTCTGAAAATTTTAGGAATACATGAAGTATTTGGCGTTTTGTCCCTAATTTAATTAATGAAAAAAGTTTCTTTTTTGACTGAGATATTATTGTTGGAGGATCTGCTGATGCTATTATTATTCATTGGCTATTGCTTATATTATTTTCTGCTACTTAGAAAGTATCTAAATTTGGGTTCTTTTGATTGATGTGCCGATTGCAGCCAGGGCCGAAGGAGCATCCAATGCAGTGCTTTATCAAGCGGAATAAGAAGAACTCTACATTCTATCTTTATCTCAGCTTGACCCAAAGTAAGATGACGTTCTTAGAAGGCTTAAACATTTTCTAGATTTAGTTGCAGATAACCCCCCTCATCTATACCTTTACTAGCACTTAACGTGTCTCAATTCATATATTATTCACTTAGCACCCCTCAATTCTTGAGGAAGGAAACGGGTGTTATCTACAATTGTCTTTCTATAACTCGTCCAGGACTCCGAGGGCTTGCTTATACATGAATTGAAGGATGCTAAGTGCTAATAAGGGAGGTTATTTGCAATTTGACCTATTTACTATGATTCATTTTCTTGTGCCAAAGTGCCCGCCTTTGGTTATTTGTTTGTTTTAATAATTTATGGTGGCTGTTGGGTGGTGGAGAGAGTTTGCTTTTGAATAGTTCTTGGAGGAGTCCTGGTTTCTCACCCACACTTTTGGGAAAACAAAACTTGGACTTTTGTCTCTTGACTTTTATAATTGAGTTAGTTGAGCGATAGAATGAGTCAAAATTGATAGTTTCTAGGGTTTGAATGAAGTATTTGAGTATATCTCTTGACTTTTATAATCGAGTTAGTTGAGCAATAGGAGGAATTAAAAATTGATAGTCTGAGATCTGCATGAAGTTTTGAGTTTGTAGGAGTGCACACCAAAAATACTATTAGATCTGTCATTGTCATGGTATAATTGGCACACTTACCTCAATTGATGCACTCAAGGATGGAAATGTCTTCTCTTGAATAGTAATTTTTTGCAGTGATTTGAATATCTTGTGGAGTTTTCTCCTTTATGATACTGTAGGTCTCCTATCAGTTAGGATGAAATTTTGAATCAGGCGTAATGCTTAATTGTTCAACTAGAGATCTAAATAGTTAATATGAAAGATCTCATAACTCATTGAACATCCTGTTATCATAGAGGCGTAAACTTCAGCTATGTCATTGAATAATTTGTGATGTTCAGGCAAGCACTAAGATGGTTTTCTTTTGAACCATGTTTCACCTTGCAGACCTTTTCCAAGTTCTGATTCAATAAAATTATATGTTTAACAATTTGCAGTTCAGGTTGTAACCCTAGTCTTCTGACACCAGATAAAAACTCACACAATTTACTCTTGCAGCCTTCATGGATAAAGGAAAGTTTCTACTGGCAGCTAGAAGGGTAAGGCGTGGTGCCCACACGGAATATATCATCACACTTGATGCTGATGACCTGTCCCAAGGAAGTAATGCTTACGTAGGAAAGTTGAGGTAATTTATGGACATGTATATTTAAAAAAAAAAAATCCATTCTGGTCTGCAACTATATTTAATTATACTTCGTTAAATTTTGTGTTTACCTCTTATAAACCTATTCAAACGCCTTAAGGATTATTTGTGAAAGTTTCTGGCCTCATTCACAAAGCAAGTAGAAACTATTTTGTCATTTCATTGTTTAGATATTTTGTTATTTCAATTCTTTGCATGTTGTTCGCACCCTGCGTGCTCAGAGGCTAATGCAAATCATAGAAGTTTCCATGTTTTTTGTATGACAGTAGAAACTTCCAGCCTTTTTCCAATTGCCTTTTTCTCTATAGGATAGTTCATAAGCTTAAATTGCATGACCAATACGACAGACTTGCTAGATTTTACTATTGGCCAACTAGCCTTATTTGAGACCACTCAGTTAATCATAGTTTTCTGTGGGCGGTAGTTTCTCTACCCTGGACATGATTATGTTATGAATTCATACGTGACTCTTTCATTGGATAAAGTCTCATATACCCCTTATCTTCAGTCAACTGCTCCACCTCTGATGTGCAAGTGGAAAGCCTTCCCCTTCGACCCATTTTCCGTGCAACTTCTGAGTCTGCCTTTTTTTTGGGGGGAAGAACTTTTGCATTACGGAATTGTGCTACTTGGCTAAAAACAAATCTGTGGGAGTTGGTTTGCAAGTTTGCTTTGCGCAATGATGTTTTCTGATTCCCTCTTCTCTGGCTACTGTTATATTTCTAATCTTATTGCAGATCTGATTTCGTGGGCACTAAGTTCACAATATACGACAGCCACCCACCTTTCACTGGCGCAAAGGCATCAAGCAGTCGAACGAGCCGACGCTTCACCAGCAAGCAAATCAGCCCACAAGTTCCGGCTGGTAATTTCGAGATTGGCCATGTTTCGTACAAATTCAACCTTCTCAAATCTCGAGGACCAAGAAGAATGTTTTGCAGATTACAATGCCCTCCAAGCGAAGAATCCACCAAAGGAGAAGAATCATCTCAACCTCTATCTGTGGTATTGAGGAACAAAGCTCCTCGATGGCACGAGCATCTTCAATGCTGGTGCTTGAATTTTCACGGGAGGGTAACCGTTGCTTCTGTGAAGAATTTTCAGCTTGTTGCAGCTCCGGATCCATGTCAAGTGAGTGGGGTTGGGGATGATGAGACAGTGCTGCTTCAATTTGGGAAAGCTGGAGATGATATGTTCACAATGGACTATAGGCAACCACTCTCGGCTTTTCAAGCTTTTGCCATTTGCCTCACTAGCTTTGGTACAAAGTTTGCATGTGAATAGAAATGCTTAGCTCCTAAGTTATTGTTGCGGTTATGTTGGTGGACATAAATTGGGCAAGCGTGTTGTATATTTCCGATGTATGAACGATGTTGCTTTTGGATCAACCAGAGAGATGATGAAGCAGCTACTGGCATCACTGTTTCTGTTTGACGTTTCTTATGTATTATAAAGAAAGCATGGCCTTGGGTCTTGGAGTACGTATGACTTTCAAGTGGTTTGCTTTATGTACAGATATTGACGTGAGCAATTATAGGATGAACTCAAATGAACTGGAATGGATTCGGTGTATATCATCATTCCTCCGAACATACAAACATAAGAGTGAAGGGACATGTATTTTATATTCAGCCACATAAATTACATATGACTAGTTCAACAAACAACAAATAGAAGAAAACAGCAAATAGAAAAGATAGGATCCGGGGATGCAGGGCAAGTCGGACAAGTATTTTCAAACTCCAAATACTCTCTCTCTCTCTCTCCCTCTCAACAAGCTCCAAGTCGTAAACAAGATTGTACAAGCTCACTTTTTACCTCGCAGTTTCACTCCGAGAACTCTTTCCAGTTTGACAATGATTTGCTGGTTCGGAATGGCCTTTCCTGATTCGTACTCTTGGATCACTTGAGGTTTCTCATTGATCAGCTGGCACAAGATAGATACCCACAAGCATAAGATTAAATGCTATGAATCAAGTTATAGGGCTCAAAGAAGAGAAGAAAATACCTGGGCAAGCTGTGCCTGTGTATATTTTTTATCCATTCGTGCTTGCATGATGTTCTTCTTCAATTCAGTTGGCACCCGTTCATCTTGTTAAATATAAAATTCAGATGTCAGGAAATGAAAACACAATGCCATTAAGTACATAACAAAATAGATAAGAGTAACTAGCTATTACAGAAGATATATGTAGTGGATTTTCAAATGCTTATTTCTAGTCTTAAAACTGGTTTGAGCGCAAAAGCATTAATCAATGACAAAGAGACCACTTTTCCATTCAACGGTAAATTCTAACCTTCTTATATTATAAGTTCTAAATCTTCTGATTAGGAGATGATGAAGTCATGTCCTACTTATAGGGGTGCCAAACGGTTCGGTTTTATCCGAACCGACCCGCATCCGTATCCGAACGGATGCGAATATGATAAGCTATTTTTAAAACCGGGCGGATATGATTTCGGATACAGATCCGGTTTCGTTTTTTCGGATACGGATTCGGATATGAGTGTATGATTCGGTTGCGGATACGGATATCCGCATTTCAATAAACATAAGGATTCAGGTCCATTAAGGTATCAAAGTTTCAAACCCGTAATCGCTAACCAACCCAAAACCCAACTAAAATGTAAAAACCCTAGCCTCCACTGGAC
>NC_033794.1:49231085-49236144 GCF_001876935.1 Asparagus officinalis | reverse complement strand
CGGTGGCGGCGGCGGCGAAGGTGAAGGAAGTGAGGAAAGAGGTGGAGGTGGAGAGGAAAGTTCTGGTGGACAAATCAAATTTGAAGTAAGTACAAAGTTAAACATAGTGTTTGAGGTCTTTAATTGCATAATAATTTGTTCAAATTACAAAAACACATGTTAGCATAATAATTTGATGTTCTTGATGTGGCTGAGATAGTGGATGACGATGACTCGGAGATATAATTACAAAAATCCATTTGTCAAATATCTGTGATCGTATCCAATCCGATTCTCAAATATCCGAACGATATCCGTTTCCGATAAGTGCGGATATGGTTAAGGTTTTTTCTTACCCAAGATAATCTGTATCCATATCCGTATTCATTTATAGAAAGCGGATATGGATATGATAAGTGTCATATATGAACTGTATCTGCTCCGTTAACACCCCTACCTACTATTATACAGATAACAAGCAGAATTTTGAAGTAGAAACGGACTTTAAATGCATATAGAGTTTTGCCCCCGATCCCTGACAACTCTAAAGACTACATTCCATGAGAATGCAAAATCCTCCAGGAATGTGAAGAGCCAGCAATCTTGCATTAAATGCGCACACACACAAAATTGAGAGATCTGTTCTCCCTCCCGACTCCCCCTCTTTCTCCAGATCAATATGTTGATCCCACTGCATAAGACTATGTTTAGGTACCCATCCAAAAAGCTTAACCAGGTGGAATTTTTTTGAAACAAAATTAAATAAAAATATTGCAAAGGTGACAAGTATAAAGAAACAGTAAAGTAACTGACGAGTATAAAGAAACAGTAAATAACTTACGAGTATAAAGAAAAAGTAAAGTAACTTACGAGCAAGATTCTCTGTTTCCTCATCAAGCTTTCTTGTATTCAGTGATGTGCTGCTAGAAGCAGCTTTATTTGTACCAGCAGTAGCTGCAAAAATGAGGTAAAAGTCAAAAATAAGTCCATGAATAAATTTCAAATATCATGGTAATCATCATGCTACCAAAACTACAAGCATAAACAGCAACATAATATAAATCTATAAAATATGGATACCTACCAAGTAATATCACAACCAAAGATGTAATTCATGCAACAATATTCTAATTCATACCTTTGAATAACGGCAGAAGTTTAATAAAAGATGCACGATTAACGATAGTAATTTGATAAAAGATGCATGCATAAATACTAAGCCAAAAAAAAGATGTCAGAGCCTTAATATAGAATTTGGTTTGGCTAAACAATAGCTCTCTTCATGAACTGATAAGGAATTACAAAATTTGAGTTGGAAAAATAACGAGACTGCAAGTAAAGGTGATTGACAAAAACAGAGCTCTTTACTAATTGAGAAGGCACCGTAAAACTTGACTTAGTAAATATAAGGTTTGAAGACTAAAGCAAGATAAGTTTTTGGAGCTCACGAGGATATACAGAAGCAGAATGTAAAATGCAACTATCTTATCAGTGCGCAACGGGGTGACGTATCTACTTCTTAATTAGATATATCGATTTCTCTAAATATTGCCTTTTCATGTTTTAGCTTCTAACTAAATTTAGGGATTTTTTATCCTACGACGTGGGAATGCTCTCCTGTCAGCTCAACTTGGTTTAGTGTGATATTTGATTCCCTTAGATGTTAATAGATACTGTTCGACTTCGACCAACTCAGAATATGCAAGTTCTGATTGACAGGATTTATTTTTACCCCTTAGAATCTCAAGTCATCAATATGCACATCTTGAGAAGGTTGCTAACCATGTTCAAATTAGAAAGTAAAAGGAAAAAACAAGCCATGTGTTTCTAAAAATAAATTTCTATTTGGTTTTTGGTTTAGTTTCTGCCTCAGAACTGAATGCAATTTCAAATTCAGAAATTGGGCCAATCCCAATGTTTGGATACAAAATTATTTGAGGCTTTGGAATTGGCCCAATTCCAATTAAATCTTAACATGTTGGGCCTAAAATTTCTAAATGACTTCTAAACCCATGTCATTTCAAAAATCTATTTGTCTCTCCAGACACGTCCCTCTTCTCTCTCGATCTTGACTTATGATCCAGAGTTAGGGATTTGGTCTCGACTTCTGATCCTGATCTCAGCTCGTCCTTCCTCCCCCATTCTTAGTAGAAGATATCATCAGCGTGTTGCTAGGGTTTCTAAAAGAGGACAAACACGGGAGATGATTCTCTCTAAAATTCATCAACATACTTCTCTCAAAATCCAAACTCCATCTCTGAAATCTCAATAGTTCAATTTATTGTTCTAGGGTTTTTTTCAGCCAAGGTCTCTACTTCGATTCATAGAATCTGGAAGCTTGATTCTCATTCTAAGAGATTCAATTGAGATAAAAATTGTGTTGTTTTGCTTTGCCATTTCAATATCATAAAGAATGTCATTTCTTTTATTCAATTTATCCCTATTTCGCTTTATTGTACTGAGAATCTTGATAAATAGTTTATATCTTGAATAAATAATGTGTATATAATGCACACAAATTGCTCAGACAATTTGTAGTTAGATCATTTTCATTCCACCCAACAAAAAAAAGGAAAATCAGTATTCTGATTTTTGGTAAGTAGAGAAGTAGGTAGGATTGTGGAAGTGTCAAGCTTGAGTTGATTATTGGGCTTGTTAACCGTTTTAAGTATTTTGATTGGATCGGCAGTTTCTTTAGTAAGTTTGATTTGCTATGTTTGAGAATTTGTTCCTTGAAGAACAAAAAGCAAAGTTGATGTAAATAAAATTAGGTTAATAATAGTTTGGGTGAACCTTGGAGATAATCTAGAAGTGGTGACTTCATTTCAATGGATTGAGATTTATGTCTCTTGGCATACTGAAGAGAGGCTATGTTGTAATTCTACATCTTTGACATCTACACTCTTAAAATCATTGATCTTCAATTCAAATCTACGTAGTACTTTTGTCTAGCACAAATTGAATTCATGAAACTAACATGTTTACAGTTCGAAACTGCTGCTTTCTCATGAGAACTTAGCTATGCAAAATTGACTGTAACCTTACCACACCACTTGTTTTCTAGGTTTGATGTCAGCATGGCAGATGGTTGTAATATGAGACTGAGTTATATATATATGCTTTGATCCCACACATTAGTTTTATCTTATAGTCCTTGGGTAGTAGCTTGTTTTGATGACAGAGACCTTAGATTATGGTGGTGGTGGTGGTTAATGATCGTGCTGAAAAATGGTCCTAACCTAGATATGAAATATTGAATTTTCATGTGGAATGTTGATCAAATATTCATGAATTTTATCGATATACATGTCATTTAATAATTTAGTCCATATCAAGTACAATGATTTTTTCGATATACATGTCAAACTTGGAATATTGTTTTAGCTTAGCAAGCTGAAAGGTTATTTTGATGAACAAGAAGCTGATACTTTCTAAGCTTTGCTAACCCTGCACTCCTTATTTTACTAGAAGTAGCTATATGTCTGTTTCTTAATATGTCGAACCCTCCTTTACATGTATCTAAATTTAGCTGTTTATTTTGGACAACAATGGTTCAGTTTTTCTTATTGAAATAAAAGTACTAGCAGAGTTTCTTGTTATTTTCTAATGAAGGGTTATCTCATAGCACTTAAGTCAACTGTGAATGTCTAATATAGCTTATCAAAGTAATTGGTCAATTATACATATAATCATGATCTTGAATCTTTCAGATAGTTTTCTTTTGTGTCGTTGGTATGTTTCACAATCAGATAGTTTTCTTTTGTGTCGTTGGTATATTACACAAATTTCATCTCTTTTTTCCAGGTTAAGGATAGCTAGGAATCTCACAAGGGATGTTATGAAGCTCCAAATGCACGAGTTGCCGCTTCAAAAAATTCAAAGACTGTAGAAACTAGAAAGTTATTGTAGGATTCGAATAAATGTGATATTTCAATGAAGAGGTTTTTATACCTCCATATTTTGAGTTCTGATAATATTGTCTAAGACAAAACTTACAACCAGGTCGGTTTTTATACCTCCATATTTTGAGTTCTGATTATATTGTCTGAGACAAAACGTATTAATAAGCTACACTGTGAGGGTGCTTTAACTTGTATTTCTTTACATTTTGTGACAATTGTATCTTTTCTATTAGCAACAGCCATATTGATAATGGTTGCAACTACTATTTTACTTTTCTAGTTACTCTATGCCTCCAAAGCTTGCAAGTTTCCTATTGGCTAAAATTTCTTTGTCAAACCGAGTAGAATTCGGACACATTTGTCTGGATGGTTGCATTGGATTGAAGAGCATAGCAAAATTTGTATGACTGTCTTAGTCCCTAAATTATCTGGTTATGCATGAGGAAAAATATCAAATCTTGTTTAGAAATTAAATTCTGTGGATCTTGATGCTTAACTTATGTAAATTAAATACATATATTTTTGTTTTCAAATTGCCTTTGATTGACAACTCTAGTTTAGCAATTGATTCTTTTTTTTTTTTGGCAAACAAACGAATTGAAAATTCTTAGGCTTCCCATACAATGAATTTAGGATTGAGAATTCTAGATTTGAAATTACAAGGACTCCCAAACAATGGAAGGATTCCCAAACAATGGAATTGGAATTGAAATTACAAAGTACAAATTCTAGAATTTGAAATCAAATCCTTGAATCCAAATGCAGCCTTTGGGAACTTACTCCATAGCCAATATTCAAGTGCCAAAATTTCAAAAACCTCCAAAACTTACTTTGGATGGTTATCAGATACCCCCATAACTTTCAAAATATCGGAACCCCCTAAAGTTCAGGGGTTATCAAAAAACCCCACTCCAACTTTCAAAATTCCTTCACCAACAAAAATAGATAAATAAGTAAATGAAAGAAGCCTCTAAAGGCGTGAACCGTAATTTTCACTGGACAAAATATCTGTTAGGGACTAAAGTCCCACATCGGGTAGTATGGGCTGCTTGATGGGGTATTTAAGTGACTTGGTTCTTCCCCCTTAACAGCTAGCTTTTAAGGGTGGGTTCCCCAAGTTGCTTGGATCCTCACAATATCCCCCTCAGTAATTTTACCCACCCATGTGAAATTTGCAC
>NC_033794.1:49224661-49230217 GCF_001876935.1 Asparagus officinalis | reverse complement strand
AGCGGGCGGTGGGGGTTCTGATAACCCGTAAGCAATTTAGCGAAGTATATGCGTTTATCTCGCAGTTTTACCGATGAGATCCTGCAAATATGGTCCTTTTTGTCATCGGAAAACCCTACTTGTCTATTTAATGCATATTATGTGCGAAGCAGCAATACTCATGGGTATTTTCAGTAATTTAAACAAAAAAGATATTCAGTTATCATTCAGGAATATAAAAATCTAGGTAAAATTAAACCTAAAATTTAAGGGGTAGAGTTACATTTCTTTAGGGTTTCGATCTCGGCGCCGCTCCGGCGAGCGGCGTTGACTGCCTTCTCGTCCTTTTTGGCGGCAGCGTTCGGGGCTTTCTTGCGGACCACGACGGGGGCCCAGTCCTGAGAGATCGGTCCCACTCCGGCCATTGGGGTTTCCGATGAAAGCTCTGGTCTTTGTACTGTGGATTTGACTCGGGGGCTAGGGTTTTGAGGATTTTGATGCAAGCAGAGAGATTGTAACAGATTGGGGATTTTTGGGTTTTTACCCTTCAGCGAGAATTTGGGCTTTTCTTTATAGGCATGCAGAGATCACGTGAGAGATGGATTTTTAAGAGTTTTAAGTCCCTTTTTCTTTCTCCTTTCTTTTCCTCAGTGCAGGATATGTGGTAAAGGAAAAATGCTCAACTTTGCATCCGTGTATTGTATTTTCAAAACTGATTCAGTATATCATGTTGGAAATTATAGTTAAATCTGGAATTAAACAATGAAGAATGATGTGCTGTTATTTTAAACTTTTTTAATTAACTGCTGTGCGTTTGTGAAACGCTGTGCTTAAAGCAATATTTGGCCTACTCCGGTGCAAGGATCCTAAGGCCAAACTGCTTCCAGGAACAGCAGTACAGTACTCTGGTGTGCACCAACCCAGTACTGTCAAGATCTCCTCGATCTGTAAGACCTTTCGTACAGTACTCTGGTGTGCACCAACCCAGTACTGTCAAGATCTCCTCGATCTGTAAGACCTTTCGGTCAAGACAAAAGATCTCCTCGATCTCAGAACCTTTCAGTTCAAAACCTTTCGGTTTCAGGGTTCCTGCGGGCACAGTTTCTGCAACAACAGCACAACAACAACGTCAATCTGACGTTCGTATTCCAAGCTCGCGTGGGTATTCCGACGTTCGTATTCTATACTGACGTTCGTATTCCACGCTCGCGAGAGAATTTTCAGCCACAACCAAGAGCTGCCCAAGGGCGCTATTTATAGGCCTCTAAGGCCAGCTCAAGAGTCACTAGCAATTAATGTGACCGTTACAATTCTTAATGACAATTAAGATTGTAACATCAATGCATTAAATTGCTCTTAATTCTGTTGTAACTGCTGCATGCAGTAACTGCTGAATACGAGATAATCAATGGACGCGTTGCTACGAAACGCGAGGGTCACGTCTCAGCAAATCAGACGAACCTCGTTTTACAAACGAATGTCGTCAAACAGGCGAACCTCGTATGACAGACGAACCCCGTCGAACGAGCGAACATAGTCAAACAGGCGAACCTCATATGATATACGAACCTCGTCGATCGAGCGAACCTCGTCAAACAGGCGAACCTCGTATGACAGATAAACCTCGTCAACAAGCGAACCTCGTATGACAGATGAACCTCGTCGAACGAACGAACATCGTCAAACAGGCAAACCTCGTATGACAGACGAACCTCGTCGAACGAGCGAACCTTGTCAAACTACGAGAACGCTAAGGTCACCCTCGTGCGAATATGTAGCTCGTCCGCATGCTGCGAAGCAGCCTGCGAGGCAACCTTCGTGGCGACCAAAGTGGCAGCCACCTCACCCCGATGCCTCCGTGCGAAGTGCAAAGTACGCCTAACAAAGCGCCACTTAGCGCCTCAGTCCGATTAGCCCCGATCCCCGGCCCATTGGCCCACGGCCCACGACCCACGACCCACGACCCACTAGAACTTATGAGGGCTTAATTCAAATAAAACACTTCTCGGCTTGCCGTTGGCAAGCCTCGAACAATGAACCTTTTGAAACACCAAAACATAAACTTTCCACTAGGCTACTAAGCATTTATGAAAAGTACTTGTAGTTAATATATATATAGTTTGAAAACTCATTTTGGAAAGCAGTTTTGACCAAAAAAATCCAACAATCCCCCCACAAGTTTTTAAACTAGTTTCGTGTTATGGTGCCATCGTTTCAATCGTTGTGCATAAGGTAGATGTCGCAAGGACTTAAATCCCCCTTAGACCAACTGAATAGAAGATAGATGCATGGTGTCGTAGAGACTTGAACCAACACATGTCTAAAATCCAGCGATCACACAAGATCAAACTCATCTGTGGTAGTTTTCACTTTGAACCACATTTGCCTTTGCCTTTGCACATTTATGGCCCTGTGCTAGTCCTAGTTTCTGCTAGGGCTCTAGGTATCTTTCCACAAGACACCATAGGAGACGGCCAAATCTCCACCCAGTCATAGGTGAGTTCTTTAGGCATATTTCCTATCAAACATCCCGCATCCGAAATGCTTTGAACTCATTAAGGCTTAAGAGCCATCCTCTCTCATGATAGGATTCTAGGCGAGTCCTTTAGGCGTGTTTCCTATCTAACACCCCGCATCCGAAATACTTTGGACTCATTAAGGCTTAACAGCCATCCCCTTTACATGATAGAATTATCGGTGAGTCCTTTAGGCATGTTACCTATCCAACATCCCGCATCCGAAATGCTTTGGACCTATTAAGGCTTAAGAGCCAACCTCTTTACATGATAGGATTTCACTTGTAAATCTTACTTAACTTTTGAACCAATCATCTTGTTATTAGTAGCGTAAGCTTTGAACTAATAACTTGACGAAATGGTAAGTATTTGTAAGACTCACCAAACTTTGCAAATATTACTTGACTTTTGAACCAGATATCTTTATTATTAGTAGTATAAGCTTTGAACTAATAATTGGATGAACATGGTAAGTATTTGTAAGACTCACAAAACTTTAAGACCCATTGTAGCAGACGTCTTTTCGACTATATTCTTTTTCAGACCTTTAGTCAAAGGATCAGCCACATTCTCTGAAGACCGGACGTCAATCACCGAGATGACTCCTTGGCAAATGAGTTCTCTCAAATAGCCATACTTCAGACGAATAGTCCGCTTCTTTCCATTGAACAACGAGTTCGCTTCCACATCACTCGTTGCCTGATTATCACAATAGATTGTAATTACGCCTTGCAATTCTGTCAATGGAAGGTCTCGGAGAATACAACTGAGTCACTCAGCTTCATCTCCTGCAGCACAGAGTGCGAAGAACTCAGATTCCATCGATGACTGTGCAATCATAGCTTGCTTCTGTAGGCGTCAAAAAATGCTAATAGATAACCCAAGCATAGAGAAGATCACTCAAAAATTCACAAGAAAGGATTTCATACTGTTTTGAAAAAATCAAAACAAATTACATATGAACTGTCTCGCCAGCGGAACAGATCTTGCTGTCTCGCCAGCGAGACATCTTTGCTGTCATCGCAGCGAGACCAAGTCTTTGGTGTCTCGCCAGCGAGACAGTGTTGAAATTAGGTCAAAACTACATTGTAACTCCCTACACCTGTCCATTAACTGCAAGGGACGTTGATGAAAACACTTCATGCCGAAAATCACGGTATGCACTAACGTGGCCAAATATGATAATCGGATGGTGTATCTTGAAAGATAGTGAAGAATAGCGTGTACAGCGAGAAGACTGCCATTGGTCGAGACAGTGATTTACTGTTCTCGCTGGCGAGACAGCAAATTTATTGTCTCGCGGGTTCTGTGCGGAGAGGGGACAGCAAACGCCTGTCCGCCGCGAGACAGTAAACATCTGTTCTCCGCCGTACTGACTTCTCAGATTGTATAGTTTTGCAGTACTGACCTGAGGCTTAATACCCCCTGGGTCACTTCTGACGAGGATCCGGCATTAGAGCATTCAGGCAGAGGCATGACAGGAGATAGATCTTGAGTTCTTTTCTGCAACGCCTTGAAATTAAGCTTCGACTTGAGTTTAAGAAAACGACTTCTACTTCGATAAGATATCGTTTCAATTCTACTTCGATACGAAGTTAGAATCATAAGCCCCCTCTTCACGATCGTGGGATCCTCGGGCGGTCACGTAACGCAAAGCGTTCCCGGCACAGGCAAAGTCCCACGAACGAGATTGATAGACGATCGTGTCTTTGTTTCTCAAGAGTTGTAATGTTGTTTTGGTGTTAGGAAAATTCTTTATAAGAAACATTATCGAATTTGTTGTAATCACAAGTTGATGAGATGAATTTCCACGAGCAGCCGACTTTTGAACCAAACATAGCTGGCGACCACAGTGGAGCCAGCAGGTCTCCGGAGTGGGATGCCTACGCGGAGACCGCGCTCATCGGGTGTCTCAGCAATCATATCCCCGATCAAGAGCGTCGCCATGAACGTAGACTTCTGAATTACTAGTCTCCGATCAGGCGAAGTTGAGGAGTATTATATCATTTCCTCATCACGAAAATCCCTTCTCGTCTCGCAAATATAGGAAGATTTTGAAAAAATTTGCAGTCTGCGGAACGTGCAATTCTCTCATGTTGATCTTCCAGAGCAAGGTCCTTCGGACTTTTGCGTCTTTGTTTGTTGAAGGAAATCTCCTTGCCAACGTCGGGCTTTGCGCCTCCTTGCCACTCTAAAACGACTCTATCACAGTACGGGAGTTCGTTGATACATAGTAGCTCATCCGGTGCTGACGAAAAGGTCTCTTTTCAGACGACTATTTCTATCGCATTGAATCTCAGCCCGACCTGGGGCTATGTTGCTCTGGACAATATTGGCTAAGCCATGCCAACAAGCACGACAGCGTCCTATTTACTATGCGGAGCTAGAGACGAGGAAACAGAAGGCGGTTTCAATTGGCACGACCTCAAATGCTAAAATAAGTTGTATTCTGCATAAATACTTACTGACGGGCTGTAGTGGTGACTCTACTGTAAAAGTGGTCGTGATATTAATCACCTCAAGACCAACGGTGATCACAAAGCGTAAGCGCGAAGGTGCCCACAAAACTCGCGCTTCTTACGTCAACCAAGCCCGCACAAAGATTAAGACAAGAGAACCGGGTCTGAAAAGCACCAAAAAATCATATAAATAAATGAGACCTGTGATGCTCAATCGCCTGCCGGCTATCAGTTCCGGAGTGATTTACTCCATTCATACTGCGTCGTCGGTTGAAACCTGGGTATATAGCCCAAGATTATGTTCTATATTTAAAGTGACAATGGCTGATCGACCTCGGTCCTTCGCGGTGACGATTACAGGCAAAATCCCAGTTAGAACAACAATCAATGGTTGCAAATAAACATAGTGGTTTCATATGCAGGGGGTCGTAAACACCACCTGTGAGGAACCTCACAAGTCCAGAATCGAGAGAATACAGTTCACTCGATTTAGACCTATTAGAAAACTCCAACCCCGCTAAGGCGGTGCGATTCAAATAATTTTAACTTTTGGATTTTCAGAGGCGAAATCGATCACAAAATCGTCTAGTGCATGTTAACAA
>NC_033794.1:49197242-49223661 GCF_001876935.1 Asparagus officinalis | reverse complement strand
GTCTTTTATAGATCGGTTACAACTAAATCAAAAGAAAGAAGAAAAAAGTAAAAAATTACAAACTTTCCCTGTGAACAAATCGCGGCGAGCTCCTGTTTTTACGGCCGCTCCTTGTGTGGGTCTTTTGCCTGCGCTCGGGTTTGTTTGCCGTGGACCAAGCGCGGATCTAGATCCGGTGCGATCACACCGGATTATGCGGGATATTATTCCACAAGGGAATAATTAGCCGGGAGAGCGATTAATCACCAGGGAATAATCGGCTCGGATCTCGAGATCTAAGACGCAAGCTTAGCATCTAAGAGTATGACCTCTGTTGCTAGATCTTCAGAATCGTTCTTGTCTTGCCTCTCGAGCTCCTGCCTTTCTCCTGAGTCGTGGATGGTCGTCCGAGGATCAGATCTGTACGTGCAAGTCTTCTGTTCTTCAAAGGCTCCGAGTTGCTCTTCAATCCGGCAGGAGTTTCGCTCTTGAAAGTTCGATCCTCTGAAAATGAACATCTCTAGCCCTATTATAGCGCTCTGCAGGACAGTGGCCGCAAAAAGAGAAATGTCGGCCACCTCTGGCCACTGTCGGCCACCTCGGGCCACTGTCGGCCACCTCTGGGTGGCCGCACTGTGCCTACGCCACCTTGAGGTGGCTCTGGCTCATGGCCAAGCCACGCTCAAGGTGGCTCGGCCACCCGAGCCACCTCGGTGGCTCGGCCAATTTTTTGGCCGGAGCCACCTTGAGGTGGGCCTCGGCCAGCCGAGCCACCTCGGGTGGCTCGCAAATGGCGAGCCCCCCGAGGTGGGCTCTCGCACCGAACCACCTCAGGGGCTTCGCCTTGGCCGAGCCACCTCATGGTGGCTTGGTAAGGCCGAGCCACCTTGAGGTGGCTCGAGCTTTTTGCCGACCCCGCGGGTGTTTGACTTTTGTCTTTTGCCGTTGTCCATTTGTCCGTGTTTCGGTTGACTTGAGACTCTGATTGATGATACTGATTGTGCAGTAAGTCGGATTTCCTGATTTTGCATAAATCCGTTTCTTGAGTCTTCGGAGTCCGAAACTGATCTTGATTCGATCGCAGATTCGCCGAGTCTGTTCTCGGTTGGATGACTCCGTGATTCCTTAAACACTTGGCTGATTCCAAATGCGTATGGGAATGCAATTCCGTCGCTTCTGTGCGATTCGTCGATCTTGTCGCCTCGTTGGTTCGTCGTTTGGCCGAGCTATGCTAAGGGGGACCTATAAGCAATTTTATATGCCTACAGACTACCCCTCACAAAGTATTTCCAGTCCCGTTCTTTTTTAGTAGAAGGAGCTGAATACTTTTGGATATGATTGTTCCCTACCTCATCGCTATAACGGGACCTCGGAATGGCTTTCGGTGTTCTTGACTCCTTCAATTCTCCAGGCTTTTCGGTGCTGTTGTCGAAAAGTCTGTAAGAGTTCTGGTGCGCATTTATTTCTGGACCGTTTGTCGGAAGTTTGGGAACTTTTTGAAGTCGATTCCTCGATTTCTAATTTTTTAGCTGACATCGATTGTTGGCGTCGAGTCTTTATGGAATAACGCGTTGTCCGGCGTAGTTGGTTGGAGTTATCTTAAGAATATATATAAAAATATTTCTCCAGGAACTTCTCAACCCAAAAATTAGGGAATAGTTTGATACTCCATATACCTTATTGGAGTATTTTTGTGCGCCTCCAAATAAGCTGAACCGGCTTAAAATGAGCCAAAAAAAGGCACGTAACATCGTTCAAAAAATCCTCCGACTCTTCCGAACATGGTGGGAGAAGAGTGAGTGAAGGTTGATGGGTTGAATCGTCCGGCTCGATTTGAAGTCGTTTCGGATGCTCGGTCGACTTCAATTTGAGTTTTGGTTTGAACTGGGGTCTTGGTCCGGTTCGGTTCGGTTCGGCCAAAACGGTTCACCCTATATAAAAAATGGTTCTTTTTCTTTTCTTTTTCTTTTACCCTTAGGGCCGGCCCCCCCCCTTGTGCCTCCTTTTTTGAATTTCTTCTCCCTCGAGCCTCGTTCTCTCTCAAAACTCGATCTTCGTGTTAGATTCATCCTTCCTTTGATCCTTGACTGAAAAATCCTTCGAAACTGCCATTTTTGGATTTCTCTTCAGGCCTCTGCGAGCGCGTTGGTTCGAGCACTTCCAAGATCTAAATTTTTGTCGGATCTCGAGCTTCCCCTCAGGTTATATCTCAAATCTTGATTCTATTTCATGTTTGATCTAGTGTATGGCACATAGGCGGGATCGCATATAAGGGTTGGAGGGGGAGTGATTTGATGCCTGCAAGCTCGCCTTTTTAGGGGATAAAAAGTGATTTTTTTATTTCTAGATTCTGGACCCTTGAATTCTTTTTTGTAGGGCATTATGTCGCGGAGTATCGGAGGAGGTCGTTTTTCCTGCTGCATCGGTTGATGGGTGCTTCCTCATATGGCTGGTGAGGCAATTTTTTTTGACCTTTTCGAAAATTTACAAATTAGCCTCTTTTTTTTGGATAATTTGAAATTGTCCATTTTACCCCCGTTGTTCTCCTTGTGAGACAACCGGGAAAGGCTTTGGTTCATCTTGGTGAGGATCGACGTTTATGGTGGAAATTTTGCAAATTAACCCTCTTCTTCTGAGTAATTTGCAAATTAGTCCTTTTACCCTATTTTGGCTCTCTTGGTGAGGCGATCGGGGAAAAGCCTTGATTCCTACCTTGGTGAGGATCGACGTTTAAAGATGGTTTTTGCTTGGTCGAAACCACATCTCATAATAAAGGGGGCGTTTTGACCGCTGCATTGTTGCTTTATAAGGCAGCAGGGATATATTGCTCCGCATATTCCACTATCTTATAAATGGCGCAATGTGGCCAAATACGTCTCGCCCTTTATAAAGGCAATGACTCTATCTTACCAATTTGTAAGGATGAATTCATTTCCTTTATATATTCTGAAATTAAACAACACTTAAACTGTTGTTTTTCAGTGGATATTCCTTCCGGAGCTTTTTTTCATCACATGCGGTTGAATGGACGTCGTGCATGAGGTATTTATTCAACATCTGATGACTTTTCGGCCATTCCGCTCACCTCCCAGTTTGCTCGGGCACATCGCTGGAAGTTGTCCAAGTGGTGAAGGAAGGTGGACTTCAAGGCCCTTCGCCAGCTGATCACAGGATTGCGCCTGCTCGTGCAGGATGGCCGTTCCGTTTCAGTCTCTTAGAAGACTGACTTCTTGGTTCGACTCTACCAGGGATCCGATGCGGCATTTATTGAATGCTTGAGCAAGTGGCTTTTACCAGACGGCAAGTCGTTTTATGTATTTACCGAATTCTCGGGCACCGTTCTTTGGACTGGAGCGTCAGGCACCAGGCTTGTGAAACGGGGAAGATGTCGTGGCGTTTTTGAAAGGGATGCATGAGAAGTTCACTGTGGCTATATACTCATTCAGGCAGTTCCTTGGTTCGAGCCGGATCACATTGTTGGATACAATCCTGACGAGTACTGGGGGCCCTAGATACTCCGCCTCGCAAACGAGGTCCTCACCCACTGCTCATTCTACTTTGGAGGAATCGCCTCGCTATTCTAGGACGGGAGATTGCCTGCACCGGCCACAGATTCTATGGTTGGTCCATTCTTTTGGACCGGTTTTGGGGTGGGGCTCGCTATGACGAAAGTATGTCTTGAGGCCGATGGAGACGGAGAGTTACATGCTTGCGGCCTTTATTGCAGCCATTCGGGGCCACCATGCATGGCTTGCCTTACAAGCGCGGAAGGCATTTCTTTCCCCTATGCGAGCTTTTAATCCAGATTCCAACACTTTTTTCTGAAACACAAGGCACGGAGAGTTGGGGCTTGGTCTACATGAGGATGCACAAAGAATTTCTGGTTTGCCCATGGGACAGATGTTATACCAGGAGTACTTTCCCTACCAACCATGAGTTAGAGTCAGCTGAAGGGATCAGCATGGGCCCGACCGCTACGAGACCTTATGGGATCTCACATTGTCATTACCACATTTGCTTTTGGCGCAGTCTAAGGGCCCCTAGCGAAGAGGACCAAAGCAAATGTGAGGCCTGAAGCAGGTTCGCATCGTATATTTTTCCAGGAATCTGGAGAGCCATTTTCTTGGGCAATCTTTTGTGAACTGGCACCGCTGACTCCTTCAGAGGTTAATGGAGCTGCTGGAATAAGACTAACGCCAATCCTATCCATTAGCAGTTCCTGAGAGCTGCTTTCTACAGGGGACTAAATTCAGATGCGTTTTCGTATAATATCATGCTAGACCGCACCGATTTGTCCGATGACTTCCCTTGCCGGTTATCTCACATCTGGATGAAGAAATGGTGGTGGTCCTGTATCAGTCTGGTGACGCATCTGCCACTGGGAAGTGCTCTATACCTGCAGTTTCAGCTTGGCTACAAGGAAGGAACTTTCGCTTCTTTCCGGTGATGGGTTGCTACATTCATCGAGGCTTCGGCAGATTTCTGGTGCTTTTACACGGAGGAGATGATGATAACCGACTCGATCCTACCACTTAAGGTGGACTTCCGTATACTATTTGATGGCTTGGTTCGTCCTTCCATCCGTTCCGACTGTGATGGTGCTCGGTACCGAATACCATTAGGACCAGTCTGTCCCCTTTCTTTAACAGCTGCTTGGAGAATGGTGAGTGGGGGAGGGCCGAGGATTTCCGATATCAGATCTTCGGATCTTTGTAATCCAAGATGACAATTATCTCATTAATGAAGAAAGCAACAGTTTTCCCCGCGAACAACAGAACCTTCATGTTTTTCAAACGTGCAATACAACACTCTAAGTGCACGTATTCTTAAACTTGAAACTGGTCAGAGAGCTCTATATTTTGAGAATTCCTATATCATTAAGCTAATCAAGAAGTTTGAAGACTTGGACACAAAGCTTAATGCATACTTTCAAGGACAACAACCTCCTCCAGCACCTTAGAAGTTTATGCATGCATCATATTATATTTGGATGTTTTAGTTTCAAAACAGTTATGTTATTTTGATTATCTATGGTTAAGTATCAAAAACTATGTAGTTGTGGGTTGTTATTAAGACATATGTAATATGTTATGTTGCTACAATGTCTAGTATGTTGATTGTGTGTTTACATTAATATGATCTATGATAGTTGATATATGTGCTATATATTTTAAACAGATCATGGTGATGAACATTATGGATCTTTTGGTCTTTATGGCAAGTCTTTGCCTACCTATTTGGATGGGTGAAGTTATGGATTATGTTCATAATCTGGATGATTTGTTTAAAGTTTTAGCTCATGTTGAAGAAATAATGTCATGTTTAGCATAAATATTTATTTCTTTTTAATGATAACAAAGGGGGAGAAATGGTTATCTCTATTAGAATTATGTATGGTTATCTATATTATTGTTATAGACTCTAATTTGCATATATGCAGAGGGCGTAAGTATGGTTATTTTATAATGTTTAAACCTTGTTATAAAATACATACTTATGCATAAATTATTTGTTATCATTAAAAATGGGGAGAATGTTGATTATTATATCTCCATGATATTATTTTGATGATAACAAATTATACAATGTGTGTTATACAAATGCACTAACTCTTATATGCAGCTTTCAATATCAAAATATGAACAAGTGCAAGTTGAGATTCAAGGCATTATGAAGTGAAGAAGATGAAGAACATATGAGATAATGTATTTTACATTTTTTTACTTAGAATTATTGTGCAAGCCTTGATCACTCACACACACACACACACATAAATATTAGAACACACTAACACAGGCTTAGTGTGTTGGTTAACTATAGAAATCCCATATGTTAACCATTAGAGTTGTAGTTAATAATGGAGTATCAAAACATTTATTTCATATCATTTTCTAACTCTTAGTAGTCGACTAATTAGAATAATAGTCGACTACTCATATATATGTCTTTAATATATGGTTCTGTCAATTTACAGTATAGTCGACTAATATGGATAATAGTCGACTACTCAAGTTTATGATAGAAACATAAGTTTCTGTTATTTTATAGTATAGTCGACTAATTGACATTATAGTCGACTACTGAAGACAAAATTTATTTTCTAAGTTTCTGTCAAATTACAGTATAGTCGACTACTGAACTTTATAGTCGACTACTGAGAAATTTTTTGAATACACAGAGTCTGTTTAAACTCAGTGTAGTCGACTAATCAGTCTTGTAGTCGACTACAGATACAGTTTTTCCAGAATTTAAAGTTTGAATATATGACTATTTATAGCCATTTTTAAACGTTTTTAAAGTTCAAAAACTTGTCTTTTCAAGAGCTTTAAATAGGTTATTTGTTCAGAAAAAATGCAGAGACTTACATACCCATAAGCTTTGATCTTTGTGCATTTTTCAAGTAAAAAATATTCAGATTTTGAGAAAAAGAAAAGTTTCAGAAATACCCTTTGAACATCATTCAAATACTTATTGCTTAGGCAATTTACAGAAGTTAGAATCATTCCTAAGCCACTACTACACTACACTACAAATCAAGGCTTATAGGAATTGAAATTGTTGCTTCAAAAGTTCTCTCGAGTTGTGAGAGGTGTTAAACTCTTGGTTTAGAGATTGGTGTGCAAATTGACAAGGTGTTTGTCAATTGGTGTTGTAATTTGCAGGGGCTTGCAAATTGGTCAGGTTTGCTTTTGATTTTGTAAGTTTACTCAAAATCATAGTGGAAACTCTCAAGCGGGATTTGCTTGAGGACTGGATGTACACCGGATTGGTGGAACCAGTATAAAACTTTGTGTTTGTGATTGTGAATTTCTGAGATTGTCATTTTTCTTTGCAATTTATAATATACTTTACATAATTTTTTAAAGAACACTATTCACCCCCCTCTAGTGTTCTATTGTATCTATTTCAGATCCTACACTTTTTGCTAACAAGTAGACGATATCTATTGATCTTTTGAACAAAATAGTGACTTACTCAACCTTTTGGCTAGGTTTTAATGGCTTGCATGCTCGAGCTTCTAGACTGTAGGAAAGAAGAAAGAAAAGAGATGCTAGGAGGAGAAATGTTCAAAATGTTGGAGCTGCTGAGGAAACTGGAAGGAGTCTTGCGGGGAGTGTGATACTACTAGAATGAAGATTAATCTCAGAGAACTACCTTCTATTTTTCTTTTTGGTTTAAGATTAGCTTTTTGTTATAAGATTTTCTTCTATTATGTGGACTCCTTTGTGTACAGGAGTGTTCTTTTATTTCCTGACATGTTGTTTTTTGTTGATCTAATAGGCCATACTCTTGGTTGAAGATATGTTCTTTTCATGTAACAACCTCGTTTGTTAAATTAGCTGGCTGCAATACCTTTGTGGTATTCCATTTTTTTTCTCGAAAAAAAAACATCAATAAGTTGTGAAAGATCAATACAACGATACAAGGTAAGAGATCACTAAGATCTCTCTTCATCTGAGGAAGGCAATAGTACATACACGACCACCCTTGTAGTCCCTTGCAACCTTAAAAAGTTGCACGATGGAACAACAAACAAATTCTTAATTAGCAAAGCAAAACAAATGGAAGGAAATAAAACAATTTCAACCTTCAGTGACTTCAAACTCTCCACATCGCCGTTAAAAGTTGTTGTTGTAATTGCAGCAGTGACTGTCTTTAATTAAGATGATGCCAACGCTTACTAGTTCACCACCCCGCAATTCAATCTAATCTCTCCTTCATTTCCCGTCAAGGGATCAATCCTCCCCATCTTAATCATCGCGGCGACAAAGTCATTTTCAAACTCTTTTTGATTCTCGCTGTACTTCTTCACCAATGAATCCTGAGACCCGCCGTTAAACAACTCCTGGTCCGAATGAAGTAGCCCTCGGCGAGCCACGAGGTTCCTGTAAAATCCGTTATCAAAACTCTCCTCGCTCCCGTCGTCGAGGGGAGCTCGACTGTTGCTAATTCTGCACGTGCTTTGACGTAGCGAAGCAAATTGAGGATCGATGTTGGACTCATTGGTGACGCGGCGTTGGAAGGTGCCACAACCAGCTAGGCCGATTGTGTGGGCCCCGGAGAGGGCAGTCATGTCACGTGCGTCGAGGCCTTTGGCGGCGAACATAGAGATGAGGACTGGGAGGTCAACGAAGAAGGGCGGGAGTTGGGAGTTGGCGGCGCTCTGACTTGCTGTCCTTGAATCCCGTCGACCTAATTCCACTTTCCACGAAGGTCCGCCTAGCTGTTCATAGGTATCGATTTAGTATAAATTTTTGGTTTATTCTCACATTTTCATTTAGTCCTTTCGTAGTCTCAGCTTGCAACTAAATTATTCTCTGCTGTCAATAAATTTTTACACGGCCCTTTTAATTATCTAACAAAGTAAATACATGTTTAGGCTCCGTTTAGTAAAATTGGTCCAGGTTTAAGGCTGACCCCAGTTTTCTTCTAAACCAAATCAAAATTAAATCAAGAGAGAAATCTACTTTATTAGCTAACCAATCTAAACGGATGGATTAGTAAACTCTCCACTCTCACTGGAGTAATTTCATTTCACGTGTAGAATTAATATGTTTGACACGTGAAAGAGGGTTTAACTATGAATAATATTACGTACCAAGACGACAGCATCACGCGCAGCGAGAGCAAGAATATCCGCACAAGAAACGGTGCCCTTGCATTTGGCCTCAACTTTTGACTTTATGGTGTCGATCACTTCGAAGCCACGTACGGAGTTACGATTAGGGAACGCGTTCTTTTCTCCCGTGAACGTCGGAGTGTCATCAAGAAGTATCGATGCATCACAACCCTGATTCATAATTATATATAAACACCGATTTATTTACTTCGAAACAAAATAATAATAATAATAATAATAATAATAATAATATCTAATATCTAATAATTTCTCAATTGGCTATAAATTCCAAAATAATAGATGGGAATATTTTGATGTTGGGCTCGTGGAAACCACAATGGCACACTTACAAAAAATAATGCCGACAATCATCATCATGTTAGGTCCACTACATGACGCAGTCGTTTTAGTTTTGCAAACATGATATGCCGAATTATTAATTAATATTCCATTGAAATGCACATAATTAAGGCGTATGTTATGACATGACGAGTAAATCAAAGAGTAGTTAAAGGGGCCGGTCTTAAAGAGTTAATAATGTAACTTTTTATTTGATTCGTATGCGTAAGATAAAAATTTATACTTATCTTAGGAATTTGCAAATGTTAATATGACACTAAACATGTGATTAGAAGATAGATTTAAGACAAGTTTCTTCAACTACTTTTCATACGAGAAACTTTTGGTTTTTGTATAATCCCACATTTGTTCGATTTAAGTGAAAAATTGAATTACAGAAGAGAAATAAATTAATATTATACATATATATCTTACGTTAACAAAGCAATCATGGAAGAAGAGCCGAAGAATGGATGCTCCCATCCTCTTCTCATCTTTCACAGCTCGTGCCATTGTCGATCTAACCATTCCACGTAAACTCGGACAAGTTCGTTTATAGAACTTGTCGTCCAAAAGCTGTCCGTTTGCATTAATCAAAGCAAGAACGGAAAAGAGAGAAAACACAAAGAAGGTAGAGGAGAAAGCCATTGTTATGGAAATTGAAAGCAGAGTTAACTGGTTAATTAATTAAGTTGCTTGATGAGAAAGGGTTTGATCTTGGTGTTGGTTTATATAGTGTTGCTCGTTGCATGCAACACGGGCTATGCTTGTTGGTATCGAACTTTTCAAATCACTAACAAAGCTTTTTCTAATTTCTATTATTGATTGGCAGAATAAGTTAATTATTATTCTAAGAGGAGACTTTCTTTTAATGATGAATGTGTTTATGAAGATTCTCTGACCTTGGAAGATATTATTATGACTAGGGTTTAGTTATTTGTAGCCTTTTATATTCCCTATCTTATAATGTAATAGAGGTGTCAGCGGGTTATAGTGGGAAATTTTGGGAAAATTTTTAGTACATATATGTATTTTGGGAAGCCATAAAAGTCTTAATTTGAAATAAGATTTGATTTGTAGATCTTGATTTTCTTCAAAAGTCCAATGGATTAGGTATATATACACGTTTCAACAATAAATTGGCTATCAAAAAACTACATATAAGTTAGTCGAATATTGCAAAACATAATGATATATTAAGGGGTTGTTTGGTTACAATGCAACCGTTATTTTGCACATTCAGTTTTACAATTTACAACCGTAGATATATTTTCCAGTGCTTGTGACTAACATTTGTTGAGTATTTTTTGCGTTGGTACATTTTGATTTTAAAAATGTTTTGCTGCTTAGAAGATTGCTACTATAACTTTCTTTCAAATATATGCAAGCCAGTTGGTTATAACTAGAAATTTTTGGTAACTACAACTGTAAGTACATTTATTAGTCATACTTAAAGAAACATTGCAGCTGGTCCAACTAAAAACCAATCCAAACTAGTCATGTTTTATGCAACTATAGTTATAATTATTGCAATGAAGCAAAGAAAACAATAACTCCTAAGGAAGCTACATTTCCATCTGTTGGGGATTCGAAACAATCAAATCGAACCCTTGCCCTTACGGACCTTGTGTTTGAGAGTAGGAAAGTAGGAAAAATCACACAAATAAAAGATAAAAAACTTACAGGAAAGTAAACAAGAAAGAACACACCAGATTTAACGAGGTTGGCAATCGTGCCTACGTTCTCGGGAGCCACACCACACAATTCTTTGATTAATATTCAAGAAGATTACGATGCCCACAAATAGGATCTAATCTCTCTGAGATCTCTCTAAAGAATTCTCTCAAAACCTTTTTTTTCTGATGTCTAATCTATTCTAAGGCGTTCCATATATATAGAAACCTAAAACTAAAACAGACTAGAAATTCTAAAACCAAAAAATAAAATAGATTAGGAATCCTAATAACCTGTTACCAAAAAAGATTAAGAATCATGTTACCAAAACAGATTAGGAAACCTGCTATCCAACAATTTGTTTGATTCCAGCTTTGAGTCTACATCCCTTAGACTAACAATCTCCCACTTGGAGACCAAAGCACAATCAACGAGCTCACCCGAACTCTCCCTTCTTCGCAAGCATACTACTACGCGAAAAAAATCCTTTCGTCATTCATCATCAACCCGACGATCCCGCCGATCCTCCTGGTGTGACTCCGCCTTCATCTCCTATACGTGAAGGCTAACTAAAGTTGCACACAACTCTAGTTTATCAATGGTCACTGTTTTCGTCAACATATCCGTAGGATTTTGACTCCCTAAAATCTTCTCTAGATGTAACTTCTCGTCCTTAATCAGCGAGCGTATAAAATAGTATCGTACATCGATGTTCTTCATTCTGGCATGATGTACTGGATTCTTTGAAAGATGTATAGCGCTCTGGCTGTCATAATAAAGAACTCCTCTCCCTTGCTTCAGATCCAACTCTTTCAGGCACCCATTCAACCAAATCATCTCCCTGCTTACTTCAGTCACCGTGACATACTCAACTTCAGTTGTAGACAAAGTTGCAATCTTCTACAGACGTGAAATCTAACTCACTGCTGTCGACGTTAAGGTATAAACATACCCCGTGGTGTTCCGTCTCATATCATGATTACCGGCGAAGTCCGCATCCACGTATCCCTACAGTACCAACTCCTTCCTTCAGAAATATAGTGGCTTGTCCGTAGTCCCTCTCAAGTAGCACAATATCCACTTTACGGCCTCCTAATTGCTGCTTCACTGCATTGCTTGTAAACCTATTCACAACTCCCACTACATGAGTAATGTTAGGCCTTGTGCAAACCATCGCGTACATGAGACTCCCAATGGCCAAATAATATGACACCCTGCTCATATGCTCTCTATCTGCGTTTGTCTTAGGTGATTGCTCTTCAGATAGCTTGAATTAACTTCCAAGGGGCGTGCTAACAACTTTAGTATTTTGCATGTTAAACCTTTGAAGTACCATCTCGATGTATTCAGCTTGACTCAACCTCAAAGTCCCTTCAGTTTTATCTCAACTGATTCACTTCCCTAGAATCTACTTTGTTGTACCCAGATCCTTCATAGAAAACTCCTTTGTCAACTGATTCTTTAAGTTGTTTATCTCCTCTAAACTCGGTCCTGTAACTAACATATCATCAACATACAATAACAATATGATAAAACTAGACTTAAACCTCTTAAAGTAGCAACAATAATCTGAATTGTATCTTCTGTAGTCATTGTTCTGCATGAAGTTGTCGAACTTCTTGTAGCATTATCTCTAGGCCTGTTTCAATCCGTACAAGCTTTTCTTGAGCTTACACACAATCTCTTCATTTCCCTCTTCAATGAAGCTAACATGTCGCTTCATGTAGATTTCTTCATCCAAATCACCATGAAGAAAGACAGTCTTCACATATAACTGGTCAAGATAGAGATCTTCTACAGCTACAAGTCTCAACACCACTCTGATGGTTGTGAGCTTCACAACGGGGGGAAATATCTCTGTATAGTCTACTCCTTTCCGCTGTTGGAACTCCTTCACGACTAATCTGGCATTGTATCTCTTGCTTCCATCACTCTCCTACTTGACCCGATAGACCCATTTGTTATGCAAAACTTTCTTCTATGAAGGTAGCTGGACTAACTCCCATATCTTATTAGTATGTAGAGAATCCATCTCCTCTTACATCGCATGCTCCCACTGCTAAGATTCACTCACTTTCATAGCCTCCTCATAGCACTCCAATTCTCCACTGTTTGTCAAAAGAAAATAATCAAGTGATGAGAGATATCTGAGATTCGGTTTGGGTACCCTGGATGACCTCCTAAGCTCTACGCCCTGGGTAGTCATCTCTGCACCTTGATCCTCCTCCGTTCTTCGGTCAGAATGGACTTTGTCGCCCACATCTGGAGGTTCATCCAAATCCATGTACTCGGATCCACCTGTATCCGTAGTACTGCTCCCAGTTTTTTGGCTATCATTAGCACTATCCCTGTTCTTGTACATCACATGCTCATTGAATATTACATCCCTGCTTCTGATGATCTTCCTATTCTTCTCATCCTAAAGACGATACTCGAATTCATCAATGCCGTATTCAATGAATGTGCACTTCTGTTACTTAGCCTCTAGTTTATCCCTAACATTGTCATTGATATAACATATGCCACAAAACCAAATACTCATAAATGTGAGAGATTGATCTTCTTGCCACTCCAAACCTCCTCTAGAATTCTGTAATCCAATGGATTTGATGGCATATGATTAATCTAGTAAGCTGTCATATGCACCGTATCCACCCAAAATATCTTAGATAGACCTGCATGTAATTGCATGCTCTTGGTACGTTCTGTCAATGTCATGTTCATCCTCTCTGTAACGTCATTTTGCTTTCCTGGAGTAGTTCTCTCCAAACGAATCTCATTTAGAGCACAAAACCTTTTGAACTCCTCCAGCTCGTATTCTTCACGTTGTCTGATCTCAGACACTTCGCCTTTAGATCTGTCTCATTCTCCACCATGGCTTCCACTTCTTGAAGATTTGGAACACCTTTGACTTGTGCTTCATGAAGTATACCCACACCTTCCTCGAGTGATCGTCGACGAAGGTGATATAGTATGTCGAACTGCCAAGAGAAGATATGCTAGCTGGACCCTATACGTAATAATGAACTAACTCTAGCTTCTGAGCTTTAGGTGGCCTTCCACCCTTTTGGAAACTAACTCTCTTCTGCTTCCCAAAAATGCAGTCCTCACTAACACCGACTTCTACGGAATCGATGTCGGTTAGCTTCCCCTATGAATATAGAATCTTCATCCCCTTCTTGTTCATGTATCCCAATCTATTGTGCTATAGATCCGTACTCTTTTTGCTAGCTTCAATTGCGAGGGTGTCACTTGCATGTGAGGTGAGATAGAGAGTTCTTGTTTTGTTGCCTCGGGCAACAATCATAGCACCATTTGAAATCCTTCACGAATCTCTGATGAATGTCGAAACATAGCCTTCTACTCTAAGCTGGCCAATCGAAATAAGATTCATCTTTAACTTCGGTACGTGCCTCACGTTCTTCAGATTCTACTTAGAGCCCTTCAAATGTAGTTGCACATCTCCTCTTATAACAACACAACAGGGTTTATTATCTCCCAATTATACTTTCCCAAAGTCCCCTGCTACATAGTTATGAAGGAGCTTCCTATTAGAAGTGGTATGGATTAGTGCTCCTGAGTCGATGACCCAAAAATCAGAATCGCTATCCATAGCGAGGATCAATGCATCCTGCACAAGATGAGCCTCCTGTTCGTTCGCGTCCTTCTTTTGTGTTTTACACGCTGAAGACATATGGCCCTCCTGACCGCATTTCTAACACTTTCTTTTGATAGGCCTAACTTTTAAGTTCGACCTCTTCTTGGTTGACTTCGACGGACTCCTGTTCTGATTACCCTTCTTCTAGCTTCTACCTCTCTGCTCGAGATTTAGGGCTGAACCTGAACCTTCTGATTCAGATGATTTCCTTCTAACCTCCTAGTATAGAATCATGGTAACAACCTCACTCAGCTTCAACATTCTTTTGATAGGCCTAACTTTTGAGTTCGACCTCTTCTTGGTTGACTTTGACCGACTCCTGTTCTGATTACCCTTCTTCTAGCTTCTGCTTCTCTGCTCGAGATTTAGGGCTAAACCTAAACCTTCTGATTCGGACGATTTCCTTCTAACATCCTCGGATAGAATCATGCTAACAACCTCGCTCAGCTTTAATTTTTCCTTCCCCGCCGAATTGTTGATTGCCGTTACACAACCTGCACAACTATCCGGCAACTACGATAGAATCAATAGGGTCTACACTTCGTCATCGAATATGATGTCTACAGAAATGAGTTGATCAATAATCATGTTGAACTCACTGAGGTGCATTGTGAAGGTGCGTCCTTCTGCTATCTTGAGATTAAAGAGTGTCTTGACGAGATGCAACTTGTTTGCGGCAGACGGTTGCTCGTACATCTTCGCGAATACTTTCATAAGCCCAATTGTCGTCTTCTCCTTTAATATATTGTGTGCGACTGTCTTGGCGAGAAATAACCGGATTTTCCTTAGAGCCTTCCTATCTAGTATCTCCTAATTCTTCCCTTAGCCTTGCCCATCAACGGGTGATACAAGTCCTTCTGGTACAGATAGTCCTCTATCTACGACTTTCAGCAGGCAAAGTCTGAACCATCAAACTTCTCAATCTTAGATTTTCTTTCCTATGCCATGGCTCTCTCACAATCCTTCTAAACGAAGCTCTGATACTAGTTGCTTGGATTTGAAACAATCAAATAAAACCCTTGTCCTTCCGGACCTTATGTTTGAGAGTAGGAAAGTAGAAAAAATCATAGTAAATAAAAGATAAAAAACTTGTAGAAAAGTAAACAAGAAAAAACACACCAGATTTAACGAGGTTCGACAATCGTGCCTATGTCCTCGGGAGCCACAACACACAATTCTTTGATTAATATTGAAGAAGATTATAATGCCCACAAATAGGATCTAATCTCTTTGAGATCTCTCTAAAGAATTCTCTCAAAACTCTCTTTTTCTGATGTCTAATCTCTTCTAAGGCGTTCCATATATATAGAAAACCTAAAATCAAAACAAACTAGGAATTTTAAAATAAAAAAACAAAACAGATTAGAAATCTTAATAACATGTTACCAAACAGATTATGAATCATGTTACCAAAATAGATTAGGAAACCTACTATCACACAATTTGTTTGATTCCAGCGTTGAGTCTACATTCCTTAGACTAACACCATCTAGATTGTTACTGTTTGCGTCGGACATTAGTTTATTTTGAACTCATTACAATTCGTTTATCGAATAGAATAAATTCTGAGAAACAAATCTTTTTATAAGACTTCTCATTACAAACAAACAACTTCCTAAAAACACACACATGAACGTTTATCGTTCGTTGCTTGCATGAGATCATTGCCTGTTCCGGGGGTGCATTAGCCCGTGGACGACCGAATCACAAATCCAAGTTAAACTATGAAGAAGGCTTAAGGTCGATGTTTCGTTTTAGAAACAAAAACATAAGTGAATATCTTAGCAAAGTAAGATAAAACACTCTTCTTGAGATTAAGTCAAAGCTTAGATCGCAAAGAATCGTAAGAGCTTTGAAAGGCTAGCACGTGATGAAGATTCTCTCTCTCCCTTGCTTAGAACGCTCAGATCTCTGCTCTATTTTGCTCAATAATACTCCCTTCTTGCTTCGTCCTCGTGCATTTAGGTGATAGGGGTATTTATAACCCATAGGAGACGTAACTAAAGTTTGGAGTTGAAACAAAACCGTGTCGATGAACCTCTGTTTCTGACACACTCGCGGCTGTCTCGGAAGCATGGCTCGTTTCTGGTAGTTTTGTAACTGCTTCAACCACTTTTAATGCCATTATTTCGACAGTTATTAGCGTGGTTTTTATTTGTAACGTCTCCCCCATGATTATGGATGGTCCCCAGCAGTTATGAAGCCACGTGAATCGCCCAAAACTCGAGAAAACTGCCACTAAGTCCACTCTAGTTTCCAAGACAGTCGCAAGTGTTTCGGAAACAATGATTTGCCTTCAAAACTTCTGAGACAACCGCAAGTGTTTCGGAAACAATGATTTGCCTTCATAGTTTTCGAGATAACCGCAAGTGTTTCGGAAACTATGATTTGCCATCATAGCTTCCGGGACAACCACAACTTTTTAAGAAACTATGAGTCTTCTCATAGTTTCTGAGACACGTTTTGCGTCTCGAAACTTGTGCGATGCGCTTCTTTTACATTCCTTAGTTGATCTTTGGCTTTGGATGATCCTCTATAACTTAGATAATGACGTTTATCATCTTCTCTTCATCTTGAGCTTGTGTTATCCTATAGGCAATTTTTGACGTCTACAATTACGGATCCCTATCTCCTCATTAACGATAGGCCGAATTTTTTTGACAGTAGCACATAGAAAACACCTCAAAAGAGACTGATCTTGCAGATGTTCTGGCATAGGATATTACCTAAAACTTTTTGACACGATTTGCATGAAAAATTATTGTTATCTATGTTATAACAACGAACACTAGCGACATCAGAGACCATTATGCTAGATCCATTATTATAAAAAAATATTACAAAAGCATATTAAAATATAGTACATTTCACTTACTGATCATACAAGATCACCTATGTTATAGCCATAAATAAGGGATCCAGAGTAACTACGGAATCCCATAAGTTATTCCACTTTCATTTAAAATATGTAGATCATATATTTCATTGGTCGGCCAACTTCTGAGCATTACCTTGCGGAAACAATGTATCTTGAACAACAACCTCATTAATGTGCTGTCACTTTGATAATAAAATAGAAAATTTTAAATTGCTTCAGCAAGCTTTTATTAGGTTTAGAATTATGGCCAGGGAATTAAATTAATAGTTCAAGCCTATGCCTGGGGTTTCTGATCTATTAAGTTAAAGGGAGGCACTAGAGGCACATCCTTGGGCACACTCTCAACCACACCCTCTCACCTGCTACAGTGCAGGAGGCCACACATGGGATTTTTTAAAAAAAACCTATGTGCGGCCTCCTGCACTGTAACAGGTGAGGGGGTGTAGTTGAGAGTGTGCCCAACGGTGTGCCTCTAGTGTTTTTCTAAGTTAAACCCATAACTCAACAGATCCTTTTTCCGGCACTTTATGCATTAGGACAAAAAATAATCGCTTAGCCCGATGAGTCACAAACTTCACCCCGACCCGTTATTCCTTAAAAAAAAGGGATGTGTGTGTATGTGTGTGGGGGTGTGGAGTAGGGGGGTTGTTTCGACATTCGTCCCTTAAATCTTTCTTGTTCTTAAATCACTGAATTGCTATTAAATCTTCTAATTTTTAGTTATTGTATAATTCGTCCCTCATATCATTTAAATTGCTATTACATCCACCAATTCTCTTAAATTGTTTCACATCAATCCTTCTAGTTGCTAATTCTAATGTTGACTAGAGGGAATACTTTCTTTTTTGGGGTTTTTGCCTTTTGAGCCCAAAGTTTTAACTGATTTATTTAAGTTTTAACTAATTTATTTATAAACCCAAGTACTTGTTGAGTTTGTGATGACTCAAATCAGTTGAGAAGCAAGATTGGGTTTGGACTCTAATTAGGATTAGTTATACTATCCTAATTAGGATTGGATTAAAGGAATTAATTGAATTGGGATATCCAATTAGGATTCAAGTTAGAGTTTTAATAGGATTGAGCAAAATCAATCTCTATATATATTGTATCAATCCATGAGTTTAACAACAAGAAAAAAAAGAGATCTATACTCCACCATTGTTAGGGGTGTGTAGTTTCAACCTCTTGCAATCTCTTCTCAAAAGAAATAAGATCTTCCCCCTTCTCCCCGTGGACGTACACGGATCATCTTGATCGCGTGGAACCACGTTAAATCTTGTTGTTTGTCTTGATTGCTTGGTAGATTTGGGGTTTCTTGATTGTTTAAGTTTTATCTTCTGCGGCTTGCATACTCCAACAATTGGTATCACAGCTACTATGGCGACCAAGACGACAGCGACCAAGTTCGAGGTGGAGAAATTTGACGGGAAGTCAAAATATCTCTTGTGAAAGATGCGCGTCACAGCGTTACTCGTGAAGGAAGGGGTCCATCGATCCCTAGACGGTTTTGAGAAGAAGTCATCCACTTTGGATGAAGATGAGTGGAAAGACATGGATGTCCACGCAAAAGCTACGATTATCCTGTGCTTGTTAGATAAGGTGCTCTACAACGTTATGAACGAGAGCACGACTGTGGCTATGTGGTGCAAGTTGGAAAGCTTGTATATGACAAAAAGTTTGTCAAATAAACTCTTCAAGAAGAAGTAGCTCTATGAACTTCGGATGAAGGAAGGTACGCCTATTCTGCAACACTTGAACATCTTCAATAGGATTATTGGCGATTTGTTGGCTCTTGAGGTGAAGCTAGAAGAATAAGATCAAGCTCTTCTGTTGGTGTGTTGGCTTCCACCCAGTTACAATCACTTGGAAACTACCATAATGTATGAGAAGGAGACTTTGGAGTTGGAGGATGTCATATCGGTGCTTCAGAATAATGTACTCATTAGGAAGGCAGACACCATGGAGGAATTTTCAGGTCTAGTGGCCAATGTAAAAAAGAGAAGTCGAAGGACAAGGAGCCGATCAAGGCTCAAGGAAATTCTAGTTTTGTCCTCTATTTTTGGTACAAACGACTAGGTCACTTCAAGAAGGATTGCAAGTTGTACAAGGAGTACTTGAAGAAATAGGATGGCAAGACTGACAACACTAAGGATAAGGATAACCATGCTGGTGACATAGAAGATCTCTGTGACGTACTGACTGCGGAGTTAGGTACAGGAAAGTATAGCGATGATTGGTTACTTGATTTAGAATGAACATACCACATGTGCCTAAGGAGGGAGTGGTTTAGCACTTACAGGCATGTTTCTGGAGGATCGGTTCTTATAGGGAACGATGCAGTGTGTCGGATTGTTGGCATTGGGAACGCCAGGATAAGGATGCACGATGGACAGGAAAGGACTCTCTCTAATGTTAGGTATGTTCCGGACTTAAAGAAAAATCTTCTTTCAGATCAGTGGTGAAGGTGGAACTATCACAGTCACCAGGGGCGCTACTGCTGTTCTAAAAGGGGAGCGCAAGAGGAACTTGTACTGACTGATAGGCAACATCATTAAGGGTGATGTTTCAGTCGCAGCAGAGAAGACTGATCGATAGAGACTTTGGCACATGCGTCTAGGACACATGAGCGAAAGGGGTTTGCAAGTACTCCATGACAAGGACGTGCTTTTAGGAATAACTCAATGCAAACTTGACTTTTGTAAGTATTGTGTTGTGGGGAAGCGGCACAGAGTATCTTTTTCTACTTCGCAGATAAGTCTAAGGGGTTGCTAGATCTTGTTCACACTAATGTGTGGGTCCCACACCAAAGGCATCTATTGGGGGTTCGAGGTATTATATTACCTTCATTGATGATTTCTCCAGGTAGCTTTGGGTCTTCTTGAGGCAAAAGTATGAGGTTTTTTAGAAGTTCAGGGAGTGGAAAGCATTGGTGGAAAATCAGGAGGGGCTGAAATTAAAAGTCTTGGGGTCAGATAATGGGGATGAGTATAGCTCCGGGGAATTCAAAGAATACTTGACTAATGAAGGCATCCAGCAACAGTTAAATGTGCTAGGACGACCAGAACAGAACGAAGTAGCTAAACGCATGAATCAGACACTAGTGGAAAGAGCCCGTAGTCTCTTGCTACAAGCAGACATGTCTGAAGGTTTTTGGGCGGAAGCGGTAAATCATGTGTGTTATGTGATTAACAGGTTACCATCTACAGTCGTTGATCTTCAAATCCCAAAGGACATATGGCAAGGAGAATTAGTGGACTACTCAACTTTACGCATATTTGGTATTCCAGCTTATAGTCCTATAGACAGTTAGAAGAGAAACATGTTGGATATCGTGTCCCCTGTAGGCTGTCTAAAAATCACGACAGATAGTTGGTCTCTATCAAACCTCAATTAATATTTTGATAATGAAAGTTACAATTAAACGACTTTCACAAAAGCTAAAAATGGAGGACTTTTCACATAAATCGAGAGGAGTTACAATTCAACGACCCTTCTGACGACTGATGGAGACTCTATTTAGTGGCCTTTACCATCAACTGTGAGAGTTACAATATAACGACTCTCACACCTCAAAACCGCTAAAACGAAGAGTATTAAACAATGGTCTTTGCAACGCTTTACAGAAGAGGTTACAAGTCACTAGTCACTTCTAAATGCAGAACTCACCTTCGCGTTTCAGTTCTTGAAACACAGGCGACCCCTGCGTTTCTAACCCTCAGCAAATGAAACGCAAGCGACCCTTGCATTTTTAGCATCTAGTGGACACCTAAATCTGTTTCTCTAGTCTAAGACGTATGGTTAGGGTCCCTAACGCCGATCTAGGCACTTGACTCATTCAAACATGAGCCGAACGGTTTTAGAACCATTTTTCCACGATCTGAGGGAATCGCGCCCACTTAGGAACGGATTAAGGGGTCAGTTACACCCCTTATCCTCCTATAAAACCCCACCAAACTCTTTAGGGTAAGAGGTTAGAGTTTTGGAGTTTGGATAGGCTAGTTCTTCTTGGATTTTATTGAAGTTCGGATCGACTACAGATCTTCAGTAACAAGAAGATCAAATCTTGGAGCATCCTTTAGCAACAGAAAATCTACTTGGCTCTTAACCAAATTTTCGGTTCGAAATCAACTTTGTCAAAGAGTTAAGACTCATTCTGAGTTGCAAAACTCGTTAAGAGTTCCTAATCAAACTTGCCACACGAGTTAGTTGTTCCGATGAATTAAGACGTGTGGATCGTTAACGAAGAGCAAATTCAACGCGAGCATTCAAAGGAGGCATTCCATCGCCACCGTGAAGAACCCAGAATTGAACAAAGAGGAGAATTCAGATCAATTCTCCTTGATTTTGTAATCAAGAAATCCAAATTGTAATTAAATTTGAGAGAGTTGTAAACATTCTTTGTCTAAGCAGTTAGAGAGAATAAAATCAAACACAATTCTTTTATTTTCATTTCACAAATTTTCCACCAAACAAAAGATGGCGACTTCGCTGGGGAATAGCTTCTCTGACAAAGAAGTGGTGGCACAATCCGATGTTCATCTCATTGGAACAATCGTCGAAACTCTCGTTGTAGAGTTTGATCAAGCCCTGTACGAGGAAGCCCTCTCCCCTGGATCGTATAGCCCCAAGGCTAGACGCAATGTCCGTAAGATCTCTAAAGAGATCAAAGCTCCAATTGTTGCTGAAATGCCAAAGAAAGCCCTCTCCCTTGGCCAAAATTCATCAAACAGCCCTACCTCTGAAGGACTAGGCTCTGCCTCGACCAAACTCGTTAAACGAGTTGAAATATCTCCACCGCGTCAACACGACATGTCATGGGTCGTAAAAGGCCTATGACGGAGGTAGATCCAGTCAACGCCGACGACGTTGCCAAGGCATTGAAAAAAGCCAAGAAGAACGCAGCTCGAAGAAGGAGAAGATCCATACGATGAGCGCATCTACGAAATACCCGAAATTTGAACCAACGCGAATGTCGTATTGTTGAACCTCTGCCTGAGCACTGTGTTTTTGCTCCAGAATGCACACTTCGTGGCAATGATCCCAACTATGAGCCCCGCGTGATATAATTTAAACGTGACTTTCAGTGGTGCGTTGTTCATCCAAAACACAGTCCTCAGGAAAGCGTTTCTAAAAAACGCACACTCCAGGGGTGCGTTCAACCATAACATGACCATCAGGGGTCTGTTTCATCAATCAAACGCACACCTCAGGAGTGCGTTCAACCACAACGTGACCCTCAAGGGCACATTTCATCTCAGAAACATAGGCCTCAGCCTAGCGTTTTTAAATCAAAATGCGACTCTCGTGTTTCTTGTCTAGAACGTGACGTGGTCCGTCATGTTTAGAAAAATCAACATGGATTTCAGATTTATATTCTTCAAGAGCCAGTCCCGCCCACTAACAGGTAGGGGGTTTCATCTTCATCCTCACACTCTATGATAGATCTGCCACAAGTCTCCAATTTATGGGAATTGCTGTCGAAAGGGCGACCTGCGCAACAAACCTCGGCAATTAGTGTTTGACCGATTGACAAATGTCACTAGGCCTGCCAAGCGATGACGTCACCACAAAATGAGGATTTCTAAATATCCCGAGGTTACTACCAATGTGATTGGCCGAGGTAAAGCCTCGGCTCCTAGCTCTAATGAATCAAAAAGAAGCCATTACCGATTGTTAGGGAAATTTGTGATGAGTTCGAAGGAGTGTATCAACGCACTCGGACTCGCACAGGAGCTATCCGCCTAGTTAACTATCAAAGGTTAGCCAAAGGGATTGCTTCATATGATGAACATTCAGCAATTGAGGATTCTCAATCCTCAAGCTCCATCATAGCACGTGAGACTCCCGTTTACATGACTGGAAGCTCCAACGACTTAGCAAAGAGAGTTGGTGAACGTCATGTCATGCTCCAGGCACAGTAGGGAACACTCCTCTAGGTGAAGGACATGTTGGCTGAACTCCTTGCAGAAAGAGGCCAAAAGCCTGAATCTTCCCGGAGAACAATTTCAAAGGGAAAACAAAAGACACATGAGAATTCAGAACGTGAGACTCATAACCTAGAGTCTTCATCCGAAAACAGTAAAGAAGCTGATAAGGAGCAGAATCCTCAATCATTTAAGGTTGATGAACTAGAGGCTCGCCTCAACGCAATCGCTAACAGAAGCGAGCTTCGCGAAGAAGGGGTAGTACGGTCTTATCCTACTGAGTGGGACACAGCTCCCTATCCATCGAAATTTAAGGCCCCAACCTTGCAGCCTTATGATAGCACATGATCACCAAACTAACACATCTATTACTTCAAGTCACAGACTAGAGACGTGGTGTCAAATGACGCTATCCTGACCCGTTTGTTCATCGGCACCCTTAAGGGAGTTGCTTTCGAGTGGTTTATGAAACTGCCTGCTGGATCCATTAAAAAATGGGTAGATCTAGAAAGGCTTTTCTTAGCCAGGTTTTTTGAGGATGATACAGAAGTGTCTGTCCTGACCCTTCTTTCCACCAAACAAAGGAAGGGGGAGTCCATCAAGACTTACGTGGAAAGATTCTGTAGCATAGCATTACGATGCCCATCAGGTATGACCCAATCCACATTGGTTGAAACTTGCAGGCATAACTTGCAGACCCAGCTCCTTGTTCAAATAGGGGTGGCAGAATGTCGCTCCTGGAGATAATTGGTTTCACAAGGAGAACAAGCCGAAGAAATTGTTGCTTGGTTCAAGGCTAAAGAAGTTACTCAACCTAAGCATAGCAACAACGCAACCAAAGTAATGCTCCACGGTCTAAGGGAAAGGAGACTTTGGCTGCCGATACTAGTACGCAGGCATCACCCACTAAGCAAGACAATGCACTGAATCAGCAAAGAGAACTCAAGTAGTACTCGTTCAAAGAGGAGCACATGGACACTTTGTTCTAGCTACTTCAGAAGAACAATAAGCTACAACTTCCAGAGAACAGGAAACCGGAAGAGGCAGGAAAAGTGGATGACCCTAATTACTGTCGTTATCACAGGTTCCTAGGACATCCTACCAGAAAATACTATGTTTTCAAGGATATCCTGCAAAATTTGGTGAATGCCAATGTGCTTACATTGAAGCCCGAGCAGAAGACTATATCTACTAATTTGATAACGGTCTAGTTCGGTAATTTCTCTCTGGCAGCAGCTACAGATGGAGTTATCCCCATCTATAAAGGAGAAATGCACATGAAAAATACTAATTTGCATGGTCAGCAGGATAGGGGGTTGGTACCCCTCACTACCTCTAAAGGGGAGATTATGTGGGTCCATCCTGATCTGGTTGAAGATCAACAATGGACGAATACCTTATCCAAAAAGAAAAGAGGCAATACTAAGTCATCCAACATGATTAGCCCCTCCATTAATGAGAATGATGATCATCTTAGACCTCTCACAGACTCAGAACAAGAGAGAATCGTTCTTGCAGCAGACCTAGGAGGCAACCCTGGCACCCGGTCAGGAAAAGCTTACTTGAAAGATTATGATCAGAATGCTCAAGAAGCAGAAGAATAGTACCAAGAATCTAGTGGGCTACTAAGAAGACACACCTGGAGAGACCGATTCTGTGGGAGACGTTCACGGATCGCTTCAATAGGAAGTATTTTCCTCAGTCAGCCCGGGATGAGCTTTTGCTTAGATTTGTCGAGCTCAAGCAGGGAGGTCGATCAGTCGATGATTATGAGGCCGAGTTCTCTTCCATCATTTGATATGCTTCCCACTTGGTTATAGACCCCCCAGAAGGGTCTGGACAAGTACATCAGGTTGGCTCTGGCTGGTAGGGCCCTCACGACTCATGACGCTATGCTGGATGCAGCGCGTGAGATCGAGAGTGTTCAAAAGGAGATCGAAGATCCACATATGATGCAGAGCAGAGCACCAGCATCTCCAGCCTGAAATATCGAGCGTCCTCCTCTGAGGCAGCAGCAGGCTCCACAGAGCTGGGCATACCCAGCAGGAGTGCCGCAGGCGTCTTCGTCTGTGCTATGCCTGTGGATCCCCCGACCATGTCAGTTTGGAATGTCCACAACGGCAGCAGGCCAGCTTGCCTCCACCTCCAGCTCGGGCAGCTCTTCCAGCTCCACCTCGACCAGCCCCAGTAGCTTCGGCTCAGCACAGACCATATCCTCGAGTAGGGCCTCTTCCTCCACAGAAGCAGGTTTATCAGCAGGCGCAGAGGCAGCAACCACCACGTCAGACATTCATGATGTCAGCTGTGGAAGCTGAGGCAAATGACCAGGGTATCACTGGTAAGAACTGTTCGTTCTTAGTTTTGCTTGCATATGAATTGTCCTTATTTAGCATTACCTGATGATATCATGATAGGATTTGTTTATGAGTGCTAAGTTTAATTGCATTTACCTCCTCTTGTAATAGGCAAGGTTCTTGTTTCTTACGTTCTTGCTTTATCACTCTTTGACTCTGGAGCTTCCTATTATTTCTTGTCTCGTTGATTTGCGAGTACCCACTCACTTCCTATAACTCCTCTGACTATGAGCTGGAATATCAACACTGGTAGTGGTGTCCTAGTAGTATCCAGTGGTTATGAAGCCTGCCCTATGGTCATCTGCGGGAGAGAACTCTTTGTAGATTTTCTAGTGATTGATTTGCTGAGCTTTGATGCAGTATTTGGAATGGATTGGTTGGGGTCATTCTTTACTAACATCGATTGTCGTTGTAGAAGTGTAATATTTGAGATACCAGATCACCCGAGGTTTGAATTCCTCAATTGCAGTATCTCGGCTGGACCTGTGAAGCATAGAGCTAGACCAAAGAAGGTGACGATTGCTGCCATGCAAGTGGAACTTGAGAAGCCAATTGTAGTTCGGGAATTTGAAGATGTATTTCCCGATGACATTTACGGGTTACCACCGGATCGAGCAATTGAGTTTTCTATAGACTTGAAGCCTAGGACTGCTCCGATCTTTAAGACCCCTTATCGTATGCCTCCGGCTGAGTTGGCTGAGCTTCGGACTCAGTTGGATGATCTATTGCAGAGAGGCTTGATACGACCTAGTGTATCGGCCTGGGGAGCACCTGTGTTGCTTGTGGGTAAGAAGGATGGATCCAAGCGGATGTGCATCGACTACCGAGAGTTGAATGCTGTGACGGTAAAAAATAAGTATCCTCTTCCCCGTGTTAATAATATCTTCGACCAATTGGGAGGATCGAGAGTATTTTCTAAGCTGGATCTGTGGAGTGGATATCACCAGGTGAAGGTCAAGGACTCTGATGTTCCCAAGACTGTGTTCTGAACCG
>NC_033794.1:49177196-49197201 GCF_001876935.1 Asparagus officinalis | reverse complement strand
CAACAGAGAACAACAAGATCAAGCTACCACATATCGCAAATCAGGAGGAAGCTGACAATACTGTGGATCCAAAGTACTGTATGTACCACAGGAGGATCATTCATCCCACCTAGGCTTGCTTCGCTCTTAAGAATAGCATCTAAACCTTGGTTAAAGCCGGTGTCATAACGGTCAATTAAGTCAAATGAAGACTCCGACAAGTAAGAGTATAAACTGCTCCTTCCGACACTCCGAAGAGTATACGAGTATAAACTGCTTATCAATCCTCCAATAGGTATATAAGGTTAAACTGCTCCCTGCATACTCCAGCAGGTATATTGTTTGGGGTGAAAGTTGATATCTTCATTGCTGAATCTATTACATGTTTATCGATTACAGATTCAAAGCAAAATTAGTCTTTTTATAATACTTTCTTACACAATGAAAATAAGAAAAATACAACTCTCGTCAAATAGCGCAGAGATCGTTTATCGGTCTTCTGCTTGCGTGGGATCTTGGCCTGTGACGGGACGTTGATATCCATGGATCACCAAACGATCAGATCAGATCTGGAGCTTCGTTGATTCGTGAAGGAATTAAGAAGTCGAAGCGCTTATATCGGCAACAGCGAGATAATTGCTCTTCTTAAGATTATCGCAACGGGATAATCTTAAGGAACGGACCCAGGGAATGTAGATCTGATGAATCTTTCTCTCCTGTGCTGAAGAACTCGATCAATCTCCTCCTTCTTCTGAAGTTCGTGCACTTTTAATCTTCAATCCGGCAGGGCTTTGCCAACTCTCTAAAAATCTAGCCCCCAAAAAATGAAGGCCCTGGGAGTGTATTTATAGGCTCCGGGGGAATCTTGGCGGTTAAAACTGCACAATCAGCGAAAAAACCACTTTTTAGGGCTACAGACACCCTCAGGCATCTCGGCTTGGGCCAAGACACCCTTGTCTCCACTTGATCCGAGACACCCTAGGGTGTCTCGGCTTGGGCTGAGACACCCTAGGGTGTCTCGGCTTAAGCTGAGACTACCGTTTTATGCTCTATTTTTGCATTCGCCATATTTTCCTCTTCCGAACTTGGATTTATGTGATTCAGGATGCGTTGGAAAGCCGATGAGGAGATCTACAGGCTCCCATGATTGAATCATACATGGAATAATTAAGAAATGGGGGTGTTCCGCCTTTCGTAAACGACACGGGGCTCCCGATCAGCTTTCGTTTCTGTTATTCCGAAGTTTCGTTGCTTCGTCTGACCCGTCGACTCACTTCATGTGTATGTCATTGTCAAACAAGCTCTTGTAACTCAAATACTGACGTTCATCGTCTTCTCTTTGTCTCGAGCCGCGTGCGGGGACCTATAGGCAAATTTTGACGCATACAAATACCCCCTTCAAAGTGTTCAAGTCTCATTCTTTTATAGAGGAGGCTGGAATACTTTGGATATGATCGGTCCGACCTTCAGTCGGTGTAAAAGGACCTGTAGTTAGCTTTGATTCTTGACCCTTTCGATTTTCAATCTATTCGATATTTTGACGAATAGCCAAAATTCTCTCGGCGCTGCGTTTATCGTCTGGCCGTCGTCGAAATCTTGAATCAAAACCGGTGAGTTAATTTTGGATCGTATCGTTGAGTTAACTTTGAACTGACTGTCTTCATCACGACATATTAATTCACATTGACTTTCATCGTAACGCGTTGATTGACGTTGACTTTTTTACCGCAACGCGTTGACTAGCGTTGACCTAGAGTTACGTGTTGGCCGGCGTTGACCTAGCGTTTCGGATCGCCCGACGTTGACTTTTTCATCGCAACGCGTTGACTGGCGTTGACCTAGGGTTACGCGTCGGCCGACGTTGACCTAGGGTTTTGGATCGCCCAACGTTAACATAGTTTATACTCGTACATTTGCTGGAGTATACACAGTTTAAGCTCTTAAGGTATTGGAGCATGACAGTCCTAACAATTAGGGTTGTAGGACCAACTGTCAAAGCTGATGTATCTGCAGATATGAATCTTATCCCAAAGTTGTTGAATGCTCGAGTCACAAGACCAGTTAATAAAGCTAGTGCGTCAATGACTTTTACATATATAGGATTTTTGGCAAACCCTCAGCTATCAACGGATTTGATGAGCCTTTACTGACTACCGTTTTAGTCGGGCTAGCATGCAGATTGTTTAAATCCGTTTTGCATATAACGTTGTGCTAAAAGAGTTGACTCCTTTAGTGCTACGATATTGAATACGTAGACTTCGTCTTTCTTACGGGAATAGACTACCCGGCGACGTGTGTTAGACGTAGACTTAGGATTTTTGGCCTATCCTCAGCCATCAACGGATTTGATGTGCATTTACCAATTACCGTTTGAGTCGGGCTTGCATGCAGATTGTTTAAGTCCATTCTGCATGTGACGTTGTGCTAAGAGAGTTAACTCTCTTAGTGCTATGATATTGAATACGTAGACTGCATCTTTCTTACGGGAATAGACTACCCGGCAACGCGTGTTAGGCGCTGACTTATCCTTACTTAGGCTTTGGGATAAAATTCCCCAGACTAGAATTCTGGTGTCTTTTTCAATCGGTGAAAGACTAAACCGGCAACGCGTGTTAGGCGTTGACTTATCCCTACTTAGGATTCGGGATAAAATTCCCCGCGCGTGTGAAGTACGGATTTTGGTATTATTAATAACAACCTGCCACAATGTCGAATATGTGGGCTTTTATCCTTTTTACGGTCAAGGACTAACCGGCAACGCGTGTTAGGCGATGACATATCCCTACTTAGGCTTCGGGATAAAATTCCCCAGATTGGTATTCTGGTATCTTCTTCAATCAGTAAAAGACTAAAACGGCAATACGTGTTAGGCGTTGACTTATCCCTACTTAGGATTCGGGATAAAATTTCCCGCGCGTGTAAGGCACGACTTTTGGGAGTTGAAGGATAGTGTCAAAAAAATGAGAGAGGAAGAATTTTATATTCTATCTCCCGAAACTGAAGAGGAAGAATTTTATATTCTATCTCCAGTTGCCAAGAAAACTTGAAGTGGGATCTCCACCCTAAGAATCAGGAAAAGTAAAACTAGGGGTAGGATCTCCACTCCGAGAATCGGAAAGATTCAAGCAACCCTAGCTTTTATAGGATTGGTTGCTTAATCCAAAAAAAGAATTCCTCATTCATTGAGATGAAATTCCGATTTCGGCCCTAACTTTTATAGGTTTGGTCGAATAGGAAAATATAGAAGCCTTTCGTTTATCGAAAGGGGCATTCCGGTCTTGGTCCTAACTATCTGCAGGTTTGACCAAGTGAAATTGGAGGCAATCCTAACTTTCATAGATTTGATTGCTCAAATTAAAAGTGGACCTCTCGTTCATGGAAGGAATCGAGAGGGGATTTTGGTTGTGGTCCTAACTGTTTAAAGGTTTGACCAAGATAGGAATTTGAGACGACCCTAACTGTTTAAAGGTTTGATCGTTCAATTTGTAGACCTCTCGTTCATGGAAAGAATCGAGAGGGAATGTTGGTTGTGGTACTAACTGTTTAAAGGTTTGACCAAGTTGGGAATTTGAGACGACGCTAACTGTTTAAATGTTTGATCGTTCAATTTGTGGACCTCTCGTTCATGGAAGGAATCGAGAGGGGATTTTGTTTATGGTCCTAACTGTTTAAAGGTTTGACCAAGTAAACAGTGGGAGTGTGAAAACAAAATACAATGGGAGTGTTGACTTGTACAAGTCGCTCAGAGTGGGTTCCTGGTGTTAAGTGACAAATACTTAACACGGAGGGGTTTGATAATCATCAATGATCAGGAGATTAAAATTCTGAATACTATGTCCGGACTCTAACAATGAGAATGTTGAGTGCACAGACGTAGCGGGAGTTTGAATGGGAAATTCTTATTCATCACCTTCTTGTAGTGACCGGGTTATCCCTAAGAACATACTATATAGAATTCTCTCGGGAACTTCCCGTTACATGAATTATCCACCCCCAGCTTTCTTTGTGAAACTGGGTCTAATATTGCATTCAGTTGCATGACCGGGTTATCCTTAAAAATACAAGGCATGGTACTCCTTAGGAACTTCCCGTGAAAGAAAGAAAACAGTTTAGACTCATATACCTATTGGAGTGTCAGGGAGCAGTTTAACCTCTTATACCGGTTGGAGGACTGAGAATCAGTTTATACTCGTATTTTCCTCAGAGTGGTGCACCGTCATTCGGCTTATTCTAGCTTTATGGCGTCAGAGTCGATTAGAGCTTGAATCTTGTTCTTTAGACCGAAACAAACCTCAGTAGGATGGATAACTCTCCTGTGGTATGCACAGTGGTTTGGGTCTGTAATCCTCTTAGCTCCCTCCTGATCTTTAATCGGTGGTAGTTCAATCTCACCAATATTCAGGAGGTACTCAAAAATATTCGGAACTTCCTCATCCTTGAAAGAGTACTCTTTTTGGAGTCTTAGATCTAGAGTCCTTTGCTGTTTTTGAGGTTGTTGTTGTGACATCTGATAATTATCACTGGCAACTACAGGCATTGACCGCTGGCTTCTTTTGATCTTCTTCCTTCTGAGGAAGCGTTCAGCTTGTTCGTCGTGCACCTTCAAGTATTTCCAAGTGTTGCACAGTGCGACTCCCATAACCTCTAATATCTCAATAGATAGAGTGTTATGACATGCATGGAGGATAAAGTCCTCCGTGATCGGATCTCGACAGTTCATCGCCTTATTCCGGAAACGTTTGATGAAGTCGTCGATTGTCTCTTCATCTTTTTGTTTCTCCTCAAAGAGTGTCCTGATGGATACCTTGGCGTCGTCATCAAAGAAGTTGCTGAGGAATGAGCTCTCCATATCGTCCCAGCTGGTGATGCTTCCAGGCTTGAGACGGCGATACCAATCGAAGGCAGGCCCGCGAAGGGTGCCGACAAATGACCAAACCATCAAGGCTTTATTGCCGGAGATCGTGCCCAAGTGGGATTTGAAGTAGATTAGACGCTGAGTGGGCGAGCCCTTCCCGTCGAATGGCGTAAAGTTGATCAGGTTAAACTTTACCGGATACGGGATCGAATCCCACTCTTTCGGGTAAGGACACAGAATGTCGGTCTTCTTTACCTCTCGAGCAGACATTAGAGCGTTAATTTTGCTCTCGAGGTCTTTCATCTTTTCGTCCTCTTCTGTATCATGTTTTGGACGATTTCTGAGAGGAACAATGTGGTCACCCCCGGCAATATTATCTTTGGCGGGACCACCCCCAGCATTTTGGTCAACAGGGGGGTTATCAGCATTGATGTGTTCATCCACATATGAATCGCTAGCTGCTTGGCTGACATCGTCACAACGGCTGGATTCAGCTATCTGATTCGACAAGGCTCAGATCTGTTGGTCGTGCATTTGTCTCATCTCCTACATAGCCATTTCCATTTTGATTTTGAATGCTTGCTTCTGCTTGGCTAGAGCATCCTCAACCATTTTGGTTATTTCCTTAGTGTTAATCATAAACACTGGATACGGTAGCCTCTGAAGTGACTACGGAGCAAGCGTCTGACGCTTCATCGTCTGAGGATAGTTCTCTATTCATCCTCAGATAGTCCCTGCGTCTAGTAGTTCTCGCGCGTAGCCGAGTCAGACGATGCAAAATGAGGGGGTCTGAACTTGAAGGTCGAGTCGATTTTCCCTTATCAACCATGTTGGTGGTGACTGTGGGTTGTTCAGGCCCGACGACTTCTAACTGGAGCCGAGACATTAGTTGGGCTATCCTTGAATTAACTCTTCTTCCTGGATTGAAATTGGGGTTGGAGCTATTTGAACTAATCAGAGACTTCCCCTTATCGACCACGTTGATAGTAACTGCTGGGAGTTCGTCATCTTGAACAACCGATCGTTTTTTGTGAACATGTCTTGATTTGGGCTTTGATGCTTCAGTGGAGATCCTCTTAAATACCGAGACTAACTGTGGAGTGGTCCTGGGTCAGCTACACGCTGATAATACTACCCTGATAATTTTGGTACACGAACAGTGAGAGTCCGCTTTTCGGATACCTCTCTTTTGAGATTTATTCGTACCCCCAGCCCGATAGTACAACTCATCGACGTTGCGGTCAGAGTAACCTATCAGCTGTTTACATGAATTCTCAGGTATAACGCGTTCGTCTGCTTGATGTGTTTTCTTCTGAGTAAATAATACCTTGTTGGCGTCTGCAGGAGTCACTCATTTGGAATCACACTTTTCTGAGGGTAAAACCTTAACGGGCTCCTGGCCTTCTTCACGCACCCCCAAGCGAGCGGTTACAGGAATCAACTTGTTAGGAGGTCGTGTACGACCCCCAGTCTGGATGTTTGCTCAGGGTTCCTTCAACGGTCCCAAGCGTTCCTTAACAGACGCTTTGCCTCGATCATCGGGTAGAGAACAGAGGAGATGCTTCAATGGAGTTTTGGATTTAGAGAGATCCACGCTGTCGTAGGGCCTCATCGGAGGTACAAGAGCAATAGGAGCGGGATCTGAAGTTGACGAAGGTTGGAGAGCAGCCTCGGATCTAGAATCGAATGAGAGACACGACTGGTGTCTCTGGGGTAGAGGCATTATTTTTGCCTTCGGCAACCAAACTTGCTTAGATCTTGGTGGTTTCTTGACCACCTATTCCCGCTGCAATTCTCGTGCCTTTCGCATAAGGATCCGGGCATGCGCAAGAAGTATGCGGCGCTTCTGGATGCGCTCCTCGAGAGTCGAACGTGTTCGTTTGATCCGAACCCATTTGTAAATTGGAGGTTAGGAGGAGGATCCAGATGCTTGTTGTGGTGATAACTTAGCCACTTGGCGCTTTCTGAACTTCAAATCCGTTTGGTAACGGAGTCTGTCCACCTGATCCAAAGTCTTGACGAATTGGCACGCGAGGCGTTGGCGTTGCCTTTGACGTGCTCTCTTTGATAAAATTGGTGCGCCTTCAGCAGCCAACTCCTTGATCGAGGAGGAGTTCAGATCTGTAGATCTGGCTTCATTGGACGCTGGCGGATTATTGCGAGCTGCAATTGCAGCAGCGGTAGTGGGGAGATCGCCTTCTTGGGTCTTCAGATCTAAAGACCGATGGATCTTCTGGGAGGAGGAGACCTTCCTGCACTTGTGAACAGAGGCAGATCTGGAGGAGGAGGAGGAGGAGGATACGTACTCCTCAAATTTCTGTTGGTCGAACTCATATTCGACCTCTTCAGCCACGGGGATCTTGATCGTTGTCTGTGGCACGACAGCTTCGGCAGCGAAGCTGTTTGCTCCTACTGTGGTCGCTAGCTTGTTTGGGGTGAAAGTTGATATCTTCATTACTGAATCTATTACACGTTTATCGATTACAGATTCAAAGTAAAATTAGTCTTTTTATAAGATTTTCTTACACAATGAAAATAAGAAAAATACAACTCTCGTCAAACAGTGTAGAGATCGTTTATCGGTCTTCTGCTTGCATGGGATCTTGGCCTGTGACGGAGACGTTGATATCCGTGGACCACCAAACAATCAGATCAGATCCGAAGTTTCGTCGATTCACGAAGAAATCAAGAAGCCGAAGAGCTTATCTCATCAACAGCGAGATAATTGCTCTTCTTAAGATTATCGTAACGGGATAATCTTAAGGAACGGACTCGGGGAATGTAGATCTGATGAATCTTTCTCTCCTGTGCTGAAGAACTCGATCAATCTCCTCCTTTCTTCTGAAGTTCGCGCACTTTTAATCTTCAATCCGGCAGGGCTTTGCCAACTCTCTAAAAATCCAGCCCCCAAAAAATGAAGGCCCTTGGGCTGTATTTATAGGATCCAGGGGAATCTAGGCGGTTAAAACTGCACAATCAGCGAAAAAACCACTTTTTAGGGCTACGGACACCCTCGGGCGTCTTGGCGAGGCCGAGACACCCTCGGGTGTCTCAGCGAGGCCGAGACACCCTTAGGTGTCTCGGCTTAAGCTGAGACTACGGTTTTACGCTCTGTTTTTACATTCGCCGTATTTTCCTCCTCCGAACTTGGATTTACGTGATTCAGGATGCGTTGGAAATCTGACGAGGATATCTATAGGCTCCCATGATTGAATCATACATGGAATAACTGAGAAATGGGGGTGTTCCGCCTTTCGTAAACGACGCGGGGCTCCCGATCAGCTTTCGTTTCCGTTATTCCGAAGTTTCGTTGCTATGTCTGACCCGTCGACTCACTTCATGTGTATGTCATTGTCAAACAAGCTCTTGTAACTCAAATACTAACGTTCATCATATTCTCTTTGTCTCGAGCCGCGTGCGGGGACCTATAGACAATTTTTGATGCCTACATATATGAGTCTAAACTGTTTCCTTTATTTCACGGGAAGTTCCTAGAGAGTGCCATGTCTGGTATTCTTAAGAATAGCCGGGTCATCCAACTAAGTACAATGTTAGACTCAGTTTTGCAAAAGAAACTGGCGGTGGATGATTCATGTAACGGGAAGTTCCAGGAAGATTGTTACATGTAATATTCTTAGGGATAACCCGGTCGTTAAAAAAAAGTGATAAACATTAAACTCCCACTATTAAAGTCCTGACATAGTACTCAGAATTTTAGTCTCCTGATCATTGACAATTGTCAAACCCCTTCGTGTTAAGTATTTGTCACTTAACACCAGGGACTCTCTTCGAGTGATTTGTATGAAGCAACACTCCCATTGTAATTTGTACTCCTACTCTCACTATTCATTTGGTCAAACCATCTTATAGTTAGGACCACAACCAAAGCCAAAATCTCCTTTCGATTCCTTCCATAAACGAGAGGTCCACTTTCAAATCGAATGATCAAACATTCCTATAGTTAGGATCACCTCAAACTCCTGCTTGGTCAAACCTTCCTACAGTTAGGGCCAAAACCACAATTCACTCTCAATGAATGAGAAATTTACCTTTAGTTCGGTAATCAAAACATCCGACAGTTAGGATTATTCGAATCTTTTTGATTCTTGGAGTGGAGATCCCACTCTTAGTTTCACTCTTTAGATTTTCGAGGTGGAGATCCCACTTTGAGTCTCCTTTGCAACTGGAGATAGAATATAAAATTCTTCCTCTTCGATGTTGGGAGATAGAATATAAAATTCTTCCTCTCCTATTTTGGGTTCGTCTTTGCCCAAGAGAAGACACCACCTTTTTAACTCTCATAATCCGTGCTTAACACGCACGTGGAATTTTATCCTAAAGCCTAAGTAGGGATAAGTCAGCGCCTAACACGCGTTGCCGGTTAGTCTTTAACCGTAAAAATGACAAAAGCCCACATATTCAATATTACGGCAGGTTGTTATTCATAACACCATAATCCGTGTCTCACAAGCATGGGGAATTTTATCTTGAATCCTAAGAAGGGGATAAGTCGACGCCTAACACGCGTTGCCTGTTTAGTCTTTCACTGATTGAAAAAGACACCAGAATCCGAGCCTGGGGACTTTTATCTCGAATCCTAAGTAGGGATAAGTCAGCGCCTAACACGTGTTGCTGGTTAGTTCTTGACCGTAAAAAGAACAAAAGCCCACATATTCAATATTATGGTAGGTTGTTATTCATAACACCATAATCCGTGTCTTACACGCACGGGGAATTTTATCCCAAATCCTAAGAAGGGGATAAGTCGACGCCTAACACGTGTTGCCGGTTTAGTCTTTCACCGATTGAAAAAGACACCAGAATCCAAGTCTGAGGACTTTTATCCCGAAGCCTAAGTAGGGATAAGTCAGCGCCTAACACGCGTTGTCGGTTAGTCCTTGACCGTAAAAAGGATAAAAGCCTACATATTCGACATTATGACAGGTTGTTATTAATAACACCATAGTCCGTGCCTTACACGTATGGAGAATTTTATCCCGAATCCTAAGAAGGGATAAGTCAACGCCTAACACGCGTTGCCGGTTAGTCTTTGACCGTAAAAAGGACGAAAGCCTACATATTCAACATTATGGCAGGTGGTTATTCATAACGCCAAAATCCATGCCTCACACGTGTGGGGAATTTTATCCTGAATCTCGAGTAGGGATAAGTCAACGCCTAACACGCGTTGCCGGTTTAGTCTTTCACCGATTGAAGAAGACACCAGTAGGGATAAGTCAACGCCTAACACGCGTTGCCGGTTTAGTCTTTCACCGATTGAAGAAGACACCAGAATACAAGTATGGGGACTTTTATCCTGAATCCTAAGAAAGGATAAGTCAACACCTAACACGCGTTGCCGGGTAGTCTATTCCCGTAAGAAAGACGAAGTCTACGTATTCAATATCGTAGCACTGAAAGAGTTAACTCTTTTAGCATAACGTCACACGCAGAACGAACTTAAACAATCCGTAGGCAAGCCCGATTCAAACGGTAATCGGTAAAGGCACGTCAAATCTGTTAATGGCTGGGGATTTGCTAAAAATCCTGAGTCTGCATCTGATACATGCGGTCAGGTAGTCTATTCCCATGAGAAAGACGAAGTCTACGTATTGAATATCGTAGCACTAAGAGAGTTAATTCTTTTAGCATAATGTTACATGCGGAACAGACTTAAACAATCTGCATGCTAGCCCGACTCAAACGGTAGTCGGTAAAGGCTCATCAAACCCGTTGATGGCTGATGGTTTGCAAAAAATCCTATACATGTGAGAGTCCTTGACGCACCAGCTTTATTAGTTGGTCTCATGACTTGAGCATCTAACAACTTCAAGATAAGATCCATACCTACAGATGAATCAGCTTTAATAGTTGGTCCTGCAACCTCAACACTTGAGACTACCATGCGTTGCGATGAAAGTCAATGTGTTGCATTGAAAAGTCAACGCCGGGTGATCCGAAACCCTAGGTTAATGCCGGTCAAAGCGTAATCCTAGGTCAATGCCAGTCAACACATTGCAATGAAAAGTTAACGTCGGGCGATCCGAAACCCTAGGTCAACACCGGTCAACGCATAACTCTAGGTCAACGCCATTCAACGTGTTACGATGAAAGTCAACGCAAGTTAATATATTATGATGGAGATAATCAGTTCAAAGTCAACTCGACGATACGAGCCAAAATCGACTCACCAGTTTTGATTCAAGATTTCGTTGACAACCATACGATAAACGGAGCGCCGGGAGAACTTCAGTTATTCGTCAAAATATCAAATAGACTAAAAATTGAAGGAGTCAAGAATCAAAGCTAACTACATGTTCTTTTACACCGACTGAAGGTTGGACCGATCATATCTAAAGTATTTTAGGCTCATCTATAAAAGAAACGAGACTGAAACACTTTGGAGGGGGTATCTATAGGCATAAAAAATTACCTATAAGTGCTCGCACACAGCTCGAGACAGAGAGAAGATGATGAATATCGCTATTTGAGTTATTGAAGCTCATTTGATGATGACAAACACATGAAGTGAGTCGATGGACTATGCGAAGCAATGGAATTTCGGAATAACGGAAACACGAATGAATCGGGAGCTGCATGTCGCTTACGAAAGATGAAGCGCCCCTCATGTCTTATTTACTCCACATATGATTCAATCATGGGAGCTTGTAGATCTCCTTGTCGGCTTTCCGATGCATTCTAGATCGTGTGATTCTGAGTTCAGATGATGAAAATACGGTGAAAACAGACGAAATGCGCAGACCGAGCCCTAAGCCAAAGTCAAGACACCTCTTTGATGTCTTGGCCAACCCGAGACACCCAAAGGTGTCTCGGTGGGCCACGCCGAGACACCCACGAGTGTCTGAGACCCGAAAATCAGATTTGGCTGTTTTTGGTGGTTTTTCGACCGTTAACTACCTGGATTTGCTCCAACTGATAAAATATCATCCATGAATGTAATTAAGTGGTTACAACTAAGGATAAGAGGGAATCGGCCATTCTTATCCGAAAATAGGGCTCCCGAAGCCTATAAATACAGCCTCAGGGCCTTCATTTTTTTAGATCTGAAATTCTCGAGCGTCGACGAAGCCCTGCTGAATTGAGGACTGAAGAGCCATGAATTTCAGAGAGGAGGAGGAGACTTCAATGAATTCTTTGGCATAAAGAAGAGGAGTTCGATAGATCTGCAGCTCGGTTCTTTTCCTTAAGATCGCCCCGTTGTGGTGATCTCGAGAAGAGTGGTTATCTCGTTGTTGCCGAGATAATTGCTTCGGTTTCTTGATTCCTTCGTGAATCAACGAAGCTTTGGATCTGATCTGATCGTTTGGCGGTCCATGGATGTTAACGTTCCCATCACAGGCAAAGATCCCACGCAAGCAGCGGGTGATAAACGTCCGTTATGCTATTTAACGAGAGTTGTACTTTTTTTTTGTTTTCATTGTGTTAGAGTCCTATAAAAAGACTATCCTTTTTTTTTGTTATTGTAACGACTGAAGTTATAATGACTACATCAATGAAGACATCAACTTTCTCCCTAAACAGAGATTAAGAGATATCTCATTCAACCGTCGGTTCTTGTGGCCCCGATATCGGGAAAACCATTCATGTTATATGTGAGAGCTATGGATCATTCTCTTGGACCTTTATTAGCCCAAAATAATGACCAAGGACAAGAGCAAGCCATCTACTACTTAAGTAATACTCCTGTCACAATATGACATGCAATTTATGCCCCAAAAGGTTGTCAAAGGTCAAGCTTTGGCAGACTTCCTAGCCGATCATCCGGTGCCAGGGACGTCTAAGTTGTATGAAGAATTGCCTGACGAAGTTGCCGAAGCTTGTGTAACTCAAGAAATTATGCAAGTGTGGAAGTTATTCTTCGACGGTGCATCCAGAGCAAACCCTTATGGAGCAATTACCGTGAGAGTATGAGTAATATTTATCTATCCAAACGGTCACGTGATCTCAAGAGGATTTTCCTTGACCGAGCCCTGCACCAATAATGTAGCTGAGTATAATGCTCTGCTATTAGGAATACAATTTGCCGAAGAGCTAAACATTCAACATATCGAGGCTTATGGTGACTCTCAGCTCATCGTAAATCAAGTTTGAGGAGAATATGAAGTGCACAATGAGGATCTGATCCCGTACTACTTCGCGGTGCTAAAGCAAGCCAAGAAGTTCGAAGGTTTCTTCATTGGATATATTCCACGAGCTCAGAATGATTATGCAGATGCTTTAGCCTCGTTGGTAACCTCATTAGCATTGCCACCAGGGGCTGAAACAACGATTCCTGTTACTGAACGTGAATTGTATTATTCTAAGCTTCCTTTAGAAGAACATTCAGACAAAACAACGACAGGAGAAGTCTGCACAACCTCAATGGAGTTTAAACCTAGGGATTGGCGGTTCCCGTATATCGATTATGTCTTATACAGATTTTAGCCGATAATTCTAAGGAAGCAGCTGCTATCAAACGAAAGGCCCTCCGATCCTATTACGGCACAGTTTCCTAAATCTTATATCATAAATCGTACGATAGAGTTTTGCTTTGACGCCTTTCTAGAAAGGAAGCAAAAGAGGCTCTCAAAGAAGCTCACAATGGGATGTGTGGAGCTCATCAACCCGGGGCTAAGATGGGAGATTGCCTCAGACGAATTGGCTATTATTGGCCAAAAATGTTTTTAGACGCAGTTGACTACGCTAAACGTTATCACGCATATGCATCTTGGCCATTCGAGATGTGGGGAATGGATATCGTGGGACCAATCTCTCCTCCGACTTCCAAAGGACATTGGTTCATTTTGGCCATAACCGAGCTACTTCTCCAAATGGGCGAAGGCATCCTGCTTGAAAGAAAGTCAAGACTTCGAATATGATTAAATTCATCAAACATCACGTCATCTACCGTTTTGGAGTCCCGAGATGAATAGTCCACGTTAACAGAACACAATTTATCAGCTATGAATTTAGAAATTTTGTGACAAGTTTAGAATCCAAAATGTTGCATCTACGGCATATTATTCATCAGCAAATGGCCTCGTAGAAGCTTTTAACAAGACCATTTTGAAGCTTCTAAAAAAATTTGTTTCCAAGAGCCGACGTGATTGAGACGAAAGGCTCGGCGAATGTTTGTTAGCCTACCGCACAACGGTGAGGACCCATATAAGAGCTACTCCATTCTCTTTGGTATATGACTGTGAAGCAGTGCTACCATTAGAAATCTAGATCCCTTCCTTGAGAGTTGCCATTGTGACTAAAATGACAGAGGAGGAGAAACATCGACTGCGCCTTCAGGAACTTGAAGCCTTAGATGACAAGCGACTCCAAGCTCAGCACCAGATTGAGTTATATCAAGCTTGGATTTCTAAAACCTACAAAAAAAGGTGAAAGAATAGATTTTAAGAAAGGCGATTTAGTCTTAGCCGTCAGATAACCTATGGTGATGACACACAAAACCAAAGGGAAGTTCAATCCCAAGTGGGAAGGGCCATTCGTAATAGAACCAGTCTACTCGAACAGAGTGTATCGCCTCATTGATCAAAAAGGCGACATGCTCATGATGCCAATTAACGGAAAGTTTCTCAAGAAATACTTCCCGTAGGTAATGAAGCCCCCTTTTCTCTCAATCTCTAGCCAAATTAAACTGGGGGTTGTCTATTCGGAATTTGTTTCAACATGGAACAATTGTTTAGTTCTCCTGTTGTGTATGTCGTCATGTTAACACTACACCCCAGACGATTGTAATTTTTTGGAATTATTCTAAGTAGTAATAAAGAGAATTTTGAATTTACGCTACGGTAACATCATACCTATAGCATTTGCAATACTTTTCATTGTCCTAAGTTGGAATTCAACAAGAGAGGTGATGAAAGACAAAACGATATCATTTTAATTCAATATTGATAACTTGATACAAAGTGATGATAATTGAAACGAAAATGATACAAACTTATTCCCTAGCTAAAAGCAATACAAAATTTAAACGTCAGAGCTCATCAGCTTAAGGGACTTGAGCTTGAACTTCAACTCTGATATGTTCTCCTCACGAGCCTTTTTGACTTCTTTAGTTATCTTTCTCTCGAGTTCTTCCTCGTCAAGTGTTGTTTCTATGACCTCTTTCCGAATCTTATCAGCAGCGATGAGCTCATTGCGGTACTCCTTGAGAATCTCATCACTGTGAGCAGCTAATCCTTTTATGACTTCCACATCCTCAGCCAGCTGGGCCTTCCTCTGAGATAGCTCAACCCCCATGTGAGCGATGTCTGCTTCAGAGTCCCGGACACCCATAGCGAGACTGCCCATGTCCATCTGTATCTGAGTGTGCTCCTCTTGCAGGCTAGCAAATACAAGATTCTTTCTCAGATAAGCTCTTCTGAAGAGCCTCATGGCGTTACGCTCTCGAAGCTTTGGCCGCAGAAAGAGTCTGGTCTACTTCTTGTCCTAAATCAGTGTGTTGCAAGTTCAAAAGAATCCCCAATTCTATTTCCAGAAGGATGATGCTTTCCCTGTAGTTCTTGGTCCACAACACATTGCCTTGGCATCTGATCTTATCTAGACAACCCATCAAATGAGGTTCAAAAATTCCAAAATCTACTTCCCCAAGACTGACGACATCAATAGTCATGTGCATCTAGTTTTTTAATTGCTCGATGAGTGTCCTCAAGGCTTCTGAACTTGGAGGAGGAGCAATTGGATAGATCAGACCCGTATACTCATTACGAGTAGATTGTGGAACAATCGTAGAAGGAAGGTCTTCATGCGTACCCTAATTCTGGGATGTAAGGGGAGAAGCAGACTCTGAACTCCCATTAGGCAACATCTCTTTGGCTCCCACATCCTCAGGAATGGAAGGAGTTGATCGAAGCACTTCATCCTCTCTATCAGCTAAGAGCGCAACAGGTCCAGACTTCATTGCATCCCCCATCAACTTGGCCCTCTTAGAATTTTTGGCTGCAACGGGCTTTCTTTTGTAAATTCTCCTATCATATTCACCCTCCTCCTCAGTAGTAAGGGTTTTCTTCCCTGATGATCTTAATGAGCGAGGTTCAAGAGTGAGTGCTTCCTCGAGAATTTCTTTAGTTGCCTTTTCTTTAGAAGGCTCAGCAGCTGGTAGCTCCTCTGTGATCTCTCCTGTTCCGACCACCTCCCGTTCACAGGATAGATAATCCTCTATCCTTGGTAGTCGAGTCCTGGTGGAACCGCTTCTCAATTTATATAGTTCCCGAATCTTGCTTATGCATGAAGTGTATACATCATATTTTGAGATTTGAGAAGCCTCATCAAACCAGTCATGGAAGTCTGCAACGGTTGAGCAACTAGGTGGCGAGTTGGGCATAGTGAATTGTGCTTGAGTTCCTCTGACAGAGAAGAAAAACCAAGCCCGAGCTCCTTCATATAAATTTCCGATGTGGGCTAATTGCGGATTAGGGTTACCGACATAAAGTTGGTCATACCCAAATTATCGAACAAAATGCGAAGGAACATAGGGTTCAATAATGCATATCTCACCCAGTCAAAAAACCAAGTAACCCACTCTGATTGTGAGGAGCCATTAGAAAATTCCTGCATTTAAGGATGAGGAACCTTTGAAGACTACGTCTCCAAACTTCGTGCCTTCTTTTTTAGCCCCGTCAAAATAAGGGCGTAAAAAAAAAATGTCATAATTGTCCTCTAAGGACAAGAGTTGTCTGGCTCGGACTATGTACATAGTCGACCATGTGGCTGATTCAAGCCTCTGCATAAAAGGAACAGAGGTTTCAATATCTTTCATGATCCCCGTCATTAACGAAGGATAATGCAGCACAAACCAAGCCACCAAGTATGTATATAGTACTGGTACTTGAGGTTGGGAAGTCTTCTAGTCTTTCCTCTCAGCAACAGTTGTTTCTTGGACATTGAGGAACTCGGAAGTCAGATCTTATAAGCCCCTTTGTAAACAACCTACCATTATAGAAATAAGACTTAATGGTCTTCCGTGGGCTAGGAGAACGGTTGGGTAGACTACTTCATCCAAGATAGACTCAACCGGCTTCGACGGCATGACACACCGTTTCAGCCATATCATCAGGAAGCCGGCAAGGAGAGCAGCATCAGAGATGGGAGTTGCAGCTTGATGGTGAAAGCTCTCGAGTTTAGTATCAGCTTCAAATCCATCCTCTAGATGCTTATTCTTGTAGCTAGCATTAGGAACCTTGATGCGAGTTTTAATGCTCTTAGAAGAGCTTACAGCAAGACGGGTCACCATCAAGTCCTTCTGACCTAAGTTCTAGAAGAGATAATCAGCCTATACAGTGTGCATGATTCCACCCCACGCATCCCGATAACCTGAGCACATATGTGAAAGTTGCACATCAGCTCCTAGAATGTGGCATATATCTCTGGATGCGCCACCCTCAAGATAGAAAGTTCCTCGGTAGTTGGAATAAACTCCTCATAGGATATCTTTCCAAGGGATAGCCCTGACACTATATGCATTTCATGGAGAGCAAATCCCAACTCCCCAACAGGCGTGAAGAATGTTCAGCTGTCCGGATTATATCTCTCCAGCATAACGAAGAAGTTTGGGTAGTTCTGGACAATCCCGTGCCGGGTAGCCAGCACAGGTGTTGTAAGGCCGGACTGAGCAAGGGGCTCCTTGAGTTCCTCAAGAACAAAATCTACCATTCGAGTCCACCAGCCACCTTCTCCCGAGAATAACCAACCAGGAGACCGAAAGGCTTGCGTAGGGAATTTTCCCTTAGCAGCAATAAATTAGCGTACGAAGATGTTCGATGGAAGGGGCGCTTCTTGAGCAAGATCTTTTTTCTCAAACCTACCAGGTCTCAGACCCTTGAGCTGCCTATCAATTTGTACATGAGATCGACAACTAGATCTAAGTGAAATATTCTCCCTTTCCTTGACAAGATCAAAGGCCAAGCCCCTACGGTAGCCGATGCTTAGGAAATAAGAAAGCAGATACATTCTCCTCATGCTTTGGAGGAAGAAGAAATGGTCATTGATTCTTCACATTAGCTGGGAATCATCTACATGTCCAACTTTGTCATCTGCCGTTATATGATCTCCAAACAAAAATGCCGGCTTGATGAATTAATCATGGCCCACTGGTGTTTCCTTGTCCAAGTCAGTGATCAGAGTTCTAAGAGTAGAACATCGAGCAAACCTGATTAAATGTGTCCGCTCTAAGTCGGGGAAAGTGCACAATGGAATTTCTCTATGAAGACCAAAAAGTTCACCCGCGTTAGGATTATCAGTATACCCGAAGTGATGCTCTGGCGAAAGTGGTACATTGGAAAAAAGCACTATGAAGCAAGAAATAGAAATTAGTGTCCAAAACGAGTTGCTAATGTAAGAAACTAGATCATAACGTAGGTTCCAGACCCGTGTTTTTAATCTTAAACGTAGAGTTCAAGACCCACGTATTCGATCTTAAACGCAGAGTTCAAGACCCACGTTTTTTTATCTTAAAGGCAAAGTTCAAGACTCGCGTTTTCAATCTCAAGCGCAGAGTCCAAGACTCACGTTTTCAATCTTAAACGTAGAGGTCAAGATCCGCATTTTCAAATACAGAAGTCAAGACCCGTGTTTTCAAATGCAAGGGTCGAAACCCGCATTCAGAGTTCATAATTAACACAAAGTTCCAACTCCGTGTTTGAATGACAAGAAAACGAGTCATCTTCCTCGTTGTTAAGAACTCATTTAGGGTTTTCAGAAAACTTATCAAAATAAGTTATTATGGCCACTACTTACCACAACAAGGAGGCCCACATAGCGGTAGTGACGAGGTGCTCACAAAAGCAACGACACCATCGGCGTCCTCAGCCGGCAATGTCTCTGAAGCCGCCCTAGTGATCTTCTTGGAGCCAGAACTCATCCTCCTTGGCACCATTGATGCAGTTGAACGGAGAAGATGAAGTTCGTCGGAGATTCTGTTGAAATTAAATGAGAGTTCTCGTTCTTGTAATCAAACTAAAAGTGGAAAGAGTCGAATGACTCTTGATGTGACCATACAAGTCTATTTATAACAGCGGTTAAGTTGTTAAAGTGGTACGGGAATCTAGGAGAGAATCCTAAGTATTTTTAAAAACGCTATCTTCAGCGTTAATTGGTAAAAGTCTTTTAGACTTTAACCTTAATGCAGAGCTCACCTTTGCATTCAAATTCCCTAATGCTAGGCCCAGACCTGCGTTATAAGAGTTCTTAACTCTGCTTTTCGAACCTCAAATGCAAAGGTCACCTTTGCATTGTAATTATTCTAAACAAAGGATCCACCCTTGTATTTTAAAATATGACACTTATTCTCTAAGTTCATGAATTCTTTTAACGGAGTGTTGTTAAACCTCTGTATCTCCTTAGCAGAATCTAAGCTATTTCAGCTGACAAAACTCTCGTCATAGTTGTTTGGGGAGAAAATTGGTTTCTTCATTGAGGTACTCATTACAACTTCAGTCGTTACAATGAAAATACAAAAAGGTAGTCTTTTTATAAGACTTTTATACAATGAAAATACAATTCTCGTCAAACAGCGCAGAGATCGTTTATTGGTCTTCTGCTTACGTGGGACCTTGGCCTGTGATGGGGACATTAATATTCGTGGACCACTAAATGATCAGATCAGATCTGGAGCTTCGTCGATTCGTGAAGGAATCAAGAAGCTATAGCGCTTATCTCGGCAACAACGAGATAATAGCTCTTCTTAAGATCACCGTAACGGTGTAATCTTAAGGGACGAACCGGGCTGCAAATCTGACGAACTCCTCTTCTTTATGCCGAAGAATCCACTGAAGTCTCCTCCTCTCTTTGAAATTCGAGGCTCTTCAGTCCTCAATCCGGCAGGGCATCGCCAACGCTCGAGAATTCCAGATCTAGAAAAATGAAGGCCCTAGGGCTGTATTTATAGGTTTTAGGAGCCATGTGTTCGGACAAGAACGACCGATTCCCTCTTATCTTCAGTTGAAATTACTTAACCACATTATCAGATCAGTTGGAGCAAATCCAAGTGGTTAACGATTAAAAAACAGTCGAAAATTACCAAAATCAGCATTTTCGTGTTGCAGACACTTATAAGTGTCTTGGCATGGCCGAGACACTTACAAGTGTCTCGGCCAAGCAAAGATACTTGTGAGTGTTTCGGCTAAGCCGAGACACTTTAAAGTGTCTGGGCTTAGTCGA
>NC_033794.1:49160048-49177186 GCF_001876935.1 Asparagus officinalis | reverse complement strand
AAAAAGCCAAACTAAGACACTTGGGAGTGTCTTGGCTTGGCTGAGACACTTGTAAGTGTCTTGGCCAAGCCAAGACACCCCGGGGTGTCTCCGTTTGGTTTTTTTTTTTGTTTTTGGTGCGTCGAGTTTATTTCCACCGTATATTCGTCGTCCAGACTCGGAATTATGTGGTTCAATATGCGCTGGAAAGCCGACGAGGAGATCTACAAGCTCCCATGATTGAATCATATGTGGAGTAAATGAGACACGAGGAGTGCTCCGCCTTTCATAACGACACGGGGCTCCCGATCAGCTCTTGTTCCCGTTATTCCAAAGTTTCGTTGCTTCGTATGGTCCGTCGACTCACTTCATATGTTTGTCATCGTCAAATGAGCTCCTGTGACTCGGATAGTAACGTTCATCGTCTTCTCTCTATCTCGAGCCGTATGCGGGGACCTATAGGCAATTTTTGACGCCTACAGATACCCCCTCCAAAGTGTTTCAGTCTCGTTTCTTTTATAGATGAGCCTGAAATACTTTGGATATGATTGGTCCAACCTTCAGTCGGTGTAAAAGGACCTGTAATTAGCTTTGATTCTTGACTCCTTCGATTTTTAATCTATTCGATATTTTGACGAATAGCCGAAGTTTTCCCGACGCTATGTTTATCATATGGCCGTCGTCGAAATCTTGACTCAAAATCGGTGAGTTGATATTGGCTCGTATCGTCCAGTTGACTTTGAACTGACTATCTCCATCACGATATATTGATTCGCATTAACTTTCATCGTAACACGTTGACTAGCATTGACCTTTTATTATAACGCGTTGACTGGCATTGACCTAGGATTACGCGTTGACCGGCATTGACCTAGGGTTTCGGATCGCCTAACGATAACATAGTTTATGTTGGGCCTATGGTTTTGATGATGATTTATCAGACAATTTATAGCTAATCTATTTTCTAGTTTTTGTTGTTTGGTTTTTCTCTTTACAGGTAATTCAACACACGACAATCAAGAGTTAAAGATTCAAGTTCATGTGTGTGCATTCACCTAGGTATAAGTTTAGTTTGCTTACATATATCGTATGATTATATTTAAGCTCAATATGTAAACACAACATAAATTTGACGTTTTCAATCATATAAATGATTTTTTATCAAACTTTGTTACAATAAGTTTTATTTCATGTTTACAGCTCGTTCATACTTCATTATATATATATATAATGTATGCATGATAAATATATACGAGTTTACAAGTCATATCTCAATTTTCATGCTCGCGAAAAACAGGTTTTATGAACACTTTTCAAAAACAGTGAGTTTTCACAAACAAAAATTACATTTCCAAAAATTCCTTTTCAAACATATTTATTTTATCATTTAGAAACTTTCCCCAAAGTTTTACTATTTTTGGAATTGATTTGATATTTTTAACGTATTTTCAAAATCAGCCCAAAACCTGAAATTTAACATGTATCAGTTTGCGGTCGACCGCTAGTAGTTATCTTTCATATTTTGCCTTGTATTGAATCGTGGTCGACCGTGACAGTCGATCGTGACAGTCGACCGTGGCTCATCCAGAGACTTTCGCGGTCGACCGCCAGCTTTTAAATTCTCTTCTCAGCCTTTTTGTACTTCGCGGTCGACCGCGAGATTTCCACGGTCGACCGCCGAACTCATAATTGCTTTCCAACGGCTATTTTCTGATTTGATTTTCTGGGGCTATTTTGGTCTTTTTAAGTTTGTTTTGGCTGATATTTTGAGTGGGTATAAATACCCCATTGCCTTCCTCTTTCAACATCTAAGGAGTTTGTTTTACAATAAGTTTTTAACAAAAGATAAAGAGTTGTTTATGAGCTGTTTAAGCTAATTTCATCAGTCTGTTTCAAAAGAAGTTTCCTACAACAAGAAGAGGCTTTCAATTCCATCATCTACTGTTCTTCTTGTCTATTGAGAAGTTTTCCTAACTCATTTTACATATAGCTTATCATTTCATTTTTCATATCTTAGCTATATCTATTGAGTTGCATATTTTCTATTCACTGATATCACACACACTGTATTGAGCTTATAATATTTCTATACTATATATTGTTGGGTAACGGTGTGTGATTTAGTGAGAGTGAGCTTCATTGCATTCTCATTTGTTATCGAGAACAAACCATTGTATTTAACCTTTATTGTGAGTATCACTTGTAATACACTTGTACATCGAGAAAAGTGTGAGGCATGAGACGGGGTCGAATCCAATAGGAGTGGCGTCGGTTGACTAACCTAGGGAGAGGTTGCATCCGAGCACTTGAGGAGGAGGACACGGGCTAGGTTCCTACACTTAGTGTGTAAAGTGTGATTGCATAGTGTTTGTTGTGTAAGAGTTTTCGGTAAACTTGTAAACCGAGTGTGTAGAAGTTCTGGCTTCCAAACCAGATTGTGATAGTAGAGATCTCCTCGAGGTGAGGAGCGGGGACGTAGGTCGTGGTGACCGAACCTTATAAACATATCGTGTGTTTGTGTTTTGCTTAGCGTATATTTTACTTGTGCTTATTCATATCATTCTTGTTCATATCCATCTCATATATTTCGTGCAAGAACAAATTAATCAATATAATTTTAATTGGATTTTAATCAGGATTAGATTAGCATAAGACCCTAATCACCCCCCTCTAGGGTCTAACAATTAGTATCAGAGCTTGGTGCTCTTTGATTTAAGGTTTAATCGCCTTTAGTTAAAGATCCAAGTTATTATTTTTGTGCTAATCCAGTGTTGATTGCATTTTGCTTCTTGCTCAAAATCATTATGGATATGTATGATGCATTTAGTTTAGGTTATGCTATTAATGTTGCTCCTCATTTGGATATTTTCCCCTATGCTCAATGGCGTGTTAGATTCAAACTTTTTGTTCAATCTAAACAATTCAATTTATGGAAAATTATTGAGGATGCTTATATTATTCCCACTTCGAAAAAATCCAAGTGGAATAAAGATGATAAAAGAATGTTTAATGTGAACAAGCTTTTGTTAGAATATTTGGTTAGTGCCTTTCACTCATCGTTTTCTAACAAATTTGCTCATTTTGATAGTGCTTACACCCTATGGAAATTTATTGAAGCACATTAAGGGGACTTGGAGGCTATTCAACAAGCGTTGGAAAATCCCGCTTTAAGTTCTAAAGAAGCCTCATCTCCATGTACACTACCACTAGGTGATAACCCTAGTGAGGTATGCGATCTCGACAACGATGATATTATTACTTTTGATGAGCTTGCTCTTGAATTTGAAAAATTACACAATTGCTATATTGATGTAAAAAGTAAGTATGTTAATATAAAATCCACTCATGAAACACTAGACACTAAGTTAAATTTCATTGCAAATGAAAATATAATTCTTAAAGAATGCAATGAAAATTTGAGATTAGAAAATACTAGTTTGCTTCATAAAAAATGTGATGCCATGTTAGAAGTAGATAAGTTAAAATCTATGATGAATAATTATGTTTATCTTACTTCTAGTAGCAATGCTTGTATGCATAATGATGAGTTAAATCAAATGAGAAAACGAATATCAACCTTAGATTCAACACTAAACACTTGTATTGCTAATAATAAAAAACTTATGGACTTGTGTGCAAAGTACAATGTTAATTCTTTTAAGAAACCTATTCACTATGCACACATGTATGAAAAAATTCACAAATGTTCTATTTGCGGTCTTAAAGGCCATTTAGCCCAATTTTGTCATAATGCAGAAAAGATTGATAAGCCTATTCATGATTGTGCATCCCATCAAGCTTCTTCATCACACACACATGTACACACACATAGTGTAAATCATAAATATGCTAATGTGTACAAATGTGATTATTGTGGTTGTTTTAACCATTTGGCCATGTTTTGTTTCGATTTGAAAAGAAAATTCTCATTTGCAAAATAATTACAAAGAAAAATCTATTTTTGCAAATGAACCAAGTGCATATCATTTCGGTCAACGCAAACCATTCAAACCCCTACATTGCACAAATTACAATCGCATGGGTCATGTTTATGATTTTTGTTTTGATCGTATCAGTGCACAAAATACGCCTAAGTGAGTTCATAACCCTAGGGCCTTAGATTTACATGATAGGGGTCATGTCCCATATTTTAGTGGTACCAAAATGAGTTTTATTTCATAACTATTGTCTTGTTTTTTTATAGTTGTTTTCTTTTTTGAATTTTGATGTTGATTTTGCTTTTATTAAATTAAAATAAAATATTTTCTTGTACTACTAACTAATAGGTTTTATATATGTATAATATCTCATAAAACAAATTTTTATTAAGGTCCAAAATGAAATTTTCACAAAAATCTAGATTTTATAATGATTTTACCTTTATTTTTCTCGCGGTCGACCGCCACGGTCGACCGTAAAAGTTTCTGAGATTGTCACGGTCGACCGCCACGATCGACCGCAAGAAATCTTTTTTGTTTATGCTCATTTTGTTATCGGGTTTTGGTTTTATTTGGTTAATCTTTCTAAACCCGAATCAATCATAACCATTGATCTTATTTCTAAACTAATCTTAGCCGCTCCTTCTTCATCTCAATATACCCGACCTCTTCATTTTCCCGATTTCGAAAATTTTCCCCTAATTCTCAGATTTCCCCACGGTCGCCCGTCACTCTCATCGTCGATCGACCACGGATCTCCAGTTCTTCACTCTCATTTGGGAAACTTGTTGGGTAATCTCTCCTCTCTCATTCTTGTGCTCTATTTCAATTTTAGGGTTTCTATTTCATCTGACATATCCATTATCTAGGGTTTTCAATTTCTGTCTAATTTTTATCTGCCAAACCCTAGTTGATCCTATCGATACAATGCCTCCTAGGAAGAGATCTAAGCCAGATATTGGTTCCTCATCATCATCAATTGCCTCTAACTATGAGGATTTTCTACTGTTTAAAGCCCTAGTTAAGAAATATAGGGAACTTTGTAAGCTGAAAATCCTGCCTAGTAGGTATATCAAATATGAGGAATTAGCTATCTACAATATTCATGAAATTCTATTTGCTGTTGGTTTGCATGATCTATTAGATGTGGAATGTAAGGTTCCGTATTATCCATTTCTTGTTTATCTGTTTTATGCAAACTTGTCTGTTACATCTATAGTTGATGGTCTCCAAACCATCAATACATCTGTTAAGAATATTCAAATATCTTTTTCTGCTGACGAGCTTGCGTGATGGTCTCCAAACCATCAATACATCTGTTAAGAATATTCAAATATCTTTTTCTGCTGACGAGCTTGCGGGAATCCTTAAGATCCCGTCAAGTGACTGTTAAGAATATTCAAATATCTTTTTCTGCTGACGAGCTTGCGGGAATCCTTAAGATCCCGTCAAGTGACGTTGAGCTTTTGTCTATTGATCACACCGATCAGGATGTGAACGATATCATGTTTAAGCCCGGTTGCACCTATCCTATGAACAACAAATCACTCAATCCCACAGCCAAAATCATAGATCGTATTGTTGCTCAGAACCTCATTCCCAAAACCGGTAGTTTTGATCACTTTGCTCCTGACAAAGTCAATGCTGTATATACCATTTTTGCCAAAGTGAATTGGGCAAACGTTTTTCTTAAAAACATGGCATGTAAGCATTACAAGTTTCTACCCTTTGGTTGTTTCATCACTCTCATTCTACAACATTTCGGTGTTGCTCTATCTCATGAACCGAAGGTTGATCCTAGTAAGGAATATTTTGATAGAGTCTCTCTCTCTCGTATGCAAATTTCAGACTCCTTATCTGATCCTTCAAAACCATCATCTTCTCGTTCTCGGTCTAGAGCTTCCACTATCTCTACTTCTGATGTTTGTGACCGATTGGATCATCTTGAGACTCAGGTCTCAAGTATTCAGAAGGATGTTAGGACTCTTCTTAGTTATCAGTGTCAGTCTCTTGGGATTCCGGATCTCTCTTCTAGCTCTGACTCTGGTTCTGAAGAGGGCTCTGAAGAAGGATCTGCTTCTGGCACTGATTCTGGATCTGGCTCTGGCTCTGCATCTGATGATGGTGGTGATTGATTCTTGATGTTATTGGGTTTATGTTTGTGTTGAACTAAAACTAGATGTAGTCATATAAAATTGCTTATAGGTCCCTTAGCATAGCTCGGCACAAACCGACGAACCAACGAGGCGACGAGGTTGACGAATCGCACGCAAGCAACGGAATACATCCCATTCGCGCGTAGAATCAAGCCAACGGTTCGGGGAATCAACGAGTCATTCAAACAAGAGCGGACTCGGACGAATCACGATCGAATCAAGATCAGTTTCGGACTCAAACTCAGAAGTGGATTTACTGCCAAATCAGGAATCAGATTTACTTTCGGATAAATCAACCACAAAACCGGATAACGGACACAACGCAAAATGACGAAACCATGCCTAAGGGGGGCTCGGCCGAAACCGAGCCCCCTCTAGGTGGCTCGGCCAAAGCCGAGCCACCCTGAGGTGGCATCGGCCAAGGCTATGCCGAGGCCAGTGAGGTAAGCCTATAAATAGCCCCCATTTGTTCATTTGAAAAGGTTGGAACTTTTGAGAGACCGAAACTCTGCCGAATTGGAGATTCGAGCTTGGAAGTTTTGAAGACTTGAGGAGCTTGAAGATTCAGATCTTGATTCTGGCGGGCGAGCGTCCACGGTCACAAAGGGCAGGAGTTCGAGAGAGGTAAAAGCCTCAGATCTGAGATCTCACGAGACTCATCACTCCGGATCAAAGCTTTGGCCTTTGATCCCGAGATTGGACGATTATTCGCTTGTGAACTAATCCTCCCCGCTATTATCGCCGCTTCCGCGAATAATACCAGTCGAATCGTGTAGATCCGACCGGATGCTAAGATCGCGCGTGGGTCCCCAAGCGGATTAACCCCCGACGTCGGCAAAGAACCGCACACAAGCGAGCAGAGACCACAAAACAGGAGGCTGCGCGATTTGTTCATAAGGAGAAAGTTGTAATTTTTATTCTTTTTCTTTGATTTCATTGTAACCGATTAAAAAAGACCGGATCTGTTCTGTAACCGATAAACTGTTACCGAAAGAGTGGCAATAGAATTCAATGAAAGAACACGATTTTCACCGCAAACAATCTGGCGCACCACAGTGGGAGCCACCGATCTCGGCTGCCGAGATCGTCACGTTTGCAGCCACGGGATTCCGATCCGGCGGTGCAAGGAGGAGGTCGAGTATGAATTCGACCAGGCCAAGTTCGAGAAATAACCTTTCGTCCTTCGTGGATCTACCTCCCTCAGCAAGTCCAAGATTCTCCTCCAGGAGAAAGGCTTGCGTTGGTTTGAAGAAGTCGCAGAATACCAACGACGGCTTCACCCCAGGCTGACGCCAAAGTCGCGTGCAGGTGAAGTTCCAACCGACGCTCTAACGAGGTCAAACGCTGTTCTCGTCAACGCTTCTACTGTTGAAGGCGTTTGTGACTCTCTCGAAGAGAGCCCGCCAGAGGCCGACGTCAACGGCCTTGCGGCGGCAATGTCGCCAAAGGCGATGGAGTCGCACGACGGGGTCCCCGCTACAATGCGGATCTGAAGAACAGGAGAGGCAAACAGCCTCAACAATTGAAGAATGGCGGTTCCTCCAAGCCACCGACGAACGAATGGATCCGGGTCAAACGGAACCGTTCGACACTCGAAGAGCGAATTCACAAACGCCGCGCACAGCTTTCACAAGCAAGAATCCTCGTGCAGAAGGCCGAGGAATTGAAGAAAGGAAGAGTGGCCAAGAAGCCGCCATCAACCCGCCAAGTGTGGAGGCCGAAGCAGCCTCCTACCAAAATTCAACCACCGGCGAAACAACCCATATCGCCGATAATTCCAGCAGCTTCTCCGGGAGATCATGCAGAATCGTCCCAAAGGAAGAAGCCAGTCTTGGAGCGCCTCGGTCCGATTCCCGACGAGAGAGGCAAAGCTCCTGTCCAAGATCGTTTGGGCCCTATGAAGAATCCCCAGACGACGCAGCATGCTGGGGGTCGCCGTCACCTCCAACATGACAAAGAGACCAGGGCAGTCATGCGCACCAACTTGCGCATTGAAGTCCAGGAACCCGCCGAGAACTCATGCCCAAAAAGGCATATTTCGAGGCGCGTGACTCTTGAAAGTCCGAAGAAGGTAATTCACTCTCAGAAGGAAACGTTATCGTCTGATGATGATTGCGTTATACCTGAGAAATCGTGCCAACACACGATAGGTTGCTCCGACTTTCAAATGGAAGAGCTGTACTATCGTCCTGGGGGTACGAGCAAAGCCAGAAAGAGAAGTCCTCGAAGGCTAGAAACTCAGTGCCCTTGTTCAAAGCTCATTCGGGCGGTACTGTCTGAGTGCAACTACATCAAGGCAGTCACCGAGAGAGTTTCAGTGTTCGAAAGGCTTAGTACCGAAGCGCCAAAAAAGCCATGGCTAAACAGCAGGAGAGCTTCAAGCACGAAATGCAGATGGCCATGCAGAGTATGAGAGAAATGCATGAGCAACAAATTCAAGCACTGACGAACCAGCAAGGCGAACCAAGCCGTCGTAACCAAGTTCATCAGGAAGACGAGGATACGAACGAGGCTCACAATGCCAATAATCCTCCCGTTAATGCAGGGGGTGGTAACGAGAATGCTGATGAAGACTCAGGTGAAAACCTGAAGATTAAAAATCTCGAGAGCAAAATCAATACGTTGATTTCCGCTCAAAAGATAAAGAAGACTGGCATTCCTTGTCCCTACCCAAGAGAATGGGAATCAATCCCGTATCCGACGAAGTTCAACTTAATCAACTTCATACCGTTTGACGGGAAGGGTTCACCCACTCAGCATGTGATTTACTTCAAATCACATCTGGGGGTCATCTCTGGCAATGAGCCTCTGATGGTACGGGCCTTCGTTGGCACTCTTCGCGGAGCCGCCTTCGATTGGTATCGCCGCCTCAAGCCAGGTAGCGTGAATAGCTGGGACGATATGGAGACTATGTTCCTCACCAACTTCTTCGACGACGACACCGAAATATCTATGGGATCGTTGCTGGACGAGAAACAAAAAGACGGGGAGTTAGTCGACACCTTCGTCAAAAGGTTCCGGAACAAGGCATTGAATTCCCGGGACCCGATCACTGAGGAGTTCATCCTCCAGACTTGCCACAACAACCTTACACTAGACGTGTTGGAAGCAATGGGAACAGCACCGTCTGACACTTGGAAAGACTTGAAGGTGCGCGGTGAACAAGCCGAACGCTTCCTCCGAAGGAAGAAGGCCGAAAGCAACCGACCGACGACTAATCCTCTGAACTCAAACTTCGCTTCTCGTGGTAAGGGCAAAACACCTACAGCTACTGGCGGTGCTAATCAAGCGTCACAACAGCAATCCCGAAGGCAGCAAAAGACTTCGGGTCCGAGACTCCAAAAAGGGTACTCTTTCAAGGACGAAGACGTTCCAGCCATCTTCGAATCCCTCCTTGAAAGTAACAAGGTCAAGCTACCACCTATCACAAATCAGGAGGAAGCTGACAACACGACGGATCCAAAATACTGTGCATACCACAGGAGGGTTCTTCATCCCACCAAGGATTGCTTTGCTCTCAAGAATAGCATCCAAACCTTGGTTGAAGCCGGCATCATATCGCTCAGATAAGCCAAATAAGAACGGCAAGACTCCAAAGAGTATACGAGTATAAACTGATTCTCAATCCTCCAACAGGTGCAAGAGGTTAAACTGCTCCCTGCATACTCCAATAGGTACATGAGTCTAAACTGTTTCCCACTTTTAACGGGAAGTTCCTGGAGAATATTACGTTAATATTCTTAAGGATAACCCGGTCACGAAGCTGAGAATAATGTCCGAACCAGTGCAGCAGAGGAAGATGGGGGTGGATGATTCATGTAACGGGAAATTCCTAAAAGAAATCCATATAATGTACTCTTAGGGATAACCCGGTCACCACAGCAAGGTAATGAATAAGAAACTCTCATTCAAATTCTCATCACTCTCATTGTTAGAGTCTGGACATAATATTCAGAATTGGTCAAACATTTCTACAGTTAGGACAAAAACCAAATCCCCCTCTCGATTCCTCCAAATGAACAAGAGGTCCACAAATCGAACGATCAAACCTTCCTACAGTTAGGATCGTCTCAAACCTCCCAATTGGTCAAACCTTCTTACAGTTAGGACCACAACCAAAATCCCCCTCTCGATTCCTCCAATGAACGAGAGGTCCACAAATCGAACGGTTTAGTCTTTTTCCGTAGAAAAAGACACCAGAGTTCGATTCTGGGGTATTCTATCCTGAAACCTAAGCAAGGATAAGTCTGCGCTTAACCCGCGCTGCCGGTTAGTTCTTAACCGTTAAAAAGAACACCCGTTCACATATTCAACATTGTGACAGGTTGTTATTAATAACACCAAAATCCATGCCTTACACGCATGGGGAATGTCATCCTGAATCCTAAGAAAGGATATGTCGACACCTAACACGTGTCGCCGGTTTAGTCTTTTACCGATTGAAAAAGACACCAGAATACCAGTCTGGGGTATTTTTATCCCGAAGCCTAAGTAGGGATAAGTCAACGTCTAATACACGTTGCCGGGTAGCCTATTCCCGTAACAATGGCGAAGCCTATGTATTCAACATCATAGCACAAAGTCTCAGAGAATTCACTCTCTTAGCACAACGTTACATGCGGAACGGATTTAGACAATCCGCATGCTAGCCCGACTCAAACGGTAGTCGGTAAAGGCTAATCAAATCCGTTAAAGGCTTGGGGTTAGCCAAAAATCCTAAAGTCAACGCCTAACACGCGTCGCCGGGTAGTCTATTCCCGTGAGAAAGACGAAGTCTACGTATTCAATATCGTAGCACTAAGAGCGTTAACTCTCTTAGCACAACGTCACATGCGGAACGGATTTAGACAATCCGCATGCTAGCCCGACTCAAACGGTAGTCGGTAAAGGCTAATCAAATCCGTTAAAGGCTTGGGGTTAGCCAAAAATCCTAAAGTCAACGCCTAACACGCGTCGCTGGGTAGTCTATTCCCGTGAGAAAGACGAAGTCTACGTATTCAATATCGTAGCACTAAAAGGGTTAACTCTTTTAGCTTAACGTCACATGCGGAACGGACTTGAACAATCCGCATGCTAGCCCGACTCAAACGGTAGTCGGTAAAGGCTCATCAAACCCGTTGATGGCTGAGGGTTTGCCAAAAATCCTATAAATACGAGAGTCACTGACGCATCAGCTTCATTAGTTGGTCTCGTGACTTGAGCATCCAACGACATTCGAAACCCTAGGGTCAACGCCGGACAACGCGTAACCCTAGGTCAACACCAGTCAACACGTTGCGATCAAACAGTCAACGTACAACATTTGAAACCCTAGGGTCAATGCCGGTCAACGCGTAACCCTAGGTCAACGCCGATCAACGCGTTGCAATGAAAGAATCAATACTCCGAAAAGTATACGAGTATAAACTGCTTCTCACTACTCCAAAAAGTATACGAGTATAAACTGCTTCTTAATACTCCAATAAGGTATATGAGTATAAACTATTCCCTATTTTTAGTTGAGAAGTTCCTGGAGAATATTTTTTATAAATATTCTTAAGGATAACTCAACAACACTACGCCGGACAACACGTCGCAAATAAAAACTCAACGCCAATAATCGATGGTCAGCTAAAGATTAGAAAATCAGGAGTCGACTTCAAGTTTAAAATTCCGACAACGGTCAGACAATAAATACAGCACCGAAACTCTTACAGACATTCGACAAAGCACCGAATAGCCTGGAAGATTGAAGGAATCAAGAACAGAAGTCATTCCAAAGTCCCGTTATACCGACTGAAGGTTGGGACAATCATATCCAAAGTATTCCAGACTCTTCTATAAAAGAACGAGGCTGAAATACTTTGGAGGGGGTATCTGTAGGCATATAAAATTGCTTATAGGTCCCTTAGCATAGCTCGGCACAAACCGACGAACCAACGAGGTGACGAGGTTGACGAATCGCACGCAAGCAACGGAATACATCCCATTCGCGTGTAGAATCAAGCCAACGGTTCGGGGAATCAACGAGTCATTCAAACAAGAGCGGACTCGGACGAATCACGATCGAATCAAGATCGGTTTCGGACTCGAACTCAGAAGTGGATTTACTGCCAAATCAGGTCAACGATTCAAATCCGGATAAATCAACCACAAAACCGGACCGGCCCACACTGTGCCCGAGGCACAGTGAGGGTAGCCTATAAATAGGCCCCCCATTTGTTCATTTGAAAAGGTTGGAACTTTGAGAGCCGAAACTCTGCCGAATTGGAGATCGAGCTTGGAGTTTTGAAGACTTGAGGACTTGAAGATTCAGATTTGATTCTCGGCGAGCGTCCACGTCACAAAAGGCAGGAGTTCGAGAGAGGTAAAAGCTCAGATCTGAGATCTACACGAGACTACACTCCGGATCAAAGCTTGGCCTTTGATCCCGAGATTTGGACGATTATTTCCTTGGTGAACTAATCCTCCCCGGCTATTATTCCCTTCGCGGAATAATACCCATCGAATCGTGTAGATCCGACCGGATCTAGATCGCGCGGTGGTCCACGGATTAACCCCGGCGTCGGCAAAGAACCCACACAAAGCGAGCGACCGCAAAACAGGAGCTCGCGATTTGTTCTAAAGGAGAAAGTTGTAATTTTTATTCTTTTCTTTGATTTCATTGTAACCGGATCTAAAAAAGACCGGATCTTTCTGTAACCGATAAACTATTACCAAAGAGTGCAATGAATTCAATGAAAGACACGATTTTCACCGCGAACACTAGATACTTATCTTTTTTTTGGAGTTGTAATAACTTTATGGTTTGTGTTTGAAAACTATGTATATTGTGGAACTATTTCTGGTTTTTGTGGTTATGATAGATTATGACTATCATTTTATGGTTTTCTTTTAGATCCTCTGCACAATGTATTGAAGACATGTTGTTAAGAATGTTATTTGTTGTAAAAGCTTGTTTTGGCTTTTAATTTTAAATGTTTATGGATGTATATGATGATTATGGATGTTTATGATGATCATGAATGTTTATGATGTTTATGGATGGTTATGAATGTGCAGCTCCCATATATATTCTTCTTGTTATTTTATTATGTCATTTATGCAAATTGACAGGGGGAGTATCGATTATTTAATCTGTGCATGAATGCAGGGGGAGCGTTGCTCTTTCCCTTTTTGATGTTGTCAAAGGGGGAGAAAAACTACATTTTATTGGTTTAATTTATTGGTTTAATTCATTGGTTTATTCATGTTGATGGAAAGATATGTAATGTGGTCATATGTGGTTTATTCACATGTAACTACATAATCTATTTAGTTTATTCATATGAAATTCATATCATTAAATAAATTATTTGCCATCATCAAAAAGGGGGAGATTGTTGGCGCTATGGTTTTGATGATGCATATCATTAAATAAATTATTTGCCATCATCAAAAAGGGGGAGATTGTTGGCGCTATGGTTTTGATGATGATTTGTCAAACAATTTATAGCTAATCTATTTTCTAGTTTTTGTTGTTTGGTTTTTCTCTTTACAGGTAATTCAGTTAAATATTCAAGTTCATGTGTGTGCATTCACCTAGGTATAAGTTTAGTTTGCTTACATATATCGTATGATTATATTTAAGCTCAATATGTAAACACAACACAAATTTGACGTTTTCTATCATATAAATGATTTTTTATCAAACTTTGTTACAATAAGTTTTATTTCATGTTTACAGCTCGTTCATACTTCATTATATATATATAATGTATGCATGATAAATATATACGACTTTACAAGTCATAGCTTAATTTTTATGTTCGCGAAAAACAGGTTTTATGAACACTTTTCAAAAACAGTGAGTTTTTACAAATGAAAATTGCATTTCTAAAAATTCCTTTTCAAACATGTTTATTTTATCATTTAGAAACTTTTCCCAAAGTTTTACTATTTTTGGAATTGATTTGATATTTTTAACGTATTTTCAAAATCAACCCAAAACCTAAAATTTAACATGTATCAGTTTGCGGTCGACCGCCACGGTCGACCGCTAGTAGTTATCTTTCATATTTTGCCTTGTATTGAATCGCGGTCGACCGTGACGGTCGACCGTGGCTCATCTAGGGACTTTCGTGATCGACCGTCGCGGTCTACCGCCAGCTTTTAAATTCTCTTCTCAGCCTTTTTGTACTTCGGGGTCGACCGCGTGATTTCCACGGTCGACCACCAAACTCATAATTGCTTTCCAACGGTTATTTTTTTATTTGATTTTCTGGGGCTATTTTGGTCTTTTTAAGTTTGTTTTGGCTGATATTTTGAGTGGGTATAAATACCCCATTGCCTTCCTCTTTCAACATCTAAGGAGTTTGTTTTACAATAAGTTTTTAACAAAAGATAAGAGTTGTTTAAGAGCTGTTTAAGCTGATTTCATCAGTCTGTTTCAAAAGAAGTTTTCTACAACAAGAAGAGGCTTTCAATTCCATCATCTACTATTCTTCTTGTATATTGAGAAGTTTTCCTAACTCATTTTACATATAGCTTATCATTTCATTTTTCATATCTTAGCTATATCTATTGAGTTGCATATTTTCTATTCACTGATATCACACACACTGTATTGAGCTTATAATATTTCCATACTATATATTGTTGGGTAACGGTGTGTGATTTAGTGAGAGTGAGCTTCATTGCGTTCTCATTTGTTATCGAGAACAAACCATTGTGAGTGAGCTTCATTGCGTTCTCATTTGTTATCGAGAACAAACCATTGTATTTAACCTTTATTGTGAGTAACATTTGTAATACACTTGTACACCGAGAGAAGTGTGAGGCGTGAGACAGGGTCGAATCCAATAGGAGTGGCGTCGGTTGATGAACCTAGGGAGAGATTGCATCCGAGCACTTGAGGAGGAGGACACGGGCTATGTTCCTACACTTAGTGTGTAAAGTGTGATTACATAGTGTTTATTGTGTGAGAGTTTTCGGTAAACTTGTAAACCGAGTGTGTAGAAGTTCTAGCTTCCAAACCAGATTGTAATAGTGGAGATCTGCTCGAGGTGAGGAGCGGGGATGTAGGTCATGGTGACCGAACCTCTGTGTTTGTGTTTTGCTTAGCGTATATTTTACTTGTGCTTATTCATATTATTCTTGTTCATATCCATCTCATATATTTCGTACAAGAACAAATTAATCAATATAATTTTAATTGGATTTTAATCGGGATTAGATTAGCATAAGACCCTAATCACCACCCTCTAGGGTCTAACAGTTTATACTCGTACGTTTACTGGAGTATATATTGTTTAAGCTCTTAAGGTATTGGAGCATGGCAATCCTAATAGTTGGGGTTGTCGGACCAACTGTCAAAGCTGATTTGTCTGTAGATATGAATTTTAATCCTGAAGTCGTTAGATCCTCAAGTCAAGAGACCAGTTAATAAAGCTGGTGCGTCAGTGACTTTCACACTTATAGGATTTTTGGCAAACTCTCAGCCATCAACGGATTTGATGAGCCTTTACCGACCACCGTTTGAGTCGGGCTAGCATGCAGATTGTTTAAATCTGTTCTGCATGTAACGTTGTGCTAAAAGAGTTAACTCCTTTAGTGCTACGATATTGAATACGTAGACTTCGTCTTTCTTACTGGAATAGACTACCCGGCGATGTGTGTTAGACGTAGACTTAGGATTTTTGGCCAATCCTCAGTCATCGACGGATTTGACGTGCCTTTACCGATTAACGTTTGAGTCGGGCTTGCATGCGGATTGTTTAAGTCCGTTCCGCATGTGACGTTATGCTAAGAGGGTTAACTCTCTTAGTGCTACGATATTGAATACGTAGACTTCATCTTTCTTATGGGAATAGACTACCCAACAATGCGTGTTAGATACTGACTTATCCCTACTTAGGCTTCGGGATAAAATTCCCCATACTGGAATTCTGGTGTCTTCTTCAATCGGCGAAAGACTAAACCGGTAACACGTGTTAGGCGTTGACTTATCCCTACTTAGGATTCGAGATAAAATTCCCTGTGCGTGTTAAGCACGGATTTTGGTGTTATTAATAACAACCTGCCACAATTTAGAATATGTGAGCTTTTGTCCTTTTTATGGTCAAGGACTAACCGGCAACGCGTGTTAGGCGCTGACTTATCCCTACTTAGGCTTCAGGATAAAATTCTCCAAACTGGACTTTTGGTGTCTTTTTCAATCGGTAAAAGACTAAACCGACAACGCGTGTTAGGCGTTGACTTATCCCTACTTACGATTCGGGATAAAATTCTCCATACATGTAAGGCACGGATTATGGTGTTATTAATAACAACCTGCGACAATGTCGAATATGTGGGCTTTTGTCCTATTTACGGTCAAGGACTAACCAACAATGTGTGTTAGGCGCTGACTTATCCCTTCTTAGGCTTCGGGATAAAATTCCCCAGACTGGAATTCTGGTGTCTTTCGGGATAAAATTCCCCAGACTGGAATTCTGGTGTCTTTTTCAATCGGTGAAAGACTAAACCGGCAACGTGTGTTAGGTGTTGACTTATCCCTATTCTGGTGTCTTTTTCAATCGGTGAAAGACTAAACCGGCAACGTGTGTTAGGTGTTGACTTATCCCTACTTAGGATTCAGGATAAAGTTCCCCACGCGTGTAAGGCTCAGATTATGGTGTCATTAATAACAATCTGCCACAATATCGAATATTTCGGCTTTTGTCCTTTTTACTATCAAGGACTAACTGGCAACGTGTGTTAGGTGTTGACTTATCCCTACTTAGGATTCAGGATAAAATCCCCGTGTATGAAGTACAAAGATTTGGAGTTGAGACTAAGTGGTGCCTTCTCTTGGGGCAAAGACAGACCCATAATGGGAGGGGAAGAATTTTATATTCTATCTCCCAAAACTGAAGAGGAAGAATTTTATATTCATTTTAGTTGCAAAGGAGACTCGAAGTGGGATCTCCACTTCAAGAATCCGAAAAGGTAAAACTAGGAGTGGGATCTCCATTCTGAGAATCGAAAAAAATCAGATAACCCTAACTTTTATAGGATTGGTTACCTTATTTGAAAATGAAATTATGACTCCAGTCCTAACTTTATA
>NC_033794.1:49094709-49160037 GCF_001876935.1 Asparagus officinalis | reverse complement strand
AAAGCCTTTCGTTCATCGAAATAGAATTCTGATTTTAGCCCTAACTGTCTACAGGTTTGACCGAGCGGGGATTTGAGACAATCCTAACTTTTATAGGTTTGATCGCTCAATTTGTGGACCTCTCGTTCATTGAAGGAATCGAGAGGGGATTTTGGTTGTGGTCCTAACTATAGGAAGGTTTTTACTAAGTGAACAGTGAGAGTGGGAGTACAAATCATAGTGGGACTGTTGATTCGTATACATCACTCAAAGGGGGTTCCTAGTGTTAAGTGACAAATACTTAATACAGAGGGGTTTGATAATTGTTAATAAGCAGAAGATTAAAATCTCGAGTACTATGACCAGACTCTCACAATGGGAGTGTTGAGTGCACAGACGTAGCAGGAGTTTGAGTGGGAGCTTAGTGTTTATCACTTTGCTTGTAATGATCAGGTTATCCCTAAGAATATTACATTTAACATTCTTCCGGGAACTTCTCGTTACATGAATCATCTACCCCCAGCTTTCTTTGTGAAACTGGGTTTATCATTGTATTCAGTTGAATGACCGATTTATCCTTAAGAATACCCGACATAGCACTCTCTAGGAACTTTCCGTGAAAGAAAGAAAATAGTATAGACTCATATACCAGTTGGAGTTTTGAGGATCAGTTTATACTCGTATACTCTTCGGAGTGTGAAGGAGTAGTTTATACTCTTATACTTTTCGGAGTGTGAATGAGCAGTTTATACTCTTATACTTGTCGGAGTTTGAAGGAGCAGTTTATACTCTTTTACTTGTCGGAGTTTGAAGGAGCAGTTTATACTCTTATACTTGTCGGAGTTTTCATTCGACTTAATTGAGCGTTATGACGCCGGGTTCAACCAAGGTTTGGATGCTATTTTTGAGAGTAAAGCAATCCTTGGTGGGATGAAGGATCCTCCTGTAATACGCACAATACTTTTAATCCGAGATATTATCAGCTTCCTCCTGATTTGTGATAGGTGGCAACTTGATCTTGTTTCAAGGAGGGATTCGAAAATAGCTGGAACATCTTCATCCTTGAATGAGTACTCTTTTTGGAGTCTCGGGCCCGAAGTCTTCTGCTATCTTCGGGGTTGCTGTTGTGACGTCTGATTAACGTCAACAGTAGCTGTAGGGGCCTTCCCTTTACCACGAGAGACGAATCTTGAGTTTGGAGAGTTAGTTGTTGGTTGGCTTCTCTCGGTTTTCTTCCTTCTGATGAAGCGTTTGGCCTGCTCTCCGCGCGTCCTCAACTCTTTCCATGTGTTGGATGGTGTGACTCCCATAACTTCTAATATCTCAATAGATAGGTTGTTATGACATGTTTGGAGGATGAAGTCCTCCGTGATCGGATCTCGGTAGTTCATCGCCTTATTCCAAAAACGTTTGATGAAGTCATCGACTGTCTCTTCACCTTCCTATTTCTCCTCAAAGAGTGTCCTGATGGATATCTCGGTGTCGTCGTCAAAGAAGTTGCCGAGGAATGAGCTCTCTATATCATCCTAGCTATTGATGCTTCCAGGCTTGAGACAGCGATACCAATCGAAGGCAGGCCTGCGAAGGGTGCCGACGAATGACCGAACCATCAAGGCTTCATTGCCGGAGATCATGCCCAAGTGGGACTTAAAGTAGATTTGATGCTGAGTGGGCGAGCCCTTCTCGTCGAACGGCGTGAAGTTGATCAGGTTGAACTTCACCGGATACGGGATCGAATCCCACTCTTTCGGGTAAGGACACGGAATGCCGGTCTTCTTTACCTCTCGAGCAGACATTAGAGCGTTAATTTTACTTTCAAGGTCTTTCATCTTCTCGTCCTTGTCTGTATCATGTTTTGGATGATTTCCGAGAGGAACAATGTGGTCACCCCCGATATTATTATCTTTGGTGGGACCACCCCCAGCGTTGTTATCTGTAGGGGGTGCATTTGAACCACCCCTAGTATTTTTGGGGGGTGCATCGACCATGATGACTTCGTCTACTTCTGGATCACTATCAACTACGGCGTTCTGGGTTCGGCGGCTAGATTCACCAAGTTGATTGGACAAAGCCTGCATCTGTCGGTCATGCTCTTCCTTCATCTGTATCATGGCTATTTCCAATTTGAACTTGAAGTTCTCTTTTTGCTTAGCCAAAGCATCCTCAATGATCTTGGTCATTTGTTCTGCGTTGATCATGAACGCCTCACGAGATTATCCTATGCTGGACACCATATTATCAGAAGCGATGGCAGAGTTCGCATCCGATTCTTCATCTTCTGAGGATAATCTGCTATTCATCCTTTGGTAGTCCCTACGCATAGTAGTTCCTGCGCGTAACTGAGTTATATGTTGGGATACATCCGAAAAATGATGAGAACTGAAACTTCGCGTTGAATTCCCTTTATTAGCCATATTGATAGTGACCTCTGGGAGTTCGTCGTCTCGCGCAGCTGATCTTTTTCTACAGACACACCATGGCTTGGTTTCTGGCACTTCATAGGAAAGCCTTTGGAATACCGAGACCCTCTGTGGAGTGGTCTTGGGGCAGCTAAACGCTGATAATACTGCTCTGATAATTTTGGTACACGTACAATGAGAATCCACTTTTCGGGTACCTCTCTTTTGAGATTTATTCGTACCCCCAGCCCGATAGTACAACTCATTGACGGTGCGGTCAGAGTAACCTATCGACTGTTTACATGAATTCTCAGGTATAACGTGTTCGTCTGCTTGACGCGTTTTCTTCTGAGTAAACAATGCCTTGTTAGCGTCTGCAGGAGTCACTCGTTTGGAATCACACTTTTTCTGAGGGTGAAACCTTAACGGGATCCTGGCTTTCTGTACGCACCCCCAAGCGGGCTGTTATAGGAATCAACTTATTAGGAGGTCGCGTACAACTCCCAGTCTAGATGTTTGCTCGGGGTTCCTTCAACGGTCCTAATTGTTCCTTAATAGGCGCCATGCCTTGATCTTCGGGTAGAGAACCAAGGTGATCCTTCAATAGAATTCTAACTCTGGGGAGGTCCATACCATCGTAGTGATCTACCGGAGGCGTGGGACCGGAAGGAGCAGGATCCGAAGTTGACGAAGGCTGGGGAGCAACGTCGCCTGCTTTTGCCTTAGGCGTTGATTTAGGCTTTGGCATCCAAGTTTGTTTGGATCTCGGTGATCTCTTAACCGCCTCTTCCTTTTATATTTCTTGTACTTTTCGCACCAGTATCTGGGCATGTGCAAGAAGTGCGCAACACTTCTGAATGCACTCCTTAAGAGTGGAACGGTTCCGCTTGACACGAACCCATTCGTTAGTAGGTGGTTGGGAGGAGGTTCCCGAAGCTTGCTGCTGGAACACTTGGCACCTTCTGAGTTTCAGATCCGCATCATAGCAAATCTCGTCAACAGGCTTCAAAGCCTTGGCAAATTAGCGCGTGAGATGTTGACGGCACCTTTGATGAGCCCTCTTCGTCAGCACTGGTGCACTTTCAACGGGCAACTCTTTGACTTTCGAAGAGTTGTCACAAACATTGGATCTGGTTTCTTTAGAGGCCGGAGAGGGGTCTTTCACTACATTCGGGTTCAGATCATCAGCCCTGTTGGATCTGGTTTCTTTAGAGGCCGGAGAGGGGTCTTTCACTACATTCGGGTTCAGATCATCAGCCCTGATCTTCGGATCTGAAGGCACGTTCTTCGCGGTAGTGGTTTTCCTACGTTTGCAAGAAGAAGATCTGGAGGAGGAGGAGGAAAAATATTCCTCGAATTTTTGGTGGTTGAATTTGTATTCGACCTCTTCGAACACCGGGATGTTGATCGTCGGTTGCATCACGACAGCCTCGGCAGCGAGGCTGTTGGCTCCCACTATGGTCGCCAGCTTGTTTGGAGAGAAAATTGGTTTTTTCATTGAGGTACTCATTACAACTTAAGTCATTACAATGAAAATACAAAAATGTTGTCTTTTTATAAGACTTTTACACAATGAAAATACAATTCTCATCAAATAGCACATAGATCGTTTATCGGTCTTCTGCTTGCGTGGGATCTTAGCCTGTGATGGGGATGTTGATATCCGTAGACCACCAAATGATCAGATCAGATCTGGAGCTTTGTCGATTCACGAAGGAATCAATAAGCCGAAGCGCTTATCTCGACAACAGCGAGATAATTGCTCTTCTTAAGATCACCGCAACGGGGCAATCTTAAGGGACGAACAGGGTTACAGATCTGACGAACTCCTTTTTTTTATGCTGAAGAATCCGCTAAAGTCTTCTCCTTCTCTCTGAAATTCATTGCTCTTCAGTCCTCAATCCGACAGGGCTTCACCAATGCTCGAGAATTCTAGATCTGGAAAAATGAAGGCCCTGGGGCTGTATTTATAGACTTCAGGAGCCCTATGTTCGGATAAGAATCACCGATTCCCTCTTATCTTCAGTTGAAACCACTTAACCACATTATCAGATCAGTTGGAGAAAATTCAGGCGGTTAACGATTGAAAAAACCACCGAAAACAACCAAAATCAGCATTTTCGTGTTGCAGACACTTATGAGTGTCTTGGCGTGGCCAAGACACTTACAAGTGTCTCGGCCAAGCCAAGACACTTGTGAGTGTCTCAGCTTGGCCGAGACACTCAAGAGTGTATCGGCCAAGCCGAGACACTTATAAAAATCTTGGCAAAGCCAAGACACCCCGGGGTGTCTCGATTTGGTTTTTTTGTTTTTGGTGCATCAAGTTTGTTTCCACCATATATTCGTTGTCCGGACTCGAAATTATGTGGTTCAATATGCGTTGGAAAGCCGATGAGGAGATCTACAGGCTTCCATGATTGAAACATATGTGGAGTAAATGGGACACGAGGGGTGCTCCGCCTTTCGTAAACGACGCGGGGCTCCTGATCAGCTCTTGTTCCCATTATTCCAAAGTTTCGTTGCTTCGTATGGTCCGTCGACTCACTTCATGTGTTTGTCATCGTCAAATGAGCTCCTGTGACTCGGATAGCAATGTTCATCGTCTTCTCTCTATCTCGAGCCGTGTACGGGGACCTATGGGTAATTTTTGATGCCTACAAGAGTAACTCTACACTTCTAACAGTCATCATCCCCCATAGAGTTTGAATTTAACTTGCATCACTCCCAATGCGATGACAATTCCTCTAATAAAATCAACTTATCGATCCTCATTAATAGAATGATAAGTCTCCAAAATCGCTCAAATCACAATCAATTTATTAACTCTCCTTAGTAGAGTAATAAATGATTAACTTATCAACTCTCGTTAGCAAAATAAGTTTTCAACACCAAAATTCATCGTTATGATGATAAATCATCTAGCAATCCTCCCAGTGAGATGCTAAGTCCCCCAAAATATTGTTTAAAATTTTTCTTGTCATGTTAATATCACACCTCTCACAAAATCCACTTATCGACTCTCCTCAATAGAGCGATAGGTCCTCAAAATTACCCCAATCGCAACATTTTTCCTATCACTTTAATATCACACCTGTGACAAAATCCACTTATCGACTCTTCTCAATAGAGTGATAGGTCCTCAAAATTGCCCCGATCGTAATATTTTTCTTATCACGTTAATATCACACCTCTGATAAAATCCACTTATCGACTCTCCTCAATAGAGCGATAGGTCCTCAAAATTGTCTCGATCGTAATATTTTTCCTGTCACGTTAATATCACACCTCTGACAAAATCCACTTATCGACTCTTCTCAATAGTGCGATAGGTCCTCAAAATTACTCAGATCGTAATATTTTTCCTGTCACGTTGACAAAATCCACGTATCGACTCTTTGCAATAGAGCGATAGGTCCTCAAAAATGGCCCCGATCGCAATATTTTTTCCTGTCACGTTAACACTTTACTTCTGACAATCCAATTCACTTATCAATCTATTTCAATAGAATGATAAGTCTACAAATTACTGTTACGTTAACATCATATCTCTAACAGTTCAAACCACCCCCTCTTTGAACCTTTTTATTCCTCTACATAAGAATATTAAGTGTTCTCATAAAATCCCCAGTGGGTCAAACTCTTTCCAGAATTATCCCTAGTGGTAACAAGGAAAATTTTTGAACTTCACTCCATATGAAAATTCATGCCAAGTTAATACCACACCTCTGGCACTTATAGATTTCTTTAAGTGTTTAAAGCAAAACATAACACAGGAAGAATTCTACTGGTAAGTCCTATCCTAGGGGAATGACAAGTACTTATCCCCAGCAGATGAAAATTTTATGGAATTATCTTAAATGATAATGAAGAGAATTTTTTAAATCTGGCATGCCTCATATAACTTCATTGTTGCAATTCATAACACGACACATGAAGGAAATAATGAAAAGTCAACATCATTTTCTTTTTATTTTATTCAAAAATATTAAGAAGTAATGCAAAGTCTTGTTCTTATCAAACAAAAAGAGCAATACATAATTAAGCTTCTGGGCCCGTAAAATTAAAAGACGTAAGCCGGGACTTAATAGTAGAAAGCTTCTCCTCATGAGCGGCTTGTACCATTATTTTGGCTTTCTTCTTAAGTTCACGCTCGTTCGGCATCGCTGTGGCAGCTTCCTTTTGAGCAAATTCAAGAGCCTGGATCGATGAGCGATAAGCGGCATAAGTCTTCACACTTTCCACTGTGAGCCTTTTCAGGATTTCTTCTTCTCTGTGACACCCCAGGTTACACGCGAGGCTGTAGTCCAAAATGAAATCCGGATTGTCAAACTTGCCAAGCACCAAACACCATGCTACAATATGTTTCACCATCACAGTAACTATCTCTCTAGTGGAAATAATAAATAGGTGAATGTACCGACAGGCAAATAAAAGAAATAGAACAACAGAAGCAAATAAGAGAATATTCATCAATGAGCCCAACAAAAATAGAATAGAAGTATCTCTGAATCTGAAATAAACCTCAAATATAAAGAGTCAAATAAAGAATCACTATGGCTCTCAGCCTCTATAAAATGAAATACAAGTCTAGAGTATAAGCATAAACAACTAACTATGGAGTTCTGACTAACTACTACATAATAAATAGCTACTATGCAGAAATCTCATCAACCTGCGACTCTCTGTGCGCTGGACTCACTACCTGAAAGGGGGAAAACAACGAGCGTCAAAGCGCTATAGCGAGAACATCTCCACCTCTCCCCAGGAGAAGGGGTAGGAGTATAAAGAAAATAGAGTTAGTATATATACATATGAAATCATTCATAAAATTCTAACTAGAAGTTAATTTTTAGGAAATCACAACACGAGAGTTAGTACGTCGAGCGAAATAATTCAAACAAGGAAACCCTCATGTATATACCATGTCTCAAATAGTGACTCCCTAAATACTAATTCCAAACCCTATGAATGAAAGCAATAAACCAAAAGGAAAACACTCCAAACCTAAAACATGTAGAACAAATATCTCATCCTGATCTACACTCCGGTAGATGGATCTAACATAAAAGGAACTCATCTAAACAAAAGCCAACCAAAAACCATGTTGTGTAAGTCACAGTCTCAGAGAAAGCACCCTACTGGTGGGTATTCAAAAATGGAAACCAATTTATAATTTATATTACTTACAAATGTGCATCTCTTATACATTAGCAAAAATGGAAACCAATTTATAATTTATATTACTTACAAATGTGCATCTCTTATACATTAGCGATACTCTTATAATATTCTTAATATTACTTACAAATGTGCATCTCTTATACATTAGCGATACTCTTATAATATTCTTACTCAATCGCTCTGTGGCAATAGGTTTTATCTCCCTATCCCGGAAACATAATATGACAATAATTTTGTAATACTCTTACTTAATCGCCCTGCGGAAATAGCTTTCATCTCCCTATTTTGGAAATATAATATGACGATACTTTTATAATACTCTTACTCAATCGCCCTACGAAAATAGGTTTCATCTCTCTATTCAAGAAATATAATATGACGATACTTTTGTAATACTCTTACTTAATCGCCCTGCGGAAATAGGTTTCATCTCTCTATTCCGGAAACATAATATTTGTGTATTTTTATTATTTATCGTGTTAACACATCATATTTTACACATACGTGTACATATCATGGTGTTCGTGTCTATATCTGAAGTTTACTGACATTTTGGATGTTAAACAGCTCATAAACATTGTATCATAACAATACAAGGTCGAGAGACTAGCTCGAAAACTAACCAGCCAAACAAAACATGCACAGAGCCACTGACTGTGTGCCGGTCGACCGCACAAGAATGGCGGTCGACCACGATGGGTTCTAGAGCCTACTTAGGCCTCTGTCCTGCACGCGGTCGACCGCCGCTATGGTACGGTCGACCGTGGGCTAATATTCTAGATTCTCAATCTGGTTGTGTGTGTCGTTTTCACGCCGTGTTTAGGTGATTCAAACATGATTAAAACAACATAAAACTTACATGAGAGCATGTCTACAGTAGATAAAAACTTCTGGAAACAAACTCAACATATATAGCATGAAAACTTCTGAAAACAAACTCAACATATATAGCATGATTATTTACATAAAATTTATATTCAAAACCCTAAGTCATGCATAAAAATTCGAAACGAAGAACAAATCATCTTTCTTTAGATTAAACCACGTTTTAAATCATTTTTAGATCTTACATACTTCTGTAAATTCGTTCTCAATCTTTTTAACATGAAAAGACCAAGTCTTTATACATATAATATAAAAGAATTGACTTTTATTCATAAACTAGTTAATTTGGCTCTATGAAACATGTTCAAAATTCTTCAAAAACGTTTTTAAAACTAGGAGAGGGATTAGCAGAGATGAACTCGCCTGAAACTTGTAGAAAAATGTTTTAGGATGCAAAGCCAAAGCAGATCTTCAATCCAAAAGCCAAAATCACCCGAAAAATCCACTTGAAAGCCTCCAATATTCTCCAAGAATCAAATTAGGGTTTGTGGGGTTTGGTGGCTGTTAGGGTTCTTAGAAAACTGAGAAAATTCGTGAAAGTTTGATATATAAACCAGGGAAAATGAATATGGGCTTTAGAAAATAAAAACCAACTCAAAACAGGAATCTGACTTCTGCAGGTTTCGCGGTCGACCGGACTGGAATTTTCCAGTTACACATATTTGGCCATTGTGCATGTTTCAACTCTTTTCTTTCTCATGAATGAACTTGTTTATACTCAAAACACATGGTATCATACTCATACCCCATTTAACTATATTTATCAAAATAAATATCCATAATTCATAATTAATCTCATATTAATTATATTAAAATAAATTTTTGGGGTTTTACATTCTCAGCTAAGCTCAGCCTTATGTCGGGCCAACTCCACCTCTAATCAATCGATCTTCACTCGAGATGACTGCATAGCAGTATTAGAAGCAACCACAACATATTGCTTCTGAACACATTGCCCCTGCAAGAGTGCAATCTCAAGCTCTCTTTCAGCTACATTTTTTTGAAGAACTTCATACTTATAAGCTGCCTCAGCCTTGAAATCAGCAAAGGTTTATGTAATCTGAGTAGTAAGATCAACACAACGCAGCTCCTCTAAAGCTTTCAAGTCCTTTTCCAATTGAGAGACATTGTCTGAGTAGTGCTGAAACCATTGAGCGTTGTCCATATACTGAATGCTGCTCAGATAGTTCAAAAATATTAGTCTAAAGGAATCAAATGAAGCTCGTCCAACACTGACTTACTCAATCGTCATCTTCATCATATCCTCCAACTGCCTCATAAGAATTTAAGCATGGAAGGAATGACCACCGGACTTAGAAAAGCAACAGAGGACATCATTGGAGCTCCTAAAGTTGTAGATCTCGGTGTGAGAATGGTTGGTGATGATGGTGAAGAAGCCGGAGAAGCCATTATGACATTCAATTGTGAAGGACTTGAAGGGAGAACCATGAGTGCCCCCGCCTAAGCCGAGCTTAGCGTACTCTCCGTCTCCGCAGGCTTAAGAGAAAGTGTTAACGGAGGGGATTTCTCTTGCAAAGGAGTTGTCGCTGTCTGTGCTTGCTCTAGGAGAGAACTAGCTATTGCCTGTTAGTCGGGAGGCAAAGTCGTGTTAGCGACCTCATGAGTTGGAGATCCGACAAAAAAAAGCAGTTAGTACACAAAAAGGAAAATACCAAAAAGATCAGAATGGGTGAACCTACTGTAGGCTGTCTAAAAATCACTGTAGATAGCTGATCCCCATCAAACACCGATGATGGAAGTTACACTCTGACAACTTCCAGAAGGTTACAATTTGAAGACTTTCACGCAGACTGATGAAGGTTACAATCTGACGACCTTCGCAACAACTAATGAAAGCTCTAATCAACAGTCTTCACAATCAACATCGAGAGTTACAATCTGACGACTCTCACATATCAAAGAGCTAAAGCAAAGATTACAAAACGATGATCTTTGCAACGTTCTGACAGAAAGAGACTACAAATCGACGGTCTCTTCAAACCAAGACGTGGAAGTCCCTCCCGTGTACCAGCATCAAGATGCGCCGCGTTCATAGCCACGAATGCAGCACAAACGCAGATCCAAAAGCTGCAAACGCAGCTCCAAAAGCTGCAAACGCAGCTCCAACGCAGCCTCCGAAAGCTACAAATGCAGCTTCCATCCGCTGCCAAACGCAGCTTCCAAATTGCTGCAAACGCAGCTCAGATGCAGCTTCTAACGCCGCAAACGCAGCTCCAAAAACTGCAAACGCAGCTCAGATTCGGCCGCCAACGCAGCTCATGTTCGGCCGCAAACGCAGCTTCCAACAAGATGCCAACGCAGCTTCTAGCCGCTGCGTCCAAGCTTTCAGACACTGCATTCAAGATTCCAGACACTGCGTTTGAACGTAAAATTTACACCAGAACGCGGATTTTACGTTTGACTCGTTCAAACACGAGATGAACAGTTTCAAAACCGTTTCCCACGATCTGAGGGGATCACAACTCCACTCAGGAGTGATTTAAGGGGCGGTTACATCCCATTAGCCCCACTTAGGAGCGAATTAAGGAGGTGGTTACACCCCTTAATCCCCTATAAATAACTAAAAATCAATTCAGTTCAGGAGTTCGGTCTGTTGGGACTCCCTGGCACCTGGGGCTTTGGTTTTGATCCTTCGGCTGAGACTTGGCAGCGAAAAGAGGATCCTTCATCCTTCGGTTGGATTCTTTGGAGATCAGCAACAAGATCTTCTTTATCTTTGGCTTATAACTGATTTCGGTTAGATCAACTCTTTCATAGAGTGTTAAACTCATTCAGAGTTCTCCACAACGTCAAATCGTGAGGAGAAGGTACTGTTCCAGTGAACCAAGACGTTCGGATCGTCAACGGAGAGCAAACTCGATGCGAGCATTCGAGGGAGGCACTCTATCGCCACCGTGAAGAACCCAGAATTAAACAAAGGGGAGAATCAAATTCATTCTCCTCTCTTTTGTAATCAGGAAATCCAAATTGTAATCGATTTTGAGAGAATAAAAGTCAATTTTCTTTCACTGTCTTTTTACTGCAAATTTTCCACAAACACCTACACACAAAAAACAGTCGGAATACAGTAGGAAAGTGCAAGGGAGATTCTAAATAAACCAGGCTTACCGGTGATAGAAAAAGGAATATGAGCAGACGCCTTATCTGATGCGATCTTAGGAGCATCATCATCAAAAGTAGTGATGTCATCTATAGAATCACGCTCTTCATCCTTTTCATCACCCCCTCTGATGCTATCAACCTCAGTACCTTCATTATCTCCATCACCATGAGCTGTATCACCGGTCGAGGAGGCATCATAATCTACTTTCTCCTCGTCATCACGCACAACTGCATACTCAAGTGGACTCGTAACGGTAGCGGATTTAGTCATGAGTCCCGTTGTAGGGCTAAGCCTTGAATCGCTAGCCTGTAGCATTAGTGTTGAAGGAGAAGGAGATTGATTCCCTTTGAGACCCCTTGGGTCTATTACATAAGCCTTGTGGGAGCCCGCTGTCAGAGCAGATTCTGCGTCTGTAATCATTAATTCATCCTCCTCGCCCTCAGGAGGATGGTAAGAGGAAGCTTCACTCGATAGGGCTGGACCACTTGAACGAAGCCCAGTTTTGAATGGAAGGCCCGCGATGGAAGACTCTTGTTGTTCTTCTCCTTCTGCAGAATTAAAAGCGTCTGCCATCAACTTCGGTTTTTGTTGGCCTTCAAGGGGAGAGAACTCAACCATCAACTTTCGGCGAGTTCGTTTATCATCTGCAGTAAGAGCCTTTTTACTAGTAGCTCTCACTACAGAAGTATTATCTATTGGGCGATCCCCCACATGTGTAGCTTCAGCTACTTCATCTCCCCCTTCTTTAGCAGAGACGCTCTCAAAGGATAGATATTCGTCGATTCCTCTCAGACAAGATGTCTTGGATCCCTTCCGGGAAGCATACATACGTCTAATTTCCTTCAAACATGATGTATTCAGATTGTAACCAGAAATCTGAGAAGCAGCAGAATACCAATTATCTAATTTCCTTCAAACATGATGTATTCAGATTGTAACCAGAAATCTGAGAAGCAGCAGAATACCAATTACAGAAACACATGGAAGTGTAAGAGTTAGGTGTCTTATGGGGGAGCTTGAAAATAGCCTTGGTGCAACCAGCCACTGAAGAGTACTAGGCTCTTGCCCCTTCATATAGATTGCCTACAATCATAAGTTGAGATCAACCATTCCTGATGTATAGCTGGTCATATCCAAATTGATGAGCAAATCTATACGGTTGATAGGGCTTGATGAAACACTTCCCGCCTTGTCGAAAAATCAAATAACCTAGCCTTATGTAAAGCAGCTAACGGAAAACACCCCCATTCAGTCGAGTAAATCCGTTAGGACCTGCCACATCCTGGAACGTTGCCCCATATACCCTACCTTTAAAATCGGGGAAGCAACGGAAGATGTGATAATCAGTATCCCTTGACAAAATCTGATGGATCCTAACCATGTAAGTCCCCTCCCACTTTGCTAACTCCAATCGTTGCATGAGGGGAATGAATGAATCGCCTTAGGGAGAGGCTGCACTCATTAGTGAGGGACAGTGAGACACGTACCAAACCATCAAATAAGTATAAGGCAGTGGTACTCGGGGATTTGGAGTTTTAAAAGTCTTGCCTTCACCGGACTCCACCTCTATAACATGAACAAAATCCAGGGCTAGCTCCCGTAACCCGTTCTGTAGATAGCAAACCATGGAGGAAAGAAGGTTCAGTGGTCTCCCATGAGCCAAAAGAACGGCTGGGTAAATCACTTTAGCAACAAGAGCATCAATCGGCCTTGTGAGGACAACGTATCGCTTTAGCCACAACATTAGAAATCCTGCCAAACAGTGCCATATCGGAGATAGGGATCTAAGCTTGATAGTGGAAACTTTCAAACTCTATCTAAGCAGGAAAAATGTCCTTTTTGGCTTCATTTGTGTAATAAAGCTCTAACTCCGGATCCCTTAGCCCCAAGGCTATGTGCAAGATCCACAAAGTCTCCAAGGAGACTAAAGCTCCAACTGTTGCTCTTATGCTGAAGGAAGCCTTCTCCTTCAACCAAGAATGCTCGAACAGCCCCTCCTCCGAAGGAGTGGGCTCAGCTTCGGCCAAACTCGTCCACCGAGTTGAAGGCTCTGCGTTCGTGCCAAAGCGACGTTTCTCGGGTCACGAAAGGCCCATAACGGCGACCAACTCTGTCAACGACATCGTTGCAAAGGCCTTAAAACAGGCCAACAAGAACACCGCTCGACGAAGAAGAAGATCTCGACGACGAGCACAACTTCGAGAAAGCCGATCCTCCAATCAACGCGAGCTCCGTGTTTGTGAGCCTCAACACGAGCTCTGCATAAGCCAAGCTAAACGCAGCCCTTAGGAATGCAATTCACCAGCAAAACCTGGAGCTCAGGCATGCGTTCGGGTGATGAAATTCAATATGGAACCTGGTGTATACCGTGGAGCTTCGGGGCGCTGCCCCGAACCCCGCCGGGGGGTATTCCATCCCCCCCGGACCCCCTGGCCAGGGGCGCGCCGCCCCCTGGACCCCCGGCTCGCTGACCGGACAGCGAGACCCCCGAATACTCTGCGTAGCGTGACTAGATTGAGGGGCGGATGTCAAAAGTCCATGGATTCAAGGCATCTCAACCAGATCCATATTCACCAAGAGCCAGTCTTGTCCAATCATGGGCTGGGGGTTCCAATTCAAAGCTCACGATCAGTGAGTAACTCTCCTCGAATCTTTACAACAGATTTGAAAGAGTTCATATTGAGAGAAAGACCGATGCAACAAGTCATTCGTTCATTCCAATGTGAATGACTGATTCCTACGGTCCTCTAAGGATGTCAATGCTGCTCATATGCGGTCAAACTGTTGGTGTTTGACCAATTTACGAACGTTGCTTTGCCCAACCAACGACGACGTTCTCACAGGAAGAAGTCTCCAGAGACAGGATATCCTAGGGTCACTATCAATATGATCGGTAGAGGAAAAGCCTCATGTCCTAGTCCCGATGATTCTGAGATAAGTCGTTCACCGACCATCAGAGAAATCGCTAACGAGTCTGAAGGAATCTACCAACGCACTCTAGCGCGAACATGAGCCATTCTCCCCGTCAACTATCGGAGGCTAGCTAGAGGAACTAATTCCGATGATGAACACTCAGCCATTGCAGAGTCCCAATCATCAAGCTCTTTTGTTGAACATGAGAGCTCCGCCTATATGACGGGAAACCATGAAGACCTGGTAAAGAGAATTGCTAAGCAGAAGGCCATGCTCAAATCTCAGCAGGAGGCCATCAATGAACTCATGGCCCTGTTGACTCAACTCGTCGCTGATAAGGACAAATCTCAGAAGACAGATTCGCCATTTAGGCAAGAATCTTCCCGGAGGAGAGAAGCGTCTTCATCCCAACCTCACACAAGCAAAGGGAAGGGAAAAATGGTTGATGACACGGCTTCTGACCAAGAAGCCCACAACCTAGAATCTTCCTCTGATGAAGGAAGAGAGACGGAGAACGAATAGAATCTCTAATTTGCCAAAATGGAAGAATTAGAAGCCCGCCTCAATGCCATTGCTAGCAGAAGCGAGCTCCGAGATGAGGGAGTTATCAGGCCCTATCCTGCCGAATGGGATGCAGCCCCTTATCCTCCAAAGTTTGAGGTCCCGACATTACAAACTTTTAACGGCACGGGATCACCGAACCAACATATCTATCATTTCAAGTCATAGACTGGGAATGTGATATCAAATGACGCCATACTGGTTCGATTGTTCATCGGCACCCTCAAGGGAGTTACCTTTGAATGGTTCAGGAAACTGTCTGCCGGATGTATCCAAAAGTGGGCAGATCTAGAGAGACTATTCCTATCAAGATTCTTTGAAGAGGATATAGAAGTCTTCATCCATACCCTTCTCGCCACTAAGCAGAAGAAGAGGGAGTCTGTCAAAGCATTCGTCAAAAGGTTTCGAAACATGGCTCTGCGATGTCCGACAGGTATGACACAGTCTACCCTAGTGGAGACCTGTCGACACAATTTGGAAACCGACCTCCTAGCCCGAATAGGGGTTGCAGAATGTCGTTCCTGGAGACAACTAATCTCTCAAGGCGAACAGGCTCAAAAGATTATTGTCAGGATCAAAGCTGAAGAACAAAGTAGGCAGGATCAACCTGAGCAATCGGACCAAGCCCAATCTTCTCCTGAGCAATCGGACCAAGCTCACTCTTCCTAGTCAGAACCAGAAGATACTACAGGCGCTGAAGCCAACCCTCTTTAGTAGGATGGCGGGTCCAACAGCTATCATGTTAACAGTTACCTCTGATAGTCAAACTCGTTAGATAATGGCTCACTAGGCGATGTGTCATATCTTCTCTTTTCCCCCTTGCACTTGTTCAAGACTGGGGGTTGGTTAATTGGTAGTTCATTAGATTATGAGTAATAAATTTTCTGAGTTGTTATGCTTAATAGAATACCTCTGTCACCCATAAAATCTACCAAAACTATCACGTCCATCAACTTGTCAATCCACTTCAATAGGATGGCAGGTCCACTAAAACTACCACGTTAACCGTTACCTCTGATAGTCTATTTCCTCTAAATTCCCCCACTAATCCTCTTCAAGTAGGATGGCGGGTCCACCAAAACTATCACGTTAATGATTACCTCTGGTAGTCCACTTTCTCCAAATTCCCCCACCAATCCTCTTCAATAGGATGGTGGGTCCATCAAAACTATCATGTTAATGATCACCTCTGATAGTCCATTCCCTCTAAATTCTCCTGCCAATCCTCTTTAATAGGATGATAGGTCCATAAAAACTATCACGTTAACATTTACCTCTGATAGTCCATCAACTTGCCAATCCTCTTTAATAGGACTCTGATAGTCCATCAACTTGCCAATCCTCTTTAATAGGATGACAGGTCCACAAAACTATCACGTTAACATTTACCTCTGATAGTCCATCAACTTGCCAATCCTCTTTAATAGGATGACAGGTCCACAAAACTATCACGTTAACATTTACCTCTGATAGTCCATCAACTTGCCAATCTTCTTCAATAGGATGCAGGTCCACAAAACTATCATAGTTACCTTTGATAGTCAAACTCATCAGATAATGGCCTACGATGTGATGGGCCTCTATTCTGACTTGATGGATAGTGGACCACAAGGCGGTATGTCATGTCTACCCCTATTTTTCTTCCCCTGCTAAGTCTTAATCAAGACTGGGGGTTGGTTACTTGGAATCTACTTGATTAAGAGTAACAAATCTTCCACATCGTTGAGTTAACGTTACACTTCTGACGATCATCACCCCACAGAGTATGAATGCAGCTTGCATCACTCCTAATTTGTCACGTTAACAATATACCTCTGACAATCAACTTATCAATCCTCTTCAATAGGATGATAGGTCCTTAAAATTGCTCAAATCACAATCTTCCCCAGCAGGACGCTAAGTCTTTGAAATCTTAGTATCAAAATTCATCGCTTCTGATGATAAACTCATATAGCAATTCTCCCCAGCGAGACGCTAGTCCCCAAAATCTTGTTCAAATCACAAGTACACAAATCCTGTCATGTTAACACTAAACCTCTGACAAAATCCACTTATCAAGCCTCGTCAATAGGATGATAAGACCACAAAGTTGCTCTCATCGCAACACAAATTCCTGTCATATTAATATCACACCTCTGACAAAATCAACTTATCGACTCTCCTCAATGGAGCAATAGGTCCTCAACGTTGCTCCGATCGCAACACCTTTAACTTATCGAATCTCGTCAATAGAGCAATAGGTCCTCAAAGTTGCTCCGATCGCAACACTTCCAACTTATCGACTCTCCTCAATAGAGCGATAGGTCCTCAAAGTTGCTCCCATCGCAACACAATCTTGTCACGTTAACATCAAACCTCTGACGATTCACTTATCAATCCTTTTTAATAGGATGATAAGTCCACAAAGTTGCTCCGATCACAACATCCTCTTGTCACGTTAATATCAAACACCTCTGACAAAATCAACTTATCGACCCTCATCAATAGAGCGATAGGTCCTCAAATTTGCTCCCATCGTAATATAATCTTGTCACGTTAACATCAAACCTCTGACAATTCACTTATCAATCCTTTTCAATAGGATGATAAGTCCACAAAGTTGCTCCGATCGCAACATCCTCTTGTCACGTTAATATCAAACACCTCTGACAAAATCAACTTATCGACTCTCGTTAATAGAGCGATAGGTCCTCAAAGTTGCTCCGATCGCAACATCCTCTTGTCACGTTAATATCAAACACCTCTGACAAAATCAATTTATCGACTCTCGTCAATAGAGCGATAGGTCCTTAAAGTTGCTCCGATCGCAACACTTTCCACTTATCGACTCTCGTCAATGGAGCGATAGGTCCATAAAAATACTGTTAAGTTAACATCACACCTCTAACAGTCAAACCCCCTAATGAACTTGTTAATCATTTTTCAACAAGAATAGCAAGTTTTTATTATAAAATCCCTAACAGATTAATTATTTTCTGGAATTATCCTAGTGATAATAAAGAAAATTTCTAAATTTTACTCTAAGTGAAAATTCTTGCCAAGTTAATATTACACCTCTGGCGTTTCTAACTTTCTTTCAGTGTTTCAAGTAACACAGGAAGAAATAACGATAAAGTCCACGTATTCAACATCGTGGCAGGTTGTTATTAATAACACCGAAATCCATGCCTTACACGCATGGGGGATTTTATCTCGATCCCTAATTAGAGATAAGTCTACGCCTAACACGCGTTGCCGGTTAGTCTTTTACCGTGAAAAGGACATCAAAATCCATGCCTCACACGCATGGGGGACTTTATCTCGATCCCTAATTAGAGATAAACCTACGCCTAACACGCGTTGCCCGTTAGTCTTTTCCCGTGAAAATAACAAAGTCTATGTATTCAAAATCATAGCATCAAGTCTAAGAGGGTTCATTCTCTTAGCACAACGTTACATGTGGAACGGATTTAGACAATCCACATGCTAGCCCGACTCAAACGGTAGTCGGTAAAGGTTTATTAAATCCGTTGATGGCTGAGGGTTTGCCAAAAATCCTATGCACGTTTGCAGGCCCATCAGCTTAATGGATATGAGCCGAGACTTAAAACAGATGAGCTAAAGACAAGTCTCAAAGACTTAGTCAAAAATGCATGGAAGCCAATTCCATGTCTTAAGTCAAAACGTTGAGGTCAGACCCGCGATGCAAAAACCGAACGCCGAGGTCACACCCGTGTTTCAAATTCAACATGCAAGGGTGAGATCCGCATCTCAAGTTCAAAATGCAGGGTCCACCCCCACATTCCAGAAGTAGGATTATGACGTATACCTTCACACGGGTCCTACGTGGCAAATCCCTTCAACCAAGATGCCTTCGAAGCAAGTGCAGAGAACAACTCCTTATGACAAGGAATCAACGGCTTCGAGATCAGAGTTGAGATCCAAAGTATTCTGAAAATTCGTCCTAGTCAACCGCGAACTTTCGAAAACTTTGGAGGGGGTTCTATAGGCTATCTAAAAATCACTACAGATAGTTGATCCCCATCAAACACCGATGATGGAAGTTACACTCTGACAACTTCCAGAAGGTTACAATTTGAAGACTTTCACGCAGACTGATGAAGGTTACAATCTGACGACCTTCGCAACAACTGATGAAAGCTCTAATCAACAACCTTCACAATCAACATCGAGAGATACAATCTGACGACTCTCACATATCAAAGAGCTAAAGCAAAGATTACAAAACGACGATCTTTGCAACGTTCTGACAGAAAGAGACTACAAATCGACGGTCTATTCAAACCAAGACGTGGAAGTCCTCCCCGCGTACCAGCATCAAGATGCGCCGCGTTCATAGCCACGAATGCAGCACAAACGCAGCTCCAAAAGCTGCAAACGCAGCTCCAAAAGCTGCAAACATAGCTCCAAAAGCTGCAAACACAGCTCAAACGCAGCCTCCGAAAGCTACAAATGCAGCTTCCATCCGCTGCCAAACGCAGCTTCCAAATCGCTGCAAACGCAGCTCAGATGCAGTTTCTAACGCCGCAAACGCAGCTCCAAAAACTATAAACGCAGCTCAGATTCGGCCGCCAACGCAGGTCATGTTCGGCCGCAAACGCAGCTTCCAACAAGATGCTAACGCAGCTTCCAGCCGCTGCGTCCGAGCTTTCAGACACTGCGTTCAAGATTCCAGACACTGCGTTTGAACGTAGAATTTACACCAGAACGCGGATTTTGCATTTGACTCGTTCAAACACGAGCTGAACAGTTTCAAAACCGTTTCCCACGATCTGAGGGGATCACAACTCCACTCAGGAGTGATTTAAGGGGCGGTTACATCCCATTAGCCCCACTTAAGAGCGAATTAAGGAGGTGGTTACACCCCTTAATCCCCTATAAATAACTGAAAATCAATTCAGTTCAGGGGTTCGGTCTGTTGGGACTCCCTGGCACCTGGGGCTTCGGTTTTGATCCTTCGGCTGAGACTTGGCAGCGAAAAGAGGATCCTTCATCCTTCGGTTGGATTCTTTGGAGATCAGCAACAAGATCTTCTTTATCCTTGGCTTATAACCGATTTCGGTTAGATCAACTCTTCCATAGAGTGTTAAACTCGTTCAGAGTTCTCCACAACGTCAAATCGTGAGGAGAAGGTACTGTTCCAGTGAACAAAGACGTTCGGATCGTTAACGGAGAGCAAACTCGACGCGAGCATTCGAAGGAGGCACTCCATCGCCACCGTGAACAACCCAGAATTAAACAAAGGGGAGAATCAAATTCATACACAGAATTAAACAAAGGGGAGAATCAAATTTATTCTCCTGTCTTTTGTAATCAGGAAATCCAAATTGTAATCGATTTTGAGAGAATATAAGTCAATTTTCTTTCACTGTCTTTTTACTGCAAATTTTCCACAAACACCTACACACAAAAAACAGTCGGAATACAGTAGGAAAGTGCAAGGGAGATTCTAAATAAACCAGGCTTACCGGTGATAGAAAAAGGAATATGAGCAGACGCCTTATCTGATGCGATCTTGGGAGCATCATCATCAAAAGTAGTGATGTCATCTATAGAATCACGCTCTTCATCTTTTTCATCACCCCCTCTAATGCTATCAACCTCAGTACCTTCATTATCTCCATCACCATCAGCTGCATCACCGGTCGAGGAGGCTTCATAATCTACTTTCTCCTCGTCATCACGCACAACTGCATACTCAAGTGGACTCGTAATGGTAGCTGATTTAGTCATGAGTCCCGTTGTAGGGCTAAGCCTTGAATCGCTAGCCTGTAGCATTAGTGTTGAAGGAGAAGGAGATTGATTCCCTTTGAGACCCCTTAGGTCTATTACAAAAGCCTCGTGGGAGCCCGCTGTCAGAGCAGATTCTACGTATGTAATCATTAATTCATCCTCCTCGCCCTCAGGAGGATGGTAAGAGGAAGTTTCACTCGATAGGGCTGGACCACTTGAACGAAGCCCAGTTTTGAATGGAAGGCCCGCGATGGAAGACTCTTGTTGTTCTTCTCCTTCTACAGAATTAAAAGCGTCTGCCGTCAACTTCGGTTTTTGTTGGCCTTCAAGGGGAGAGAACTCAACCATCAACTTTCGGCGAGTTCGTTTATCATCTGCAGTAAGAGCCTTTTTACTAGTAGCTCTCACTACAGAAGTATCAGCTATTGGGCGATCCCCCACATGTGTAGCTTCAGCTACTTCATCTCCCCCTTCTTTAGCAGAGACGCTCTCAAAGGATAGATATTCGTCGATTCCTCTCAGACAAGATGTCTTGGATCCCTTCCGGGAAGCATACATACGTCTAATTTCCTTCAAACATGATGTATTCAGATTGTAACCAGAAATCTGAGAAGCAGCAGAATACCAATTATAGAAACACATGGAAGTGTAAGAGTTAGGTGTCTTATGGGGGAGCTTGAAAATAGCCTTGGTGCAACTAGCTACTGAAGAGTACCAGGCTCTTGCCCCTTCATATAGATTGCCTACAATCATAAGTTGAGATCAACCATTCCTGATGTATAGCTGGTCATATCCAAATTGATGAGAAAATCTATACGGTTGATAGGGCTCGATGAAACACTTCCCGCCTTGTCAAAAAATCAAATAACCTGGCCTGTTGTAAAGCAGCTAACAGAAAACACCCCCATTCAGTCGAGTAAATCCGTTAGGACCTACCACATCCTGGAATGTTGCCCCGTATACCCTACCTTTAAAATCGGGGAAGCAACGGAAGATGTGATAATTAGTATCCCTTGACAAAATCTGATGGATCTTAACCATGTAAGTCCCCTCCCACTTTGCTGACTCCAATCGTTGCACGAGGGGAATGAATGAATCGCCTTAGGGAGAGGCTGCGCTCATTAGTGAAGGACAGTGAGACACGTACCAAACCATCAAATAAGTATAAGGCAGTGGTACTCGGGGATTTGGAGTTTTAAAAGTCTTGCCTTCACCGGACTCCACCTCTATAACATGAACAAAATCTAGGGCTAGCTCCCGTAACCCGTTCTGTAGATAGCAAACCATGGAGGAAAGAAGGTTCAGTGGTCTCCCATGAGCCAAAAGAACGGCTGGGTAAATCACTTTAGCAACAAGAGCATCAATCGGCCTGGTGAGGACAACGCATCGCTTTAGCCACAACATTAGAAATCCCGCCAAACAGTGCCATATCGGAGATAGGGATCTGAGCTTGATAGTGGAAACTTTCAAACTCTATGTAAGCAGGAAAAATGTCCTTTTTGGCTTCATTTGTGTAATAAGAGATAGCAGAAACAATCTGGGTCTGAATCTCCTCCAAAGTACTCGCAGCTAATCTGGTCACTGAAACTCCCTTATTAGTGAGATTTTGGAACAAGTACTCTTCCCAAGATACTTGTTTTACACCACTTCCTCGATCCCCACTGTGATGCATACATCTATGGAAGTGACACATAACTTCCCAGAGAGTGTAGTAAACTTCGGGGCCGATTTTTCTTAAAATTTTAAGTTCTAAGGATCCCGGAACAAATTCTTCATATGGTAAATCCCCGAAAGGTAGACCTGAGATGTTATGCATCTCGTGAAGAGCGAAACCCAATTCCCCTATTGGAGTAAAAAAGGTGCAAGTCTCAGGATTGTGTCGCTCTAAGATAGAGAAAAAGTGAAGTGGCTCTGGATGATCCCGTACTTTGTAGCCCTTACAGGAATCTTTAGGCTGGCTTGGGTAAGGGGTGTCTCCAACTCCTCCAAAACAAAATTGGTCATTCGAGTCCACCACCCTGTCATCGAAGAATGAACCCAGCCAGGAGATCTGAATACTTGTGCGGGGAATTCTCCTTTCTTCGCCAAAAATCTCTTAATAAAAGTATTCGCCGGACTTGCCACTTCACCAACTGGGTATTCTTTAGTGAACAAGCCTGGTCATAAGGCTGTCAGTTGTCTATTATAACCCACTGTGCGAACCCCCTAGAAAGTTAAGATTCCAAGGGCAACTCCGTCTTGTTCCTTGATAAGGTCCCAATCCATACGCTTTGGAATGGAAGCACACTAGAAATATGATATCGGGTACGTCATTTCCATATTGGGCAAGAAGAGGTGATGGTCTCTAACTTTCCTCAGCCACTTGTAATCCCCATCATAAGCAACACCTATTTCAAAGTCAACAAAGTCCCCAAAGAAGAATGCTGGTTTGACGAATAGTTTACGACTTAGACTTTCAAATTTGGCATCCGTGACCAATGTTCGAAGAGTTTTAGAAGAAGCCTGAATGATCGTTTCAACACGGTCTTTGTCAGTGATACGAAAAATAAGAAGCTCTTGGCGTAGATTGAATGTCATATTTTGATTTACACCACCTTCATGACCAAAATGATGACGGATAGGGAGATGCTCATTGGTGTGATGCACTGCAAATGAAGAAAATAATCAGTCAATAAAAAAGCAAAAAACAGACGCAGAGATCGAACCCTGCGTTAGCGAAAACAGACTCAGAGATCAAACCCTGCATCAGTGAAATCAAACGCAGAGATCGAACCCTGTGTCGGTGAAGTCAAACGCAGAGATTGAACCCTGTGTCGGCGAAATCAAACATAGAGATCGAACCCTACGTCGACGAAATCAAACGCAGAGATCGAACCCTGCGTCGGCAAAATCAAATGCAGAGATCGAACCCTGCATTGGTAAAATTTTAAGCGCGGAGGTCAAAACCCCCATGCTTTAAATTTCAAACAACAGAGTCCTAACCCTACGTTATGTCATTGGAACAAGTCTCCTCATTGATTCAAAGTTTAGAACTACCACCGACTAAAGGAAACTGAGGCGGCGGTATGCCTGCCTGAGTCGCAGCACCAGCGGCCGGTGAAGACGGCATCAAGCTTTGAGCCGCGGTGACAACGGGCTTGATGGGTCGAGAGACAGTCTTCTTCTTGGGCGCCATTGATGTTGCTTGATGAGGAAAATGAATAGTATCTGCCAAAGACAAGAACGAAATTCTTCGTTGAACAAATCGGGGAAGAATGGAGAAAAGTCGAATGACTCTTGATTTGACCTCAGCGGTCTATTTATAGATAGCTATGAGTTGTCAAATCGGAATGAGATTCTAGGCCAGAATCTCGCCCAAACGCGACCTTAGCATTCGCGTTGGTTGGACTTCTGAATGTAGAGTTCACCCATGCGTTCCAATTCTCAAACACAGAGTTCACTTATACGTTCTAAATGCCACAAAAAGAACATCTCGATGACCAAGACTATGATATAGCTTCAAATAAATAAAGAGAAGCTAACATTGGCCATCAAGGTGACCAAAGCCGAGAAGAAACTGGCTTATGACAAGAAACTATGCAGTCTCTTGGATGAGTACAGATAGGTTACAGTTAATGATGTTGAAATCATCAAGCTCGATCCGTCACGCAACTCATTCTTCTGAATGGCTTAACATTCCAACAAAGATTAATAAACCCAGAAGGATCTTAATTTTACTGAAGAAGACCTCGTTAACAAGTTTACAGTTGGTGCTTCTATGATAGATTCACTATCATCAGCTCTTTTATTATTACGTAACACCTGTAGTTGCGCATCGAGTGTTCATTAATGTCTACAAGAACTTTCTAGACATTGAATACACCTCTTCGCAAATTGAGTGAAGTATCTCAAGGATCTAGACAAAATTAAAAGAATACACCTCTTCGCAAATTGAGTGGAGTATCTCAAGAATCTAGACAAAATTCGAAGAATACACCTCTTCGCAAATTGAGTGGAGTATCTCAAAGATCTAGACAAAATTCAAAGAATTCACCTCTTCGCAAATTGAGTGGAGTATCTCAAGGATCCAGACAAATTTGTTATCATCATCGTTCTTGTTTGGTTCAATAACGATGGGCTTTTGCTTGTTTGACTAAGTTTATTATCATCAAGACGCAAAAGCTATCTTGCTTGGTTTAAGAAAACGGAATCACTAAGTTCCAACAACCAGGTCCACGATGTCTTCGAATCATACGGAGTGAACAATCAATCAACAAAATCTAGGGATCCAAAGTACTCCGAAAATTTGTCCCAGTCAATCGTGAACTTTCAAAAACTTTGGAGGGGTTCTGTAGACTGTCTAAAAATCATGACAGATAGCTGGTCTCTATCAAACTTCAATTAACATTTCAATAATAAAAGTTACAATTAAACGACTTTCACAAAAGCTACAAATGGAGGACTTTTTCACATAGATCGAGAGGAGTTACAATTCAAGACCTTTCTGACGACTGATGAAGACTCTATTTAGTGGCCTTTACCATCAACTGTGAGAGTTACAATCTAATGACTCTCACACCTCAAAACCGCTAAAGCGAAGATTATTAAACAACGGTCTTCGCAACGATTTACAGAAGAAGTTATAAGTCACTAGCCACTTCTAAACGCAGAACTCACATTCGCATTTCGGTTCTTGAAACGCAGGCGACCCCTGCGTTTCCAACCCTCAGCAAATGAAAAGCAAGCAGCCCTTGCATTTTAAGCATCTAGTAGACACCCTAATCTGTATCCCTAGTCTAAGACGTAGGGTTAGAGTCTCTAACGCCGATCTGGATGCTTGACTCATTCAAACATGAGCCAAACGGTTTTAGAACCGTTTTTCCACAATCTGAGGGAATCACGCCCACTTAGGAACGGATTAAGGGGTCAGTTACACCCCTTATCCTTCTATAAAATCCCACCAAACTCTTTAGGGTAAGAGGTTAGAGTTTTGGAGTTCGGATAGGCTAGTTCTTCTTGGATTTTATTGAAGTTCGGATTGACTACAGATCTTTAGTAACAAGAAGATCAAATCTTGGAGCATCCTTTAGCAACAGAAAATCTACTTGGCTCTTAACCAAATTTAGTAACAAGAAGATCAAATCTTGGAGCATCCTTTAGCAACAGAAAATCTACTTGGCTCTTAACCAAATTTTCGGTTCGAAATCAACTTTGTCAGAGCATCCTTTAGCAACAGAAAATCTACTTGGCTCTTAACCAAATTTTCGGTTCGAAATCAACTTTGTCACAGAGTTAAGACTCATTCTGAGTTGCAAAACTCGTTAAGAGTACCTAATCAAACTTGCCACGCGAGTTAGTTGTTCCAGTGAATTAAGACATGCGGATCGTCAACGAAGAGCAAATTCAACGCGAGCATTCGAAGGAGGCATTCCACCGCCACCGTGAAGAACCCAGAATTGAACAAAGGGGAGAATTCAGATCAATTCTCCTTTCTTTTGTAATCAAGAAATCCAAATTGTAATTAAATTTGACAGAGTTGTAAACATTCTTTGTCTAAGCAGTTAGAGAGAATAAAATCAAACACAAATCTTTTATTTTCATTTCACAAATTTTCCACCAAACCATCCCCATGATATAATTTTGATGATAATAATTTATTCATAATATGAATCACTATGTGTATTATTATGTACTAACATTTCAATACAACTATCAACATGAATAAGTGCAAGATGAGTTCAAGGCATCATGAAGTAAAGAAAATGAAGAGCTTATATATCAATGTAATTTTTACATTTTCTTTACTTAGAATTTTGTACAAGCCTTGATCACTCACACATACACACACACGTAGAGATTAGAACACATTAACACAGGCTTAATTTATTGGTTAACAATAGAAATCCCCTATGTTAACCATTAGAGTATTTAGTCAATTAATGAGTCTCAAAATATTTCATACATAACAATTTGAACCCTTAATAGTCCACTAGTTAGAATTATAGTCGAATACTGAAACATTTGATTAAAATATAAGTTTTTGTAAAAATATAGTATAGTCGACTACAAGAGATAATAGTTGACTACTAAGATCTAATTTAGATTTCTAGATTGATTGTTTTATAGAGTAGTCGACTACTAAGAATTATAGTCGACTACTCAACTTCGAATTTTGAATTCTAGATTTTCTGTTTTTTACAGAGTAGTCAACTAATGACTATAGTAGTCGACTGCTAAGAAAAATCCTGAGTTTACTAAAGTTGTTTGAACTCAGAGTAATCGACTACAACGACTATTAGTCGACTACAAAAACAATTTTCTGATATTTCAGATTTTGAAAAAGTGACTGTTTATAGTTGTTATGGGCACATTTTTAGGGTTTGAAAATTTATCTTTTCAAGAGATATAAATAGGTTATAAGTTTAGAAAATTCACTCACTGATTCCTATCTATATGATTCAAGTTTTGTGCTTTTTTCAAGAGTTAAAAGTTCCAGATTTTCACTAATTGTTGAGAAAAAGCATTCGTTGGACCGTAGAAGGGGGGTGATTAGGGTCTTGAGGCAATAATAATGCAATAAAAATTATGACAAGCAATACACCACAAAATGAAAAGCCAAAGTGAAAGAGATAAGGTAAGAAATCGTTATCCAAGTGATGCGTGATGTGTTCACGAGGTTCGGTCCGCTGACCTACGTCCCCGCTCTTCACTCTCGAGGAGAAGCCACTACACAACCCGGTTTGGAATTCGGAACTTCCTCTACACAACGATCTCCATGAGATCTAACATCCACACAATTGATCTCCACGAGATCTAGCTCACAACAGCAGTAAACGATGTAAAATCTCTCTCTTTACAGTAACCCTATAGCAAGGAGAAAAATTGCACTTGAAACTTGGGATGCGAACTTAGAAAACAGTGAAGAACAGGAATGAAAATTTGGGCTCTTTAGAAAACAGTAAATAAAATACAAAGGATTTGCAATGAGCTTGGGTTATCTGAAGAAGGGGGATATGAGGGTTTAAATAGGAAGAAGAACAACAGCCAAAACCCCCAACCAAATCTCCCAAAAATCAGAGAATCAGATTTTCTGATTCTGTACCAAAAAGAGACGTTAGGCGATCGGCGGTCGCCGTGAGAATGTTTCTGTAAAGGCTACGGTCGACCATCACGGTCGACCGTGAGAACTCCAGAAAGTTTCTGTAATCAGTTCGGTCGATCGTGACGGTCGACTGCAGGAAGTCCCGAGCTCTCGGTAATAGAGACGGTCGACCGTCACGGTCGATCACACATGTTTCTGCGAGCTTTTGAGGGAAATACACTGGCGCGGTCGACCGTGGCGGTCGATCGCAAACTAACACAGCTGATACATGTTTTTAAAACTATTTTTGACACTTTAGAAAATTTGTAAAACTACTCAAATGATTTCTAAGATTTGTATAACTTTGTAAAATGTTTTTAACATAAAAAACAAACTGTTTTGAAAACGATTTTTGCGAATAGGTCCTCATACTTGTGAAAAACCATATTTTGATAAAACCGTCAAAACTATGAGTATGAAAATGTGTGTGTGATATCCCAATAGCTTCAAATGAAATCTATAACTACTTACCTACATTTTAGCACTAGAGAGAAACTAAAAATACCAAATATCTCTCACATAGAAATACATTTCTTGAGTCTTGATAGTACTTTAGAATTGATGAAGCTTCTCATAACGTTTAGTATTCTTGAAAAATATTGCTTCATCACTTTGCCTCCTCCTCCTTTAGATATCGTCGTTGTAGCTCATATTCCATCCAATCCTTCATAAATTATACTAACTAGCTTGGTATTTATATTATCTATAATATCACTCAATAAGAAATTAGTACTGATAATGATGGTTGTAAATCATCATCAAAATATAAGGGCTAAAAATCTCCTCCTTTTTTATGATGACAACCAACCATTATAATGGAGCAAAATAATTATAGTTTATAGATAGTAGCTCCCCCTATCTATGAGCTCCCCCTTTCTATGTGTAGAAATGAGGAGATTTCTCTCCCCCTTTGTCACCATAAAAACGGGGATATGAAATAAACATGCAAAAATACATATGAAGTGCAACTAACCAAGCAAACAAGCAAAATTGTTTTTACATAATGCATAAACCCAAACCATTTCTTATGCGACAAAAATCTTCTTCACTAAGAGGCTTTGTAAAGATGTCGCTAATTGAGATTTAGTGTCAATATGAACAAGGGATACATCTTGCCATTCTATATGATCGCGTAAGAAATGATGGCGCACATCAATATGCTTGGTTCTAGAGTTCAAAATGAAATTTTTTGAAATGTTTATAGCACTAGTGTTATTACAAAAAATATTTGTTTTTTAAAAATACAAATCATAGTCAACTAAACTTTGTTTCATCCATAAAAGTTGGGCATAACATAAGCCGGTGGCAATATATTCTGCTTCCGTAGTAGACAAAGCAACACAATTTTGTTTCTTGGAAGCCCAAGAGACAAGAGAGTTGCCTAAAAATTAACATGTATCACTCGTACTCTTGCGATCAACCTTACATCCGGCGAAGTCGACATCACAAAAACCATAAAGATCAAAAGAGGTATTTTTTGGATAAAATAAACCAAGATCAATTGTACCATTGACATATTTAATAATTTTTTTAACCGTAATCAAATGGGACATTTTAGGAGAGGCTTGAAAACGTGTACATGCACACACACTAAACATGATATCGGGTCTACTAGCGGTAAGGTAAAGAAGACTACCTATCATACCTTAGTAAAATTTTTGGTCTACATCCTCACCACTATCATCCATATCAAGCTTGATACTTATACTCATGGGAGTTGGTGCATGCTTAGAATTCTCCAATCCGAATTTCTTTACCAAATCTCTAGCATACTTGCTTTGAGAAACGAATATCTCATCCTTAGTTTGCTTGACTTGGAGCCCGAGAAAGAAAGTGAGTTCTCCCGTCATGCTCATCTCAAAATGATCTTGCATAACTTTAGAAAATTCCTTGCATAAAGTTTCATTAGTAGCACCAAAAAATGATATCATCAACATATATTTGAACTAAAATAAAATCATTTTTCCTTTTTCTCACGAAAAGTGTATTATCAATTTTTCCTTTAGAAAAACCATTTTTAAGAAGAAAACTAGAGAGGCGAGCATACCAAGCTCTAGGAGCTTGTTTTAACCCATATAAAGCTTTTTGAACCTGGTAAACATGATTAGAAAATGAATGATCCAAAAAACCGGGGGTTGCTCAACATATACTTCCTCTTCTATAGAACCATTTAAAAAAGCACTTTTTACATCCATTTGAAATAATTTAAAATCTTTAAAACTTGCAAAGGCTAAGAACATTCTAATGGATTCCAATCTTGTAACCGGTGCAAAGGTTTTATCATAGTCTATGCCCTCCTCTTGATTGTATCATTGGGCAACTAAACGAGCTTTGTTTATCGTGACTATGCCACGTTCATCAAGTTTATTTTTAAAAACCCATTTAGTTCCAATAACATGAACATTATTAGGTCTAGGAACTAATTTCCAAATATTATTTCTTTGAAAATTGTTTAGTTCATCATGCATTGCTAGAACCCAAAACTCATCTTTTAAAGCATCATTTTTATCTTTTTAGGTTCTATTTGAGATAGGAAGCTAACATTACCACACTCACTCTAAGCTTTTGAGCAAGTTAGAACCCCTTGTGAAGGATTCCCTATTATTTACTCCTTAGGATGATTTGGTGCAAATTTCCATGCTTTGGAGAGTTCTTCTTGCTCTTGAATGTTGTTACATTCTCCATCCTTTTGTGCATTTATTAATGGTGTTTCCTTTAGTTGCGAAAGTTCAAATCCTCCCTCAACATCATCATCATCTTTTCTAGGTAAACCAACTTGTAAACCAATATAAGTCTCATCAAAAGTAACATTTATAGATTCTTTAACAATAAGAGTTCGTTTGTTGAAGACCCTATAAGACTTACTTCTAGGTGTATATCCTAAGAAAATGCCAATATCAATTTTTGGATCAAATTTATCATGGTGATCTTTAGTGTTCAAGATAAAACATTTACAACCAAAAATACGAAAGTATCCAATAAAAGGAGTTTTGCCATAAAATAGTTCATAAGGAGTTTTCTTAAGCTTTGGTCTAATCAAAACATGATTCAAAACGTGGCAAGCCGTATTGACGGCTTCGGCCCAAAAATATTTTGGTAAATCAAAGGCATTTATCAATGTTCGTGCCATCTCTTGTATGGTGCGATTTTTTCGTTCAACAACACTATTTTGTTGTGGTGTTCTTGGAGCGGAAAATACATGAGTTATACCACGATGTGCATAAAAATCATTTAAAAGTTTATTTTGAAATTTACCACCATGATCACTTCTAATTTTAACAACTTTCAACTCTTTTTCATTTTCAATTCTTTTGACAAAATATGAAAAATCTTCAAAACATTCATCTATACTACCAAGAAAGATTATCCATGTAAAACGGGAGAAATTATCAATGATAACAAAAACATAGTGTTTACCCCCTAGTGAGGTAACACGCATAGGACCAAAGAGATCAAGATGTAATAATTACAAGGGTTTAGAAGTTGATACCTCATTAATGGATTTAAAGGTAGACTTGGTTTGTTTATCTTTAGCACAATCTTCACAAATGGTATCTTTGATGAAATATAAGTTTGGTAACCCTTTTATAAGATTCTTTTTGGATAACTTGGATATCAACTCCATGTTGGCGTGACCAAGCCTCTTATGCCAAATCCAAGGATTCTCATTGACCGCCGCAAGATATTTAACATCTTGCTCTACTAGCTCATTCATCTCAAAAATGTATGCATTAGATTTGCTATTAGCAACAAAGATAATTTTTTTTCATTTAAGCTAACAATGCACTTATCCGGTTTGAAAGAAATATCAAAACCTTTATCACTTAGTTGGCTAATACTAAGAAGGTTATGATTTAAGCCTCTAACCAAATAAACATCCTCTATTATGGGAGAATGTATCTTACCAATGCATCCAATACCTATAATTTTACCTTTCTCACCTCCACCGAAGGAGACATTACCTCCTTCAATCCTTGATAGGGTTGCGAATAGCTCTTTATTGCCCGTTATATGACGTGATCAACCGCTATTAAGGTACCACATCTCTATACGTCGTGTTTGTGATGTTCCCTACATAAGATGAAGACGTTGAAACTTTAGGTACCCAAATCTTGGGTCCTTTGGTGTTAGTATTCTTATTACCTTTGGGTACCCATATCATTTCAAAATAATCATTATTATTTTTAATCCTACAATGAGTGGAGATATGACCATGTTTCCTGCAATATGTGCACACAAAATTTTTCTTGTGTGTGGAAGCATAAGATCTATGAGACCTATTTCTTTCAAAGCGATGATGACTAGAATATACATGAGTAGGTTTAATTCTATCACTTTCAATTTCAAGCCTTTCAATTTTAGATCTCAATTATTTGTTTTCAAAATCGAGATCCCCTAACAATTTATCTTTTAAAGCAAGTGAGGATTGTTGTTGCTCAAGTTTGAAATCACAATAAGTGTGCAATTTTTTAAAGGAAGAGTATTCTTTTGTCATTCTTTTAAACTCAATATTTAACTCTTCTAATGCGGTTGCTAGATCACATTGCATATAAAAAGATTCACTTTCGGTATCAGATATTACCTCCTTTTCATGAGCCATAAAGCAAATGTTGGGATCATGAAGAGCAATCTTTGCTCCTTCTTCATTGCTATCCGAATCACTTGGTTCAGATTCCTCCCATCCGACATACATGGTTTTCTTCTTCTTGTATTTTAAATATTTCTCCTTGAGCTTTGGGTAATCTTTAGTGAGATGACCCGGTTCATTGCATTCAAAACATTCTCCTACACGCAAAGAAAATTTGTTGTTAGATCGGTGATTAAACTTCTTATTCATTTTTATTAGTCTTGATATTCTTCTAGAGAGGTGAGCCACTTCTCTAGAAAAGTCGACTTCACTATCCGAAGATGAGGAGTTATCACTAGCTTCTTTGAGAGCAATGGTCTTCATTTTTGGGGATGGCTTCTCAATTTCCCATGGGGGCACTTCCTCTTTCTCCTTCCCTTTAAGCTTCTTCTCATGAACCTTAAGCTTTCCGATAAGGCCATCGAGAGCTAGAGTAGTAAGATCGTGAGCTTCCTCTATGACCGTAGCTTTGGGCTCCTACATCGGACTCAATAAGCGAAGGATCTTTTAGTTCATCTCTTGGATAGTTAATGTCTTGTCAAGACCATGCAATTCATTGATGATATTAGTAAAGCGAGAAAACATAGCATCACTGTATTCATTAGGAAGCATTTTAAATAACTCATAGTCATGCATAAGCCCACTAATTTTGGACTCCTTAACTTGGGGGGTTCCTTCATGTGTAATACATAATTTCTCTCATATTTCGTGTGCGGTTGCACACGTGAGACCCTATTATACTCATTTGGAGAAAGACCACAAATTAAGGTATTCATGACCTTCGCATTGAGATTAGCTTGGAGTCTTTCTCCATCGGTCATGGTACTAATCTTGGACTTTTCTACATATTTCTTTTCTACGATATCCAAGATGTCAAGATCAATGCAATGAAGGTAAATCTTCATTCTAGCTTTCTAATAAGCAAAATTGCTACCGGTGAAAAGTGGGGGTCTAGTAGTGGATTGTCCCTCAAGCATATGCATATTCAATGAAGCCTCCATTGGATCTTTCCTCTAAGGTGGTTAGACCAAAAACAACTATAGAGACCAAGCTCTGATACTAATTGTTGGACCCTAGAGGGGGGTGATTAGGGTCTTGATGTAATAATAGTGCAATAAAAATTATGACAAGCAATACACCACAAAATGAAAAGCCAAAGTAAAAGATATAAGGTAAGAAATTGTTATCCAAGTGACGCGTGTTGTGTTCACAAGGTTCGGTCCGCTGACCTATGTCCCCGCTCCCCACTCTTGAGTAGAATCCACTATACAACCCGGTTTGGAAGCTGGAACTTCTTCTACACATCGATCTCCACGAGATCCCACACCCACACAATTGATCTCCACGGGATCTAGCTCATAACAGCAGTAAACGATGTAAAATCTCTCTCTTTACAGTAGCCCTATGGCAAGGAGAAAAATTGCACTTGAAACTTGGGATGCGAACTTAGAAAATAGTGAAGAACAGGAATGAAAATTTGGGCTCTTTGGAAAACAGTAAACAAAATACAAAGGATTTGCAATGAGCTTGGGTTATCTGAAGAAGGGGGATATGAGGGTTTAAATAGGAAGAAGAACAGCAGCCAAAACCCCCAACCAAATCTCCCAAAAATCAGAGAATCAGATTTTCTGATTCTGTACCAAAAAGAGCCGTTGGGCGATCGGCGGTCGACCGTGAGAATTTTGCAGTCGACCGCGCAGGTTTTCAAAGCTGAGAAAAGTTTCTGTAAAGGCTACGGTCGACCGTCACGGTCGACCGTGAGAACTCCAGAAAGTTTCTGTAATCAGTTCGGTCGACCATGGTGGTCAACTGCAGGAAGTCCTAAACTCTCTGTAATAGAAGCGGTCGACCGTCATGGTCGACCATATGTTTCTGCTAGCTCCTGAGGGAAATACACTGGCGCGGTCGACCGTGGCGGTAAACCGCGATCTGACATAGCTGATACATGTTTTTAAAAACTGTTTTTGACACTTTAAAAAATTTGTAAAAATACTCAAATGATTTATAAAATTTGTATAACTTTGTAAAATATTTTTAACAATAAAAACAAACTGTTTTGAAAAAGAATTTTGTGAATAGGTCCTCATACTTGTGAAAAATCATATTTTGATAAAACCGTCAAAACTATGAGTATGAAATGTGTGTGTGATATTCCAATAGCTTCAAATAAAATTTATAACTACTTGCCTACATTTTTGCACTAGAGAGAAAATAAAAATAGCAAATATCTCTCACATAGAAATTCATTTCTTGAGTCTTGATATTGCTTTAGAATTGATGAAGCTTCTCATAGCGTTTAGTGTTCTTGATAAATATCGCTTCATCACTTTGCCTCCTCCTCCTTTAGATATCGTCGTTGTAGCTCATATTCTATCCAATCCTCCATAAATGGTACTAACTAGCTTGGTATTTATATTATCTACAATATCACTTAATAAGCAATTAGTACCGATAATGGTGGTTGTAAATCATCATCAAAACATAAGGGCTAATGGTTTATATGGTTTAAAAATTTGTCTTTTCAATGGGTATAAATAGGTTATAAGTTCAGAAAATTCACTCACTGATTCCTATCTATAAGATTCAAGTTTTGTGCATTTTTCAAGAGTTAAAAGTTCAAGATTTTCACTAAGTGTTGAGACAAAGTATTCTCTGAGTTAGCCTTTGATCTTCATTCAATATACAATCAAATTAGATAATTTTCAGAGATTCAAAATGTTTCTAAGCCACTGCCACACATCACAATACACTCAAGTCTTATAGGAATCAAGTTGTAACATAACAAGTGTTCTCACGGGTGTGAGAGGTGTAATCTCTTGGTGAAGAGATTGTGTACAATTTGCATCGACTTACAAATTGGTCAGGTTTGCTGTTTTGGTTTTGTAAGTTTTTCAAAATCATAGTAAAACTCTCAAGCGGGATTTGCTTGGGGACTGTATGTACACCTGGGAGGTAAAACCAGTATAAAATATTGTGTTTACGACTGTTATTTTTTGTGATTGTGCTATCTTCTTTGTAAATTCTAATCTTCTTTGCATAAATTTTTAAAAGATCACTATTCACCCCCCTTCTAGTGTTTTAGTGTGATTGAATTAGATCCTACATTTGGTATCAGAGCAAGGTTGAAGATATGGCATCAACTTTCGACTCAAATTCAAAATTCAAGAAAGGACATTCTACAAATCGTCCACCAATGTTTGATGGATTAAATTACAACTATTGGATGTATCGGAAGAAAATCTATCTCCAATCAATTGGCTACGAACTTTGGAATGTTGTGGAAACAAAATACGAGAAGCCAACTACACCTTTCACGGAATGGATTACATCTCAAAGGAACAATGCAAATCCAAATTCTAAAGCAATGAATGCCTTGTTCTGTGCTCTTGACAAGAATGAGTTCAATAGGGTGTCAATGACCACATCTGCATATGATATTTGGCACACACTCGAGGTAACTAATGAAGGCACAAGTAAGGTTAAAGAATCTAAAATTTCTGTTCTTGTGTACAGATTCGAATTGTTTAGAATGAAGGAAAACGAGACCATTGGAGAGATGTTTACTAGGTTTACTGATATCACAAAATTCTCTCATCGGTCTTGGAAAAGTATATACTCGAAAGATAATTCGTTCACTTACTACACAATGGGAAAAGAAAGTTACTGCAATAGAGGAAGCAAATAACTTATCAACTCTTACGGTAAAAAATCTAATTGGTAACCTCATGGCTTATGAAGTTCAAATTGAAGATAGAAAGTATGAGGATGAAACAAAGAACAAGAAAGTACTTGCATTCAATACTACTTTCGATAAAGAAGATTCGGATGATGATGAAGAAATGAGCATGTTTGCACGCAAGTTTCGAAAGTTCATAAAACAAGGTAAGTTCAATTCAAAAAATTCAAATTCAAATAACTTACTTTGTTTCAAATGTAACAAACTAGGACATATGAAGAAAGATTGTCCATTGTTGAAAAATAAGCAAAAATCAAATTATTTTAACAACTTCAACAATATTCAAAGCAACAAGAAAAGGAAGGCTTTGGCGGCTACATGGGATGATAGTGATGATTCATTTTCAGATGAAGAAATCGAAGAAAAGGAAAGCGTCTATATGTGTTTTATAGCATAAGATGAAGTAAGTTACAATGAAGAGCTTTTTGATGGTTTCAATGAATTATATGAAATAATTTTGAGATTAAAGGCTTCACATAATTTTCTTAAAGGTAAAATAAAAGATTACTTGAAGAAATTTCTGATTTTAATTCTCCTACTATTTCTAATTATCAAGTAATTGAATTGAAAGAGGAAAATAAATCCTTGCTTAAAGAAAATCATATTTTGACTAATGAGAATGTTTATTTAAAATTAGAATGCAATGATTTAAAAATTTTCATTAATATTTTAGATAAAGATATTTCTTCTATTAAATTAAAATATGATGATATATGTTTGAATGTTAGTGAATTCAATAAAGGTGAAGAAAATCTTAATAGCTTACTTTCATATAAAAAAGAATCTCAAAAGACAAAAGGTTTGGGTTTTCATGTTAACAAAAATATTTCTAAGAAAACCATTTTTGTAAAACCAACTTCTTAATTGTATGAACATAATGTTAAAAAAATGTTTTATGTGAAAAGAAATCAAAATACTTATCTATTTGGGTACCTAAAGAATTAACTTCATTAAAGAAAAAGTCTTATATTTCTGCCTTTTTTAAAGATGTTTGTTTATCAGATAACTATTTAGGCAAATCAAACTCTTCATGGGTTTAGTTTCCTAAAGGCTAATTTTATGGACCCAACATAGCATGGGTACCAAAATTATAAATGTTTATCATTTCAGGTACCTAAGAAAAATAGGTGGATTTTGGATAGTGGTTGGGTACCAAAATTATAAATGTTTATCATTTCAGGTACCTAAGAAAAATAGGTGGATTTTGGATAGTGGTTGCTCTAAACATATGACCGGTAATATACAATTAGGTACCTAAGAAAAATAGGTGGATTTTGGATAGTGGTTGCTCTAAACATATGACCGGTAATATACAATTATTATCATCTTGTCTAAATAAGGATAGTTGTACCGTTACTTTGGGAGATAACAACAAAGGGAAGATCATTGGTATTGAAATTGTCGGTAATCCAAATAAACCTATTATTGATAATGTTTTATTAGTTAATAGTCTTAAACATAATTTTGCTTAGTATAAGTTAACTTTGTGATAAAGGTTTTAAATTTTTTTTTAAATTAAAATCTTGCTTAATTTATGATATTGGTATGATTACTGTGTTATTTAAAGGGCATAGAAAAAATAATACATATGTTTTATCTATGAAGAACATTTCTAATGAATATTGTCTTCTTGCAACTTCTAATGATTCTATTTTATGGCATAAACGTTTTGGTCATGTTAACTTTAAACATATTTCTAAAATTTCTAAGAATGATTCTGTTAAAGGTTTACCTAAGCTTTCTTATAAAGATAATTTTTGCGATGCATGTCAACAAGGAAAAATACATAAATCATCTTTCAATCTAAAGATGTAATTTCTACAAGTAAACCACTAGAATTGATTCACATTGATCATTTTGGTCCTTCTAGAGTAGCATCAATAAATAGAAGTAGATATGCATTTATAATTGTTGATGATTTTTCAAGATTTACATGGGTAATATTTCTTAAACATAAAAATGATGCTTTTAATGAGTTTTCTATCTTTTGCAAAAGGATTCAAAAACAAAAGTCTCTTTCTATTATTACTATACGTAGTGATCATGGAGAAGAATTTAAGAATAAACTTTTTGTAAATTTTTGTGATAAAAATAGTATTTCTCATACTTTTTCTTTTCCTCGAGCGGCTCCACAAAATGGAGTTGTAGAAAGGAAGAATAGAACTTTACAAGAATATGCTAGAATCATGTTATGTGATAGTAACCTATCAAAGTACTTTTGGATGGAAGCTGTCTCTACAGCATGTTATGTTCTAAATAGAATATTATTAAGTCCTGTTTTAAAGAAAACACCTTATGAGTTGTTTTATGATAGAATTCTTAAAGTTTCTTATTTTAAAGTTTTTGGTTGTAAATGCTTTATTTTAAACACAAAAGATAACTTGGACAAATTTGATTCTAAATTTGACGAAGGAATCTTTGTTGGATATTCTAACCATAGCAAAGCTTATAGAATATATAACAAAAGAACCTTAGTCATTAAAGAATCTATGCATGTTTCTTTTGATGAGAATTTTACAAAAACACCTATTGTTTTAAATAATGATGATGATTTAGTTGATTGTATTCATGACACTCCAATGCTAGATATTTCAAAAGATGATAATTTACAAAATGCTTTACCAAAGGATTTTGTAGAAGTTAGAAATCATCCATATGATTTAGTTATTGGTAATATTTCTAATAAAGTCACTACTAGGTCTCACTTAAATTTGATTGCTCATGCTGTTTTTATTTCTATTATTGAACCTAAAATATAAAGGAAGCTTTACTTGATAATTTTTGGATAATTGCTATGCAAGATGAACTAAACCAATTTACAAAAAATAATTTTTGGAACTTGTACCTCGACCACAAGATAAGTCCATTATTGGAACCAAATGGATATTTAGAAATAAATTAGATGAATCTAGATAAGTTGTTAGAAACAAAGCCAGATTAGTTACACAAGGATATAATCAAGAAAAATGTATTGATTATGATGAAACCTATGCACCAGTTACTCATTTAGAATCTATAAGAATTTTAATTGCATTTGCATGTTTTATGAATTTTAAATTATATCAAATGGATGTTCAAGTGCATTTTTAAATAGTTTTATTAAAGAAAAAGTTTTTGTAGAACAACCTCCAGGTTTTGAAAATGAATATTTTTCAAACCATATTTTCAAACTTAAGAAAGCATTATATGGTCTAAAACAAGCATCGCGTGCTTAGTATGATAGATTAAAGAATTTTCTTTTAACTTATGGTTTTGAAATTAAATAAGTTGATTCTACACTTTTTATAAAAAAAATAAATAAAGATATACTATTAATTCAAATATATGTAGATGATATAAGATTCTACACTTTTTATAAAAAAAATAAATAAAGATATACTATTAATTCAAATATATGTAGATGATATAATATTTGGTTCTACTAACGATAATAAATAAAGATATACTATTAATTCAAATATATGTAGATGATATAATATTTGGTTCTACTAACGATGATTTTTGTCAAGAGTTTGCTAAGTCTATGCAGGATGAATTTAAAATGAGTCATATGGATGAACTCAATTTCTTCCTTGGATTACAAATCAAACAATTAAAGAAAAGAATTTTCATCAACCAAGGCAAGTATGTTAAAGAATTACTCAAACGCTTTGGAATGGAAAATACAACAAGTAAACCAACACCAATGAGTACAACTACATCACTTGATAAAGATGAAAATAGTAAGAATGTTGATTCAGAGCTATATTAAGGTATGATTGGATCACTTCTTTATATTACTGCAAGTAGACCTGATATTATGTTTAGTGTATGTTTATGTGCAAGATTTTAGTCTAATCCTGAAGAATCACACCTTAAAGCTGTAAAAAGAATTTTTAGATATCTCAAAACACTACAGATTATGGTTTATTTTAATCCTAAGAATAGCACATTTGATTTATTATCATATAGTGATGCTGATTTTGTCGGATGTAAATCTGATAGAAAAAGTATAAGTGGTACATGTCATTTCCTTAGACATTCACTTGTATCTTGGTTTAGTAAAAAGTAAAATTCAGTATCATTATCAACTACTGAAGCAGAATATATTGCTGCTAGTCTTGCATGTGCTCAAGTTTTATGGATGAAACAAATATTATCTGATTATGGTATAGTTTGTCCCACATCATCAATAATGTGTGACAATACTAGTGCTATTAATTTATCTAAAAATCCTAATCAACATTCACGTACAAAACATATTAACATAAGACATCATTTTTTATGTGATAATGTACTAAAAGGTGTTATTTCTTTAGATTTTATTTTAACCGATAAACAAATTGCTGATTTATTAACAAAACCTTTTAAAGAAGAAATATATGTTAAATTAAGAATAGAATTAGGTATATGTTCTTTGGAAGATTTAAACTAAGTTTTGAAATCAATACATATGCATATTCAGCCTTAATAGTCGACTAATCATGTTAGTAGTCAACTACATGCACAAGCATTACATATAAGACATTCTGTTGATTATAGTGTAGTTGACTAATTTGACCTGTAGTCGACTATGCTGAGTTAAATATGAAATCCAGAATTCTGTTGATTACAGTGTAGTCGACTATTTTTCTTAGTAGTCGACTACAATCATAGATTTTTCACATTTACAATTTTTGAGCATATTGGATTTTTACCTATCAAATCCAAAACCTAATACCCGTTACACTTAAGTGAACTTCATCTCAACCACTCATTTTTAACCTGATCAATCCTAGACCTATATCAAATTCTATTTAGATAAAATCTTAACCATACGTTTGATTTCTTATCTAATCTTGACCATACATTTTTAAGTTACAAAATCTACCCTAACTCCTAAACTACCTACTCTCTCACTTACCAAAAACTGATCTCTCTTCTTCCCCACTTCAGAACCCACCGAATCCAGGTTAGGGCATCTTCAAACTTTCATTTTCCCCAAAACTTTCCCTCAAGTTCCTTGTTTTTCTGGAGTTTATCAATTATTGTAGTCGACTACAACCAATATTAGTCGACTATTTCTAGGGTTCTCAACAGCTTGGTAAGTTCTTCAACTTGATCTTTCCAAGTTCTTTTTTTTTAATTAGCATGTCTAGAGCAAAGAAGGCTAAGCAAGTTCATATAAGTGTTAATGATGAAATCATTGTCTATTTAAAAAGTCCTGATTTACTTGAAGAATTTAACAATATATCTACATTTGAAGTTCTTCCAGGACATTTTATGAAATTTGATGATTTCATCCCTTGGAACTTTGGTTCATACTTTAAAAATGTGGGATTGCTCGAATTATTCTCCTCCAAAAATAAAAAACCCACTTATCCTTTTTTAGTTCAACTGTTCTTCACAAATATCACTCGTGTAGGAACTATTAGCGGAACTGAAATATTAACTACACTTGTGAATGGGATAGAAATTGAATTGACTTCTAGGTCAATTGGAAAAAATTTTAACATTCCCTTGAAAGGTGTATCTCTTAGATCAATCAAAATGCCTGATGAAAATTTGCTATCTAATCACATATTTCTTCCGGGTTATGGTCTACCTTTGAATAATTCAAATAAACTTCGTCCAATTCCTCGTTTCATTGCTCGAATCTTAGCCTATAGTATGTTTCCAAAAACGGAGAGTTCCCTAGATTTAGCAAAAGCCTTATATGCTATAATAGGGAATATCCAAGTTAATTGGGCTGATGTTTATTATGATAATCTCTTGAATGTACCAAAAGGATTTCTTCCTTATGGTGCATTTTTAACAAAGGTCTTTGATAAACTTCATGTCGATCTTGAGTCAGAAAATTCTGTAGTTCGTTCCATTGAGTTTTTTTGACTCTAATGCCCTAACTAGGATGAAGTTAACTAACTTTGAACTTCATGATCAAAATCCCCAAAATGAGCCTCACCCTCCTCAAGAACAAACTCCACAAGATATTCCACAATCCTCAAGTCATGCTGGCCCTTCCTTTTGCCAACAACCACCTCAAATGCAATCTTGGATATCATCTGAACGCATCCTTGAGTTAGAGACTAGTCAGCGAGCTCTTTATGCTCAGACCACTTACATCATCAGTAATCAGGAGGATTTAATCAAGAAATTTAATAACTTGGATATGAAGCTCAGTGTATTTTTCCAAGGACATCCACTCCTCCAGGACCCTCATGTTAGAGTACCATGCATGCATCATGTAGTGTTTGGCTTAAATTCATGTTTGTGGTAAAAACTATGTGTTAACTTGGTTTGTTTAAGATTATGTATCAAAAACTATGTGCTAGTTTTTGCTTTAAGACTTGTGTAATATCTTTTAAGTTGCTACTATGTTCTATGTTTCTACTATGTTTCATTTATGATTAGTATGATTTACATTTAGTGTGATAATTGCTTAGTATATTCATGTGCTAAATATTCTAAACAGATTGTGATGATGGATATTGTTGAACTTTTGGTATTTATGGTCAGTCTTTGCCTATCCATATGGATGGGTGAAGTAATGGACTATGTTCACAATCTGGAAGATCTTTTTAAAATTTTGACTCATGAAGAGGATATTATGACATGTTTAGCATATATGTTTATTTCTTTTTGTTAATAACAAAGGGGGAGAATGGTATCAATGTTATGCTATATAGACTCAAAAATATGAATTTCAGACTCTAATATGCTTTTATGCAGGGGGAGTAAAAATATTTGTTCATAAATGTTTAATTCTTTTAGAATATGCTTACATATGCATAAATTGTTTGTCATCATCAAGAAGGGAGAGAATGTTAGATATCATGTCTCCATGATATAATTTTAATGATAACAATTTATTCATAATATGAATCACTATGTGTATTATTATGCACTAACATTTCAATACAGCTATCAATATGAGCAAGTACAAAATGAGTTCAAGACGTCATGAAGTAAAGAAGTTGAAGAGCTTATATATCAATGTAATTTTTATATTTTCTTTACTTAGAAATTTTGTACAAACCTTGATCACTCACACATACACGCACATAGAGATTAGAACACATTAACACAGGCTTAATGTGTTGGTTAACAATAGAAATCCCCTATGTTAATCATTAGAGTATTTAGTTAATTAATGAGTCTCAAAATATTTTATACATAATATTTTGAACCCTTAATAGTCCACTAGTTAGAATTGTAGTCGAATACTTAAACATTTAATCAAAATATAAGTTTTTGTAAAAATATAGTATAGTCGACTACAAGAGATAATAGTTGACTACTAAGATCTAATTTAGACTTCTACTGATTGTTTTACAGAGTAGTGACTACTAAGATTTATAGTCGACTACTCAGGTTCGAATTTTGAATTCTAGAATTTCTGTTTTACAGAGTAGTCGACTAATGACTATAGTAGTCGACTACTAAGAAAAATCCTGCATTTACTGAAGTTGTTTGAACTCAGTGTAGTCGACTACAATGACTATTAGTCGACTACTAAAATAATTTTCTGACATTTCAAATTTTGAAAAAGTGACTGTTTATAGCCGTTATGTACACGTTTTTAGAGTTTGAAAAATTATCTTTTCAAGGGCTAAAAATAGGTTACAAGTTCAGAAAATTCACTCACTGATTCCAATCTATAAGATTCAAGTTTTGTACATTTTTCAAGAGTTAAAAGTTCTAGATTTTCACTAAGTATTGAGAAAAAGTATTCTCTTAGTTAGCCTTTGATCTTCATTCAATATACAATCAAATTAGGCAATTTTCAAAGATTAAAAACATTCCTAAACCACTGCTACACATCACAATACACTCAAGGAGTATAGGAATCAAGTTGTAACAAGACAAGTATTCTCACGGGTGTGTGAGGTGTAATCTCTTGGTGAAGAGATTGTGTGCAATTTGCAGGGACTTGCAAATTGATCAGATTTGTTGTTTTGGTTTTGTAAGTTTTTCAAAATCATAGTAGAACTCTCAAGCGAGATTTGTTTGGGGACTGGATGTACACCTGGGAGGTGGAACCAGTATAAAATATTATGTTTACGATTGTTATTTTCTATGATTGTGCTATCTTCTTCGCAAATTATAATCTTCTTTAAATAAATTTTAAAAGAATACTATTCACCCCCCCTAGTATTTTAGTGTGATTGGATCAGATCCTACAAAACAAGCTTGAGTCTGTGTATCTTCATAGGACTCACTTTTGGACTCAAAGGGTACCAGTTATGGGATCCTGAAACTCATAGTGCCTTTACTAGTAGATATATGGTCTTTGATGAAGACGCTATTGTAGGCATCTAAAAATGCCTATAGTTGTCCAAATACAGCTCGAGACGAAGAGAAGACGATAAACGTTATTATCTAAGTCAGAGAGGATTATCCGAGTCAAAGAGGATCACTCAAAACCGTAAAGAAGCTAACGAGTGCATGAAGCAAGTCAGCAAAGCGTACAAGTCAATCAAACGACAAGATACGCAAAACGGCAAAAAATACAAGTCCGGAAGGCCAAAAAATGGCTAAGTCCTGAACTGACTCACGCCCGCGCAGGACACCAACTGGTGTCCCATGCCCCTGCGGGTCACGTGGCTTGCCGTGCACCCGTAACTACTCGAAACACGTTTTTGACATGTTTCTTAATTTTTCTCAGGATTTGTTCATTCCAGAGTATCTCAAATGATTGGATATCATCTCTAAATGGGGTTAGGCCATTGTCATATGAAGATATGGCCAAATCCTTTGTTCTTATCCAAATAACCGCATCTGAAGCCCTATAAATACAAGCCTAGCGCCTTCTTTCACAAGGGGGTGAATTTTAATAAAAGAGAAGGATGTGCTGCCAAATTGTAGAGCCAAGAGCCACGAATGTCAGTGAAGGATAGCAGATCTTGGTGATTTCCTATGTATAAAGAGTGGATTTCGAGAGTAATGCCCCGTTCCCCCATTCCTTAAGATCAGGCTTGGACTTGATCTCGAGAAGAGTAGTGATCTTGCTTCGTCGAGATTATTTACTTCAATGATTACTTCCTTTATGAAGTGAGAGCTCTGATTGGTTACTCTGTCAACCGGATCTAATCTGGGGCGGTCCATAGATAAACTCCGACACAGGCGAAGATCCCACGCAAACAGAGGCTAATAAATAGTTTCTGTGTATTGTTTGATAAAGTTATAATCTTTTATTTTTCATGGTGTAAGAAGATTTTATAAAAAGATCAACTTTTACTTTTTTGAACTCGTTGTAAACGAAAAAAGTTGTAATGAGTTTAACAGTGAAAAAGGCAACTTTTGAACCAAACATGCTGGCGACCACAATGGGAGCCAACAGCTTCTCTGCCGAAGCTGTCGTGCCGCAACCACGGATCCGGATCTCGGTTGACGTAGAGGTCGACTACAAGTTTGACTAGGCCAAGTTCAAGGAGTATTTGTCATCCTCCTCCTCCAGATTCTCCTCCCCTCGTAAACGCAGGAAGATCAACGTCCAATAAAGTCGGAGTTGAGTACTGAAGGCGCTCCAACCCTATCAAAAAGAGCACGCCAAAGGCAATGCCAACGCCTCACGTGCCAGCACGCCAAGGTTTTGGAGCCGATGGACGGGATCCGCTATGAGTCGGATCTGAAATTCAGGAACTTCCAAGTGCCTCAACATCGGGCAAATGGCCCCTCCTCTGAACCAGTGACAAAGGAATGGGTCCAAGTAAAAAAGACTCATTCAACTCTTGAGGAGTGAATCTAGAAATGCCACGCACTGCTTGCACATGTACGAAACCTTGTGCTGGAAGCACGTAAGTTGCAGAAGGAGGACATGGTCAAGGAACCATCAAAACCCTACAAAATTTGGATTCCAAAGTCCGAAACTGTGTGAAAATTAAGTCTGGAGATGGCAGGAAATTCATGTGGCCGAGATAGCCCGAGCTGTCTCTCACCTGGTCGAGACAGCCCAAGCTGTCTCGCACCTAGCAAAGACATCAAAGGCTGTCTTGCCTAAAGAACCAGCTCCGTGACTGCTTCTCTACATCCATCAACCTCCGTTCCTGATTCAGTCTCATTCGTACCTCCGGTAAAGCCTCATGACAATATGGATCCCTCCCAATTCAAAATAATGATGGCAAATCGCCTTGGACCTTTGCATGAGGATCGAGGAAAAAGCTCAGATTAAACAACGCTTAGGTCCGATGAATGAACCTCGAGCGACTCTTCAGACTGGGGGTCGTATACGCCCTTCGAACAAGACAAAGCCATCCCGTGTCAGGAAAACTTTAGTTTCCACTTACCTGGGGGTGTGTATCCAAGACCAAGAGCCCATTAAGGTCCGTACTCACAAAAGCGTGGTTCCAAACGTGTGATTCTTGAAGACGCCAACAAGACGTGAAATCCCCAGAAGGAAATGTTTTCGTCTGATGATGACAACGTTATACATAGGAAGTCATGCCAACACACGATAGGTTGCTCTGGTAATCATGCCGATGAGTTGTACTATTGGATTAGGGATACGAACAAATCTCAAAAGAGAAGTACCTAGAAAGAGGACTCTCACTATCCGTATACCAAACTTATCAGGGAAGTATTATCAGCATGTAGCTGCCCCAAGACCACTCCACAGAGGGTCTCGGTATTCCAAAGTGTCACGCCCCACTTCCTAAAATACCAAGGAATCGGAACGTGAATAAGCTCGTGACGTATTAGATTAAAAAGAATAAATAAAAACAAACATTTCTCCTCAACCTAATATGCTAAGCGTCTGGAAATAAATACAATGCAAAGGCACAGGTCCTCGATCACAGTTAGCGAGAATACAATAAATAACTGAGAATAAAAATCCATATCACAAGTGAATATCATCCAAGGCATAAAATACGAGTCAAACATGCCCTTATACAAAATTGAACAAAAGAATACTGAAGAGATATAAAATACATCGTTTAACGGTAAAAGAAAGGAAAATGCTACAAAAGTAACAAGAACCATCAACTAAGAAAAGATAACTAAACTTCAACCTATTCTTCAACTCTATTTGCAAGGCACTCCTGCTGAGAATATCCTATCTCTGGTACGTTTCCAAGCTAAACCTGTTCTTCCTCTAAGTCTGACGCACACAAGAGAAAATAGGTGTACGTCAGCGTGCATGGCACACGGCAAGACCCCACAAAAGAAATAGAACGATCGAAAACCAAAATGGAAAATGATACGACAGCAGAAAATGACAAAGAGACGAACAACTGGACATCCAACAAAATCAACATGCAAATCTACTACTAAAACAAAATAAACATGGAGCTAGCTGTATACGATAACCGGGTCGAATAATAGCCATCCTATCTCAACTCACTAGTCTACATCTCACATAGAGTCAACGCTCATATCATCAGATAACTGACTGTTCACAAATCCCCTACGTGCATCTAATACCGCTACACGAATCGGTCAGAGGACTACACATAATCCGATCTCGGCCTGGTCCGAACTTAGGCAAAGCTCAGGTGACGAAATAGGTCACGGACTAAAGTGACTACACAAATTCACTTTAGCCCAACTAACCAACCCGAGTGACTACACGAATTCACTGGCACGAACCTGGAAGATACATCAACAGCCACATCCGATCACATAAATAGAGACTTCCCCATCCTAACTCTTTTCATTTTCTAAGTCAACAATCAAAGTCCACAATATCTCTGGTTCACCACCTAAATTAGTCAACACACCCACACATGTCACTAGGTCTGTTCATGACGCACGAGGCCACTAAGTCATGAACTACTAAGGGTTATCAATCACAATAAGGAGATAATAAAAACAGACATGTCAAATACAGTAAAATAATCGTAAATCATGAAATGTAATCATGAATCAGTAAAAACATGCATACAGTCCGGTTTCATCAATATCTTGTTATCGAACCCTCTAAACTACTCATACAACTTATCAGCAGCTAAATAATATCCAATATCACTACGGTTAAAAATGAAATCGAAAAACCATGATCGTTTTACACATAAAATGCCTCAGTCTACAACTACCAACACAAAATCATAATTTAATTTAAATCCAAAATAAATAATTCTTCTTTAAAATAAATTCTTTTAAATCATCATAATTATCAAAAATATAATTCTTTTGCCAAAAATAATTTAACAACTCAAAATGACCCCTTTTCAGAAATAAATAATTTTAAATTATCTATTCTAATAATTATTCAAAACCAACCTTTTTCCAAATAAATCATTTTCTCATCAAAATAATTCTAAAAACATCTCAACATAACTACTTTTACACAAAATAATTTTCTTTTAAATTACTTATCATAACGTCATTGTTAAATATTAACCATCAACAAGCCACGCAGATAATAACAATTCACAATCTAATCTATGCAACTAATTAATGACAAATATAAATATGAAATGACGAGTCAAGAGGAGAGGGATCTTGCCTAGAGGTTTCCTTGAATGAGTCGACGTCATTGGTGTGAGCCTACGGCGGGGCAGTTGACGACGAGCGACAAAGAGGTGCTACAAAGTGTGGTTTGGTCTCAACGGGGGTTGGATCTGATGGAACTCACAGGTGGTGATGTAGCATGCACTGGTCGAATGGGCAAGCGCTGAGAGGAGGCACAACAGCTGTGTAGCGTGCTGGTGGTGGTCCGGACAGGCTGCTGGACGGAGGCTAAGGCTACGCAAGGAGAGGGGCGGAATCTTGGTGTGGTCGGCAGGTAGATGTTGGAGAGAAGGTTGAGCGTGGGTGGTTGCGATTTGGGGCGTCAGGGTCAAGGGTTGGCAGGGGGAATGTGGGCGGAGGAGAGGAGGCTAGTGCTGTTGGAGGCTGACAGTGCCTTTCTCGCGTTTGAAGTGGCTGGCGCGTTGATAAGGAGAGGGAGAAGAATAAAGATTGGGGGCGGAGCTACGGTGGCGCCGGGCTTGGATCTCGGGCCGACTCAAAGAGAAAAACAAGAGAGAGCGGAGAGAACGCCAGAGCGGCCTTGCGAAACACGCAACATGGCGACGATATATATCACTTCGGTATATATAATTATAGTATATTATATATATATATATATTATATATATATATATATATATATATATATATATATATATATATATATATATATATATATATATATATATATATATATATATATATATATATATAGCGAGAGAGAGAGAGAGAGAGAAAGAGAGAGAGAGAGAGGAAATTAGGGTTTTTAAAATTTAATTAAAAATAATAATAATTACGAAAAATTTAAATAATTATATGAAAATTATCTACACATTAAAACGTACCAATTGTAGTATTACAACCGATAATACGCAACCGTATAAATAATACAGGAAATTATATAATTAAACAAGAATAATTAATAAAAAATATAATTACTTATATTTAAAATCAAATAATTATAGGATAATTATCTACAAAATAAAACATACCAGTTATACTAATACAACCGATAATATGCAATAGTAGAAATAATACAAAAAGTTATACAAATAATATGTAATTAATAATACAATGTATTATACAAAATAATGCGTAATAATAATAATAATACATCGTACTATTCAAAATGATACGTAATAGTATCAATAACACAACAGATAAATTCTATATATTTTTACTGCACTAAACTAATTTATAAATATCAAAACCATTTAAATAAATATAAAACTTGGACTTTAAATCATAGAAATTCTAAAAAATCAGGAAAAATGCAAATACTCTTTTAAAAATAATAATTAAATATTTTAAAATACCAAAAAATTATTTTAACTAGTATCAAAAATCTCGGTCATTACACAAAGGCTTTTCTCTAAAGCGTCAAAAATCAAGCCAAGGCGTTTCATTAAGAAACGATCAGCCATTCAAGATGACGAACTTCTAGAAGTCACAATTAACATGGCTGATAAGGGAAAGTCGACCCGACCTTTTAGTTTTGACCCCCTCATATTGTATCGTCTAACTCTGCTACGTGCTGAAACTACTAGACGTAGGGACTATTAGAGGATGAATAGAGGATAATCCATGGATGATGAAGCATCAGATGCCAACTCTGCAGTCGCTTTTGACAATACCGTATCCAGCTCAGGATAATCCTACGAGGCATTTATGATAGACACCGAGCAAATAACCAAAATTCTTGTGGATGCTCTAGCCAAGCATAAAGAAGCATTCAAAATTAAAATGGAAATGGCTATGCAGCAGATGAGGGAAATGCATAACCTACAGATTTGGGTTTTGTCTAATCAGATTGCCGAATCTAGTCATCACAATAATGCCTATCGGGCAGGTGGTGACAGACATGGACGAACACCTCGATGCAGATAACCCTCCCGTTGACCAAAACGTTAGAGATGACCCTACTAAAGATAACGACGCTGGGGGTGGTCCCACCGATGATGACAATGCCGGGGTGGCCATGATGTTCCTCCTCAAAATTGACCAAGGAAGTATATGAGCGAGGATGAGAAGATGAAGATCCTCGAGGGCAAAATCAATACCTTAATGTCCATTCAGGAGGTTAAGAAGACCAGCATTCCATGTCCCTATCCAAGAGAGTAGGAGTCGATCCCGTATCCGGCAAAGTGCAACCTGATCAATTTCACGCCATTCGATGGGAAGGGTTCCCCCACTCAACACTTGATTTATTTCAAGTCCTACTTGGGAGTGATCTCTGGCAACAAGCCTTTGATGATTCGATCATTCGTTAGCACCTTTTGCGGGCCTACCTTCGATTGGTACCGCCGTATCAAGCCTGGAAGCATCAACAACTGGGACGATATGGAAAGCTTATTTCTTGATAATTTCTTTGATGATAACACCAATGTATCAATCAGGATGCTCTTTAAGGAGAAGAAGGAAGACAGAGAGTCAGTCGAATTGCAAGGATTCTGTTTCAGAGGAGTTTATTCTCCAGACGTGTCACAGTAACCTCTCTTTGGACGTGCTACAAGTTATGGGAGTAAATCCGTCCAAGACATGGAAAGAGTTGAAGGTGCACGTAGAGTAGGCCGAACGCTTCCTCAGAAGGAAGAAGGCCGAGAGAAGCCTACCGACGAATAACCCTCCGAACTCAAATTTTGCTTCTCGTGGTAAATGTTAGACCCTAGAGGGGGGGTGATTAGGGTCTTATGCTAATCTAATCCGATTAAATGCTAATTAAAAACTAATTAACAAGTTATCCTAGCAAGTATGAAATACCACAAGATATGTGAGCTAGGATAAGCAATGTAAACAATGAGATATATCCTATATGATGAAATATATATATATGCAAGGATATATAAACTAACACAAGGGGTAAACAATATGATTTAGATAGTGGATCATGTAAATAATGAGCTATGAACAATGGCGATATAAGATATGAACATAAATATGAATGAACGCCAAAGCACACTCAAACAAGCAATATGATCACGGAGTTCGGACCTTCCGTCCTACGTCTCCGCTCCCCACTCCCGGGGAGAAATCCACTAACACAATCCGGTTTGGAAGCCGGAACTTCTTCTACACACTCGGTTTTCTAGCTAACCGAAAACTCTACAACTCACACTCTTGCAATCACACTCTACACCCACTAAGTGTTGGACCTAGCCGTGTCTCCCTCAAGTGCTCGGTTACAACCTCTCCCTAGGCACGTCAACCGACGCCACTCCTCTTGGGACGATCCCCGACTCTCACCACACACTCCTCACTCGGTGTACAAGTGTATTACAAAGTGATTCTTAAACCAAGCCCTTAAACAAGCTTAAACAAGCTTAAACTCTTTTTAAAACCCTTGTTTAAAAACTTCTTTTAAAACATTCTTAGATATGTGAGAAGAGATCAGCAATGGGGTATTTATACCCTCTCACAACTCAGCCAAAAAACCCAAGCAAAAAGACAGAACAGCCCCAAGGCAACGGTCAAAAAACTAGCCGTTGGAAGCTGAAAACAACATCGTCGGTCGACCGGAAAATTCATCGGTCGACCGAAAATTTTCATCGGTCGACCGGACCGGTCGACCGACAGACTCTCTGTCGCCCAGTGAACATTTGACCTCAGGTTCGGTTTTGTAAAATCAATTAAAAATAGTAAAACAGCTCAAAAATTATGAAATTTTGTAGGAAGGTTCTAGACATATATAATGACATGTTAGAGAAAGAATTTCGGAAAAAGAATTTCTCAATTGAGAGAAATAAATATTTGAACACAGATTTACAGTTTCTAAAAAACTGCTGACATACACGATTTTGTAAAATCAATTGGGCATAGTAAATCAACTCCAAAAATAGTAAAAACTGGAGAAACGTTTCTAAACATGTAGATAAACATGTCAGAGAAATCAACTCCAAAAATAGTAAAAACTGGAGAAACGTTTCTAAACATGTAGATAAACATGTCAGAGAAATAAATTTTCAAATATCACTTCCTATTTGTGAAAACTCATCAGTTTTATAAAACATGCACGAACATGTGCACGAACGAAAACGTGAATTTGTAAATTCCTTTAAACATAACAAATCAATTAAAAACTTGATGAAACTTTGAGAAATGTTTGCAAATGATATTTTGAACATGTTACAAAAAGAAGTTTCCAATTTGCATTTCCCAATTGTGAAATCTCATTATTTTGCAAAAGTGTTCAAAATATGAAAAAAAGTGATATACATGAAGTTTGATGTTTTGACATAAACAATGTTTTGAAACTTTGCACAATGATTATATAGACTTAATAAAATATGTATATGATGATTGTTGAGTCCAAAAACTAAGAAAACCATATTTTCACAAAATTGCATAATCTATGCAATATATACAAAACACTAAATATGATTTCATTAAATATAGGCTTGTTAAAGACGAAATCATATATAGACATATAAACATGAAACAAAATAGTATTTTCCAATTCTATTCATTTGTTTCATATATAAACTCGAAACCTATTAAACCAAAAGCATATATGTATATATATAACTATATATATACAAAACCAAAACCAAAGCGTGTATGTGTGTATATGATTGAGCTTAAAAGTACTAACACGCATAATATAAAACCTAAAACTAATTTACCCAAGCAATGTTGATCTTCAATTAAGCTTGACTTGGTACACTTGCGGATGAAGCTTGAACTTGATCTTTAACTTGAATTGTATAGGCTTCACCGACATTCCGCCAACCTCCTTTGGATATGATCGTTGAAGCTCTATTCCATCCATCCTCCAACAACGTTGTTTGTCTACAATAAATAGCTAATACAAGCACTAGACAAACAACATTAGTAATAAATTGTTTGTTAAACATCATTAAAATAAGAAGGCCAACAGTAAAGGAAAATCACCTGTAGCAGCTGTTAATCAGACGTCACAGCAGCAATCCCTAAGACAGCGAAAGACTTCTGACCTAAGACTTCAAAAAGAGTAGTCCTTCAAGGATGAAGAGGTTCTAGCCATCTTCAAATACCTTATTAAAAATAACAAGATCAAGCTACCACCTATCACAAATCAGGAGGAAGCTGATAATACTTCGGATCCAAAATACTACGCGTATCATAGGAGGATCCTTCATCCCACCAAGGCTTGCTTCACTCTCAAAAATAGCATCCAAGCCTTGGTTGAAACTAGCGTCCTAAAGCCAAGATAAGCCGAATGAAGACTCTGAAGAGTATACGAGTATAAACTGCTTCTTAATCCTCTAACAGGTGCATGAGGTTAAACTGATCCCTTGCATACTCTGATAGGTATATGAGTCTAAACTGTTTCCTACCATTGACAGAAAGTTCCTAGAGAATTTTATACATAATATTCTTAAAGATAACCTGATCATGCAACTGAGTTCAATGTTAGACCCAGTTTCACAAAGAAAGCTGGGGGTGGATAATTCATTTAACGGAAAGTTCCCAGAAGAATCCTATATGGTGTATTCTTAGGGATAATCCGGTCACTATAAAAAAGTGATGAATAAGAAATTCTCACTTGGACTTTGAATCCTTTCAGGAGTGAAACGCATCCATTTGCCAGGATCAATTTCACCAGCTTCCAAGCACTCTTTTGCTAAGACGAGATTTGATCACTTTGTTAAATAGATCTTCCCTCACAAAAAACTCCCACTGGTGTTTGATGATTCACAATCTTCCTCCACAAAATCCCTCACTAATCAAACTAATTAACGTTGGATCCACTAAAATTCTTTCTGGTTTAATCCACTCAAGCTCCCACTGTGTTTGTGCACTCAACACTCCCATTGTTAGAGTCCAGATATAATGCTTGAAATTTTAGTCTACTAATATTTGACAATCGTCAAACCCGTTCGTGTTAAGTCCTTATCACTTGATACTAAGAACCCCTACTTAGTGATTTGTACAAGTTAATACTCGTACTGTAATTTGTACTCCTACTCCCACTGTTTATCTCGGTTAAACTTTCCTACAGTTAGGACCACAACCAAAGTCTCCTCTCGATTCCTTCCACGAATAAGAGGTCCACTTCCAAATTGAGTGACTATACCTTTAAACAGTTAGGGTCGTTCCTCCATTCCAACTTGGTCAAACCTTCCTACAGTTAGGATCACAACCATAATCCCCTCTCGATTTCTTCCATGAACGAGATGTCCACTTTCAAATTAAACGGTCAAACCTATAAAAGTTAGGATCGTCTCAAACCCCCACTAGGTCAAACATTCCTACAGTTAGGGCCAAAACTGTAATTCACTCTACATAAACGAGAAACCCACCTTTAGTTAGGTAATCAAACCTTCTGATAGTTAGGATTATCCGAATCTTTTTGATTCTCAGAGTGGAGATCTTACTCTTAGTTTTACCTTACCGGATTCTTGAAGTGAAGATCCCACATTAAGTTTTCTTCGTAACTAGAGATAGAATATAAAATTCTTCCTCTCCATCATTGGGTTCGTCTTTGCTCCAAGAGGACACAATCTTTCAACTTCAAAGTCCGTACTTCACACGTACGGGGAATTTTATATTCTATCTCCAGCTACGGGTTCGCCTAACACGTGTTGCTAGTTTAGTCTTTCGTCGAGTGAAAAAGACACCAGAATCCGAGTCTGGGGAATTTTATCATGAAGCCTAAGTAGGGATAGGTTGGTGCCTAACACACGTTGCCGGTTAGTTCTTGATCATAATAAAACAAAAGCCCACATATTCGACATTATGGCAGGTTGTTATTCATAATGCCAAAATCCGTGCTTCACACGCACGAGAAATTTTATCCCGAATCCTAAGTAGGGATAAGTCAAAGCCTAACAAGCGTTGCTGTTTTAGTCTTTCACTGAGTGAAGAAAACACTAGAATCCAAATTTAGGGACTTTTATCACGAATCCTAAGAAGGGATAAGTCAACGCCTAATACGCGTTACCGGATAGTCTATTCCCGTAAGAAAGATGAAGTCTATGTATTTAATATCGTAGCACTAAAAGAGTTAACTCTTTTAGCATAACATTACATACAGAACGGACTTAAATAATCTGCATGCTAGCCTGACTCAAACGGTAGTCGATAAAGGCTCATCAAACCCGTTGGTCTCGTGAATTGAGCACCAGCTTCATTAGTTGGTCTCATGAATTGAGCATCCAACAACTTAAGGATAAGATCCATACCTGTAGATGAATCAGCTTTAACAGTTGGTCCTGCAGCCTCAACATTTGGGACCGTCACGCTCTAATGCCTTAAGAGCTTAAACAGTGTAGACTCCAACAAACGTATGAGTATAAACTGTGTTAATGGTGATCAACGTGTTATAGTAAAAATCAATGCTGATCAATACGTTGCAATGAAAGTCAATGCCGGACAATGCATTATAGTAAAGGTCGATACTGGTTAACGCATCGACAATTTTGACAAAATAAGGCTAAGGAAAAATTCCAGGTCAAAAGATGATTCCGGGGAATTAAATCACATTCAGATACAAACCCTCGACAAAGATGATCAGTTCAAAGTCAACTCAATGACACGAGCTAAGTTTAGAAACTTACACACCAACTTTAGTTCAAGACTGCAACAACGGTCATATAATAAACGCAGCGTCGGGAAAACTTCATCTATTTGACAAAATACTGAATAGACTGAAGGCTAAAGAAGTCAAGAATTAAAGCAATTCACAGGTTCTTCTATGCGATCTCCTTGACAAAATACTAAAGAGGTTGAAGACAGGGCCTATCTTATTCAAAGCATTCCAGACTCCTCTATAAAAGAATGAGTCTGAAATACTTTAGAGGAGGTATCTGTAGGAGTCTAAAAATACCTATAGTTATCCTAATACAGCTCGAGACAAAGAGAAAACGATGAACGTTATTATCTAAGTTAGAGAGGATTATTCGAGTCAAAGAGGATCATCCAAAACCGTAAAGAAGCTAACGAGCGCATGAAGCAAGTCAGCGAAGCATACAAGTTAACCAAACGACAAGATATGCAAAATGGTAAAAAATACAAGTCCGGAAGGCCAAAAAATAGCTAAGTTTAGAACTGACCCGCGCCCGCGCAGGGCACCATTTGGTGACCCGCGCCCCGGGGGACACCAACTGGTGTCCCGCTCCCCCGCGGGTCACTATGGCTTACCGCGCACCCGTAACTGCCCAAAACACGTTTTTAACGTGTTTCTTGATATTTTTCAGGATTTGTTCTTTCCAGAGCATCTCAACTGATTGGATATCATTTATAAAAAGGGTTAGGCCATTGTCAACTGAAGATATGGCCAAATCCTTTGTTCTTATCCAAATAACCACATCTGAGTTGCCCTTTTCACTGTTAAACTCATTACAACTTCTTTCATTTACAACGAGTTCAAAAAAAAAGTAAAAGTTGATCTTTTTATAAGATCTTCTTACACAATAAAAAAATAAAGAGTTACAACTTTATCAAACAACACACAAAAACTATTTATTAGCCTCTGTTTATGTGGGATCTTCACCTGTGTCGGGGTTTATCCGTGAACTGCCTTGGATCAGATCTAGTTGACAGAGTAATCGATCAGAGCTCTCACTTCATAAAGGAAGTAATTACTAAAGTAAATAATCTCGACCAAGCGAGATCACTACTCTTCTCGAGATCAAGTCCAAGCCTGATCTTAAGAAATAGGGGAACGGGGCTTCAGATCTCTCGAAATTCACTCTTTCTGACATGAAATCGCCAAGATCTGCTATCCTTCGTTGAAATTCGTGGCTCTTAGCTCCATAATTTGGTAGCACCTCATCCTCTTTGATTAAAATACGCCCCCTGTGAAAGAAGGCTATAGGCTTATATTTATATTTGAAGCAAACAACTATCATGCGAGCAGATTCGAAGAAAGAATACAAGGCGCAAGGTGGAACTCCAGATGCTTCTACAGATTCTCTGGTACAGGAGGTGGAGTTTTCGGAAAGCCCTGCAAGACCTAGTAGGCCTATCGATGAGACTCTAACCGGCGATGGATACAGAGCTACTACACAGGAGGAGTAGCTAATAGCGTTGAGACGCTCAAGCTGTACAGTGGTGCCACCTATTAGATATGGTTGGGAAGACGATGATCACATATCTTTTTCTTTATTCATAGAAGCTGGAGACCCATGTAGCTACAGAGAGGTCGTTAAAGCAGATAATCATGACAGGTGGATTACAGCCATGGAGCAGGAGATGGAGTCTTTAGAGAAGAATCATACGTGGGTTCTGTTTAATCTTCCAAGAGGCTCAAAGGCGTTTGGTTGCAAGTGGATCTTTTGGAAGAAAGATGGTGAGCAATTCAAGCCAAGGTTGGTTGCCAAGGGATATGCTCAGAAGAGTGGACTACAATAAGATTTTTCTCTCGTAGTCAAACATATGTCCATTCGTTTGTTGTTAGCTATTGTTGCACAGTATGATTTGGAGTTGGCGCAGATGGACGTTAAAACAACATTTTTGCATGGAGAATTGGAAGAGAAAATTTACATGAAGCAGCCTGAGGGATATCTCTACGAAGGTGAAGAGGATAAGGTTTGTCTTCTTAAGAGGTAGACTGGGCATCCAACATATTTGCTATTATACGTGGATGATATGCTGATAGCTTCAAAGGAAAGGGCACAAATCGAGGAAGTCAAGTAGTTGCTGAAGATGGAGTTCGACATGAAGGATATAGGAGCAGCCATGAAGATCTTAGGTATGGAGATCTCATGAGACAGGATTTTTGGCAAACTTTGGCTGTCCCAAGAGAATTATATTCTCAATGTGTTGAAAAGTTTCAATATAGATGAAGCACGATCGGTTTCTACTCCTTTAGCTAGTCACTTCAAATTATCCTCAGAGCAATGTCCATAAACAGTTGAGGAGCAGGAAAAAATGTCTTGGATACCATATGTGAGTGTGGTGGGATCACTAATGTATGCTATGTTTTGTACTAGGCCTAACTTAGCCTATGTAGTAAGCTCAGTAAGTCGATTCATGTCAAATTCAGGAAATCAACATTATGAGGCGGTGAAGTGGATTCTACGTTATCTACGAGGGACTCAAAGGTTGGCCTATTGTTTCACTCTTTAGAGGATAAGGGGTCAAAGAAACTACAGGGATACGTCGATATAGACTACACAGGCGACCTTGATCAAATGAGGTCAACAACAGGGTATGCATTCATAGTTTCTAACTATGCCATTAGTTGGAAGGCTGAGTTACAGGAAACTATGGCTCTTTCGAAGACTAAGGCGGAGTACATAGCTACAGTTGAGGCATCGAAGGAAGCCCTGTGGTTGCGGGGTTTGGTCAGGATGTTTGACATCATGCAAGATTCAGTACTTATTGTTCGCGTGGAAAACCGTTGCTTTCTTCATTAATGAGATAATTGTCATCTTGAGTTACAACTTTTTGAGTTACAAAAGATCCGGTCTTTTATAGATCCGGTTACAACTAAATCAAAGAAAATAAAGAAAAATTACAACTCTCCTCTGTGAACAAATCACGAGCTCCTGTTTTGCGGTCGCTCGCTTTGGTGGGTCCTTTGCCTGCGCCGGGGTTAATCCGTGGACCACCGCGCGATCTAGATCCGGTCGGATCTACACGAGTATGCGGGTATTATTCCACGAAGGGAATAATAGCCGGGAGGGATTAATCCACCAAGGGAATAATCGCTCGGATCTCGAGATCTAAGACCAAGAGAAATCCCTCGAAACTTCCATATTTAGACTTTCCTTCGAGCCCCTCGAGCGCGTGGTTCGAGCACTTCCAAGATCTAATTTTTGTCGGATCCTCGAGCTTCCCCTCAGGTATATCTCCATAATCTTGATCTATTTCATGTTTGATCTAGTGTATGGAATAGCGGGATCGCATATAAGGGTTGAGGGAGTGATTTGATGCCTCAAGCTCGCCTTTTTAGGGGATAAAAAAGTGATTTTTATTTCTAGATCTGACCTCTTGAATTCTTTTTCTGTAGGCCATTATGTCGCGAGTATCGAGAGGTCGTTTTCCTGCTGCATCGGTTGATGGCGCGCCTCCCTCATATGCTGGTGAGCAATTTTTTGACCTTTTTCGAAAATTTACAAATTAGTCCTCTTTTTTCTGGATATTTGCAAATTAGTCCATTTTACCCCCCGTTGTTCTCCTTGGTGAGGCAACCGGGAAAGGCCTTGGTTCTCCTTGGTGAGGATCGACGCTTTATGGAAATTTTGCAAATTAACCCTCTTCTTCTGAGAATTTTGCAATTTAGTCCTTTTACCCTATTTTGCTCTCCTTGGTGAGGCGATCGGGAAAAGCCTTGATTCTCCTTGGTGAGGATCGACGCTTTAAAGATGGGTTTTGCTTGGTCAAAACCACATCTCATAATAAAGGGGGCGTTTTGACGCTGCATTGTGCTTTATAAGGCAGGGATATATTGTCGATATACCCTATCTTATAAATGCGCAATGTGGCCAAATCGTCTCGCCCTTTATAAGGCAATGACTCTATCTTACCAATTTGTAAGATGAATTCAATTTCCTTTTATATCTGAAATTAACAAACACTTAACTGCTTGTTTTCAGTGGAATATCCTTCCGGAGCTTTTTCATCGCATGCGGTGAATGGACGTCGTGATGAGTATTATTCCACATCTGATGACTTTTCGCCCATTCCGTTCACCTCCCAGTTTGCTCCGGGCACGTCGTTGGAAGTTGTCCAAGTGGTGAGGGAAGGTGGCCATCAAGCTCTTCGCCAGCTGATCACAGATGCGCCTCTCGTGCAGGATGCCAGTTCCGTTCAGTCTCTTAGGAAGACTGACTTCTTGTTTGGAGACTCTACCAGGGATCCCGATGCAGTATTTATTGAGGCTGAGCAGTGGCTTTACCAGACTGGCAGTCGTTATATGTATTTGCCGAAGATTCCTCGACACCGTTCTTTGACTGAGCTCAGGCGCCAAGCTGTGAAGCGGGAGATGTCGTGGAGTTTGACAAAGGAACATGAGAGCGTTCACTGCGGCTATATTACTCATCAGGCAGTTCCTGGTTCGAGTCGAGATCACATTGTTGGACTACATCCTGGAGTACTGGGGCTAGATACTCCGCCTCGCAATGAGTTCCTCACCACTGCTTCTACTTTGAGGAATCGCCTCGCTATCTTAGGACGGGAGATGCCTGCACCGCGCCACAGATTCTATGGTTGGGTCCATTCTTTGGACAGGTTTTGGTGGGCTCGTATGACGAAGTATGTCTTGAGCCGATGGAGCGAGGAGTTACATGCTTGCGGTCTTTATGCAGCCATTCGGGCCACTATGCATGGCTTGCCTACAAGCGCGAAGCATTTCTTTGCCCTATGCGAGCTTTACAATCCAGATTCCAACACTTTTCTGACCAGGCACGGAGAGTTGGGCTTGGCTCTACATGAGATGCACAAGATTTCTGGTTTGCCCATGGGACAGATGTTATACCAGGAGTACTTTCCCTCCAACCATGAGTTGAGTCAGCTGAAGGATCGCATGCCCGACCGCTACGAGACCTTATGGGACCTCACTTGTCATTATCACATTGCTTTGGCGCAGTCTAAGCCCCTAGCGAAGAGGACCAAAGCAAATGTGAGCCTGAAGCAGTTCGCATCATACTTGTTCAGGAATCTGGAGAGCCATTCTGGCCAATCTATTTGTGAACTGGCACCGCTGACTCCTTCAGAGGTTAATGAGCTGCTGAATAAGACTAACGCCCAATCCTATACCATTAGCAGTTCCGAGAGCGGCTTTCCTGCAGGGACTAAATTCAGATCGTTCTTATATCATGCGACCACACCGATTCGTCCGATGACTCTCCTTGCCGGTTATCTCGCCATCTGGTTGAAGAAATGTGTGGTCCCGTATCAGTCTGGTGACGCTCTGCCACTGGAAGTGCTCTATCCTGCAGTTCAGCTTGCCTACAAGAAGGAACTTTCGCTTCTTCCGGTGATGGTTGCTAACATTCATCGAGGGCTTCGGCAGATTTCTGGTGCTTTTACACGGAGAGATGATGATAAACCGACTCAGATTCCTACCATTAAGGTAGAGCTCCCGTATATTTATTTGATGGCTTGGTTCGTTCTTCATCGTTCCGATGTGATGTCAATACCGAATGCCATAGATCAGTCTGTCCCCTTTCTACAGTTGCTTGAGAATGGTGAGTGGGAGGGCCGAGGATTCCCCGATATCAGGCGTCAGCTACAAGTCCACAAGTGCTGGGCATTCTCCACTTGCTTTCCACAGTTCTCCAGCCGGTACGGCGAGTGTTTGATTGATGAGGAGAAGCCGAGGGAGTATAGGACTTATCTGGATATGGGCTGCTTTAATTGGCTAGTGAACATTAGGCCGGGTTACCTGACTTTCCGGGTGGGGAATCAGTGCTTCATAGAGCCGTATCTACCTTGCCGATTCGCCCGCCAGTTCGGTTATGACCAGCTTTATGTTGGGAACCCGCGCCAGCAGCTTCGGGCTCATGGAGGTCTGGTGGACGGTCTTCGTGCATGGTTGTGGACCGTGACTGGTTGCACTGGAGCTAGGTTCAGTCTCCCAGGTACTGAGCGACAGTTGAACCTCACTTTCCTGAGCTGCAAGTGGTTGCTAGCAGCTAATAAGACTGTCCGTGTGAAGCCTATCGAAGAGTTGGTGGCCGAAGAAGCCTCTCAGCTTGATTCTCGTGTTATCCAGGACGGTGCTCGATCACAGAGGGCTCAGGGCAAGACCCGCCGACTTGATGCAGAAGGTCACAGGGCCTTTAGTTCTGCTGGAGAGGCCTCAGGCGGAGACCCTGAAGACTACGAGGCAGATTTGGAGCAAGGTTAGTCACCTATTTTTTCTTTTTCTCTGCATTTCCAAGTTGCTATTCCTGACCACTATTTGATATTTCAGGGACAGCGACCAATAGTGACGACGAATTCCGTCCTTTTACCCGGGCAAGACCTTCGATTGCTGTCCGTGCTGATAGGCGGAAAAGATTAGCCCACAAGCCGCATGCAAATTCACGAGCATCTGAGATGGACTTGGCTGATGAGGATCCTGTTAGTGACGGAGGTAACGTCTATTCTATAGATCATTTTCTTGATCGTTTAGAACTTCTGGCTCATGCTTTCCCATCCTATGCAGGATATCGTGAGGAAGGCGAGATGAGTCCCGATGATTGTGCATCTCCTGGTGAGCCTGACTCACCGCACCAGGTAGAAAAGCCTGCAGAGACCGCCCATGTTGGGGAGTCTGTCAATGAAGGACCCAGTTCGGTGATTCCAGGTACATCTTCAAGAGGTAACTTGTCTCTATTGGCCATAGTTTCCTTCCTCTTCCCTTATATCTTTTTATGTCAGATTTTTCGATTGATGACTTCGATGGGGAGGGCCTGCCTATGGACACTTCTATGTTCAGCTTCATGTATGACTCTCCTCAGATCGATGGCCAGCCGCCTCAGGATATGTTTCCTGAGTCTGTACTCCCTCAGACTCCCGGGAACGGTTATTTTGAAGGTGCGTGCCTCTTCTCAAGCTAACTATAGGACTAGCCAATTCCTTGACTAATGCAACTATAATATGATGTTTCTGTTTTGTGCCTAACAGGGGCTTTTGTTGAGGCTGACCCTGTTGAGCCGGCTGTACGACCAACTCCACCAGTCGATGCAGCTACAGTCCTTACATCTCCACCACCCCCAGTGACTCGAGGGGGAGGAGGTATAATTTAATTAACTGAGCAAAGCCATTCATTTCCTTATTGAGGCTTTTGACGAATTTCTCTTCTTTGTGTAGGGCTTCCTTCTCAGCTTCATGTCCTCGTTAAGGAGTTGTTATCGGGGAATGACCCTGAGAAGATCATCATCAGCGTAGAAGTCCGCTCTTATTTCTCCTCCCTGACTGCTATAATTGGCAAACTCCTCCACGACGGACTTTCTCTTCGCCAATTTAAGCCCTACCTCGATTCCAAGATAAATTTGATTAGGGACATAGGATGTCCGGATCTGGCGACGGCTATGGTTGATGACCTTGATCGCTTAGAGCGTGAGCTTCAGATGTTTCATGAGCTCCGGGATACAGGTGCCTCTTCATTCGTTGCTGCCGAGTTGGATGCTCGCTTACAGACATGGCGCAGTACTCGGATGGTTGCCGAGCTCGAGATTCAGGTGCAGCGGGGCCGCATAGATCGAGTTGAGGCTGATCTTGCCACTAGATCATCTTCCCTTGAGGAGCTTGATTCTCAGATAGATCAGCTCCGACGAGAACTCCGTGAGAAGGAAGACGCAAAGATGCAAAATCAGCAAGCACATGCTGCTTTATCTGATGAGCTGAAGTCCTTGAAGCAGACACTGGCTGAGACAGAGGAGGTTGCTGTGAGGACTTTAGCCGCGAACGAAGAGTCTGTCAGAGCTGAGTTGCAGGAGGAGCTTAGACGCTCTTATGATGAGAAGCTGTCTGAATTCAGTCAGCAGGTTCTTAGCCATGGGCTTGATGTATGATTTTATTTGCTGAAAACCTTGACATTTGATTCTCTTTAGTGGACCTGATTTTTGTCTTTATCTTTATTATGATTCCTCATTCCGTTTGAAATGATTGACCATAATACTCATAGGATTTTTGGCAAACCCCCAGCCTTCAACGGGTTTGATTAGCCTTTACCGACTACCGTTTGAGTCGGGCTAGCATGCGGATTATCGGAATCCGTTCCGCATGTAACGTTGTGCTAAGGGAATGAACTCCCTTAGACTTCGTGCTATGATGTCGAATACATAGACTTCGCCATTGTTACGGGAATAGGCTACCCGGCGACACGTGTTAGGTGTTGACTTTAGGATTTTTTGGCTAACCCCCAGCCTTCAACGGGTTTGATTAGCCTTTACCGACTACCGTTTGAGTCGGGCTAGCATGCGGATTGTCGGAATCCGTTCCGCATGTAACGTTGTGCTAAGGGAATGAACTCCCTTAGACTTCGTGCTATGATGTCGAATACATAGACTTCGCCATTGTTACGGGAATAGGCTACCCGGCGACACGTGTTAGGTGTTGACTTTAGGATTTTTGGCTAACCCCCAGCCTTCAACGGGTTTGATTAGCCTTTACCGACTACCGTTTGAGTCGGGCTAGCATGCGGATTGTCTAAATCCGTTCGCATGTAACGTTGCGCTAAAGGAATGAACTCCCTTAGACTTTGTGCTATGATGTCGAATACATAGACTTCGCCATTGTTACGGGAATAGGCTACCCGGCAACACGTGTTAGGTGTTGACTTTATCCCTACTTAGGTTTCGGGATAAAATACCCCAGACTGGTATTCTGGTGTCTTTTTCTACGGCGAAAGACTAAACCGGCGACGCGTGTTAGGCGTCGGCATATCCTTTCTTAGGATTCGGGATGAAATTCCCCATGCGTGTAAGGCATGGATTTTGGTGTTATTAATAACAACCTGCCGCAATGTTGAATATGCGGACGAGTGTTCTTTTTAATGGTTAAGAACTAACCGGCAGCGCGGGTTAAGCGCAGACTTATCCTTGCTTAGGTTTCAGGAAAGAATACCCCAGAATCGAACTCTGGTGTCTTTTTTATACGGAAAAAGATTAAACCGGCAGCGCGTGTTAGGCGCAGACTTATCCATGCTTAGGATTCGAGATAAACTTCCTAGGATGAATCTTAAATTGACAAATTTTGGAAAGAGCGGTGCGGGAAAGGAAGAATTTTATATTCTATTTCCCGGTCTTCT
>NC_033794.1:49058070-49093709 GCF_001876935.1 Asparagus officinalis | reverse complement strand
CAAGCAAAACTTATATTTGATTAATCAAGTTGCTAATTGATATGGACAGTGTTTGCTCTTGCATTGGTATATATAGTGTTGATCGTTGCATGCATCCTGGGGTTTGCTTGCTGGTCTCAAACGTCACAATCTCTAACAAGCTTTTTAAATTTGTTTAATTAGTTGGCAAAATAAGTTGATGATTGTTTTAAGAGGAGACTTTCCCTTTGTTGATTATGAACGTGCGTTCTGTATCAATTATTCACAGGGTAGCTGATTGACTTAGTTTAGAAGATACAATTATGATGATATATATAAGTTATTTACGTAGATGCCAACCGAGTTGGGTTGAACCTATAACACTTCCACGCTATAATCTAACCCGCGATTAAGTGTTTTGGTCATGAAGTTGTTGTGAGTCCAGCCCAAGATAAGGCTCACATGAAGTCCACATGAATTAAAATTCTATCTAGAAGTGGATTTAGAAGATCTAGTTGTAATAGGAATAGGTTTGGAGGACCTAAAAATAAAATTCCTTTATAAAGGAATTCTATTCACGAGAAACCTATAATTTTTTTGGTGCTACAATAAACCGTGAACAGTAACCCGAGAGAGAAAAAGTGGGGATAGAGAAAAGAGAGATAGAGCAAAAGTGAGATTCCGGATAGCTCGGTTGTCCGATTGTAGTGATTCAAAAGCTGTTATTTTCAAAAAAATGACACCGTCAAGAATACGATGTTGGTTTCTCCATGGGTTCTGGAGATTTTTGGTGAGACGGGTTTTATAATTTTGTTACCCTAGAGGTAATACTGTATCTTTCTCATGTGATTTAATCCTCATGTTTAGGTGAAACTTGGAGGGATTGTACTCTTGATTCATAGTGGACGTAGGCACAATTTGCCGAAGCACATTAAATCTTGGTGTTTACTTACTTGTGATATTTTCATTGGTCCCGTTATTCATTTAGTGTTTAATTTCACAGATTAATCTACATAAAATTCCTAACAAGTGGTATTAGAGCCTTGGTTTGAGGCGTTCTTTGGGATGGAAAAGATGGAGAGTTTTAACACAATGATGAAATTGGATGGTTTCAATTGGCAAGTATAAAAGTCCAAGATGGAAGATATTCTGTATTGTAAAGATTTACATGACCCTATTGAGGGAGATAAAGCGAAGCCAGAAAAGATGACTGATAAAGAATAGGTAAAACAACACAAGAAGGCAATCAGTTATATTCATATGTGGATCGATGTTAGTGTATTTCACCATGTATCGGGTGAGACTAATACGAAGTCTCTTTAGATGAAGCTTGAGGATCTCTACGAGCAGAAGACCACGAGAAACAAGGCGTTTATTATGAGGCGGTTGGTGAACTTGAAATTTAAAGAAAGAAGCAACATAGCAGGGCACTTGAATGAGTTCAAGAGTTTGATTAATTAGTTAGCTACCATAAAGATGACTATCGATGATGAGCTACAAGCTTTATTGTTATTGGGTTCTTTGCCAGATAGTTGGAAGACACTGGTTGCGATAGTCAGCAATGTAGCTCCAGATGGTATGTTATCGATGAGTATGGTTACTAGTGTAGGCATCAAAAATTACCTATAAATTACCGTACATAGCTCAAGGTGAAGAGAAGACGATAAACGTCATCTAAGTCAAAGAGGATTATCCGAAGTCAAAGACCAATTAAGGAATGCACAAAAATGCAAAACAATAATAAGATGTCACACAAATTCCGAGACAAGGTAGATGTCTCGAAAACTATGAGGTAACTCATAGTTTCCGCAACACAGAACATGTCTCGGAAGCTATGAGACAACTCATAGTTTTTGAGACACTGAATGTGTCTTGGAAACTATAGTAGAGTTTCACACTTCTATTGACGGTGTTATTGGCTTTTGTGCGGTCCACGTGGCTTCATAACTATTGGGGATCATGTGTGAATGTGGGAGGGCCGTTATAAATGAAAAGTCTGCTCATAATTGTAGAGATAATGGTATTTAAAGGATGGAATGGTAATTACAAACTGGCTGGCAGAACCCCTTCTTTTGAGACACGGAATGTGTCTCGGAAATAGGGGATTGTCAAGTGATCTTTATTTTAATTTTATACCTTCAGTAACTACTCCTATGGACTATAAATGCTTCCCTATCATCCATATGCACAGGAACCAAGGCAGAAAAGGCAGAGACTTGAGCAATTTTGCAAACTTTGAGAGCATGAAAGAAAGAGTCTTCATCAATTTCAAGCACTTCAAAGAGTCTTTGGTGTTTCCTCGAGATCTAAACTTTGACTTGATCTTAAGAAGAGTGTTTTTATCTTACTTTGCTAAGATATCCACTTCTGTCTTTGTTTCTAAAAATAAAACATCTACCTTAAGTCTTCTTCATGATACAACTTCGATCTGTGATTCGGTCGTCCACGGGCTAACACACCCCTAGCACAGACAAAGATCACATGCAAGCAGTGGGTGATAAACATCCTCTACGTGTGTTTTTAGGAGGTTATTTGTTGTGTTTTTAGGAGGTTATTTGTTTGTAACAAAAGGTCTTATAAAAAGGCTTGTTTCTTTGAATTTATTGTATTTGATAAACGATTTGTAATAAGTTCAGCAAATAAAATAATTTTCGACGCAAACACGTTGGCGATCACAATGGGAGCCAACGGTCTCACTGCTGAGACCGTCGTATCGTAACCGATCAAGATCCCGGTTGAATACACGGTCGAGTATGAATTAGACCAAGCAAAGTTTGAGGAGTATCTGTCATCCTCATCCCCAAGATCTTTCTCGCCTCATAAATGCAAGAAGATTTTATCTTCAAAAAAGGTTTTCTAGTTTTCAATTTCGACGAAGGCTACGAGTGATGACTCTCGCCCCATTGTTGTTGAGGGTTCCCTTCGTAACTCTACTCCAGCAATCAACAATATCGAAACCTCTACTCATAATGATTCCATTCCAGACAAGGATTCATTGAAGGGAAGACCGTCGACTCTGACGAAGAGGGCTCGTCAGAGGCAATGCCAGTGCCGTGCTCGTCAGCTTGCTAAAGCTTTAGAGAAAGTCGATAGGGTTCGCTACCACATGGATCAAGAGTCAAAGAAGGATCGAGTGATCCAGTTGCCTCAAAGGCAAGCCACTCATATCTCTACCAAACTATCGACGGAGGAATGGGTTCTCATCAAAAGAGCTCGTTTGACCCTTAAGGAACGCATCCAAAAGTGTTGTGTAAACGCCGCTCGTGCCCGAGCCCGAGCCCTTATGTAACAAACACAAGAAGGAAAAAAGAGAACGGTAGCCAAAGAATCGACGAGTAGCCAAAGGCAAATTTCCGTGGCTACACCTTCGACTTTGTCGACGCCCGTTCCTTATCCGTCTACTATGACAACATCTACTATTCTACTAGTAAAGCCTTGGGTCAGTCCTGACCCGTCAAAGTTCAAAATCACAATGGCGGATTACCTTGGTCCTTAGCATAAGGATCGAGGCAAAGCTCTAGTCAAAGAACGCTTGGTTCTGGTGAATAAATCCCGAGCAACTCTGCAGGCTAGAGGTTTTACGCATCCTCCCACCAAGTTAAGGCAATCCGAGAGTGGGAAGACTCTAATTTCCACCTGCTTGGGGGTTCGTATTGAAACTTAGGAGCCCGTTAAGACTCCACACCCGCAAGGGGGTGGTTCTAAACGTGTGACTCCTGATGTAACCATTGATTGTTCAAAGGCGATGACAAGTCGTCCTAAGTATATAAATAAGGCCGAACCACAGAAGATAGGATGCTCTGGCCATCATGTCGATGAGTTGTACTATCAGGCTGGAGGTAAGAATAAATCCCGAAAGAGGACTGTTCGAGATATAAGTCCTCATTGCTCATGTGAAAGACTCATCAGAGCAATACTATCTAAATGTAGCTGTTCTAGAGGCACTCCACCAAGGGTTTTTGTATTTCAGAGACTTTCCACTAAAGCGTCAAAGCCCAAATCGAGGCATTTCCGAAAGAAAAGATCAGTCATTCAAGATGATGAACTCCCAGAAGTCACCATCAATATGGCAGATAGAGGGAAACAGCATTTAATAAACTCTGACCCTGATTTTTCTCTAGGAGGAAGAGTTGATCAGTGGCTCTCCCAAAGAATATCACGGCTACAGCTAAGAGCCACTAGACGCAGAGATTACAGAAGAATGCACGAAGGTTTCTCTTTAGATGAGGAGCTCTCAGATACTTGTTTCGTAGTCGTCTCTGATGACACAATGTCTAGTGTAGGACAGGCTAGGGAGCCATTCACTATTATACCTGACCAATTAGCTCTAATGTTGTAAGAAGCTCTGGCTAAGCAGTGAGAAGAAATCAGAGCTGAGATAAGAATGGAGATGGAGTTGACTATACAACAGATGAGAGAATTGCAGACTCAAAAACCTCATCAACAACCTGAGCCTAGTCAATGGGCTGAGTCTAGCTGGCGCAATACCATGCCTGTTCAAACAAATGTGGTTAATAGCGACCCAGAGGTGGATGAACATATCATTGTCGACACACCTCCTAACAGCTATAACATTAGGGGTGGTCCAGTTGAGCATCCTCAAACTCAACATCCCCCGAAGAAAAATACGGGCGAAGACATAAAAATGAAAGAGCTCGAGAACAAAGTCAATGCTTTGGGCTTTGATGTCGGCTCAAGAGGTGAAGAAGACAGGTATTCTATGCCCATATCTGAGGGAGTAGGAGTCAATTCCATACCAGCCAAAATTTAGTTTAATTAACTTCACTCCATTTGATGGGAAAGGTTCACCCACTCAACACTTGATTTATTTCAAGTATCATTTGGGCATGATCTCTGGAAATGAAGCTTTAATGGTCCGATCATTCGTTGGCACCTTTCGCGAGGCCACTTTTGATTGGTACTGATGTCTCAAGCCTGGAAGCATTAACAGCTGGGACAATATGGAAAGATTATTCCTCACTAATTTCTTCGACGACAACACTGAAGTATCAATTGGAACCTTGCTGGATGAGAAACAAAAAGATGGAGAATTAGTTGACAACTTCGTCAAACATTTTCGGAATAAAGCAATGAACTATCGAGACCCAGTTACGGAGGAGTTCATTCTCCAAATGTGTCACAATAATCTCTCTTTGGATGTTCTAGAAGCTATGAGGGTCGTGCCTTCTAAGACTTGTAAAGAATTAAATATGCGTGGTGAATAGGCCGAAAGCTTTCTCAAGAAAAAAAAGCTTAAGAGGGGTCATCCGGTAGCCAATCCTCAAAAATAGAATTTTAATTATTGAGGTAGAGGAAAGGCTCCGGCAACTACTGTTGATGCTCACCAAACATCATAATGACAGCCACAATAGCAGTCAACACAGAAGTCATCATTTCAATTGCAGCATCAAGCACAAGTATCTGAACCTAGATTTCGGAACCTAGATTTCCGAAGGCAGCCAAAGACTTCGGAACCTAGATTTCCAAAGGAATATCCCTTCAAAGAGGATGAAGTACCGGCTATCTTCAAGTATCTCTTGGATAACAATAAGATCAAGCTTCCACCAATCACGAATGAAGAGGAAGCCAAGAAAACCTCGAATCTGAAGTATTATGTTTATTATAGAAGAGTCCACCATCCTACTAAGGTTTGTTATGTTCTCAAAGATCTAATTCAAGCGTTGATCGATGCTGGCATTATAACTACGAAGCCCAAGGAAAATAAAGTGGGTACGAATTCAGTGTCCATCAGTTTCGGCTCCGTTCCTCTATCGTGGTTCCAACCAGAGCCTATGTCGAAGTTAGAGATGAAGGGAGTGAACGATGACCCTCATGGACAACGCCAGAAAGGACTCACACCACACACCGCATCTAACAGCAAAATTCTTTGTGTCCATTCAGATCTGCTGGGAGATGAACAGTGGGCAAGATTCTCTTCTAAAAAAGTCCAAAAACAAAGGCAAATCTTGTTGTTCTGCTACTGCAATCCCTGAGAAAGATGATGAAAGCGTCCCTACTTTTCCACTTTCTGAAGAGGAGTATGAAGTCTTTGCCACCAAGAGTGGGAATTAATATTGGTACAAGTATATTGAAACTTTTGATCCGAATGCCAAAACGTTGGCTGAACTGGGGATGGTTATAACTCCACCATGTTTGGTGGAAAATTTGTAAGATGAAAATAAAAGAATTGTGTTTGATTTTATTCTCTCTAACTTCTTAGAAAAAGAATGGTTACAACTCTCTTAATCTCAATTATAATTTTAATTTTCTGATTATAAAAGAGAAGAGAATTGATCTGAATTCTCCCCTTTGTTTAATTCTAGGTTCTTCACGGTGACGATGGAGTGCCTCCCTCAAATGCTCGCATTGAGTTTGCTCTCCGTTGATGATTCGAACGTCTTGATTCACTGGAACGGTATCTCCTCCTTATGATTTGACACGGTGAAGAACTTGCAAAGTAAGTTTTAGAACTCTGAATGAATTTAGAAGAAGTTGTAGAGCAAGTTTGAAACTCTTTATAAGTTAGAGAACTTTGAGCGAGTTATAACTCTATGGAAGAGTTGATTGATTTAACCGAAAATCAGTTTGTAAGCCAGGTATGAAGAAAGCTTCTGTTGTTGATCTCCAAAGCTCTATCAATTCCCCCTAAAAGCCAGCCAAAGATCTCTTCTTCACTACCAAATCTCAGGATCCGAACTCAGTTGTGTTTACTCCTATTTATAGGGGATTAAGGGTGTAACCGCCCCTTAATTCTCTCTATAATGGGGTTGAATGGGGTGTAACCGCCCCTCTTAATCTGCTCCTAAGTGGGGTAATCCCTCTAAATGTGGGAGGAAAATGGTTCTTGAAACCATTTAGCTTGTGTTTGAACGAGTCAAACACCGAAAATAACGTTCTGGGCCCGAACTCTGCGTTTTAGACTTGAAATACAGAGTTGAGCCTATTTTAGGCTGAAAAGGCAGTGTTCGCACAGTGTTGTAAAAATTTGAAATGCAGAGTTGGGACACAGAGATGAACACTGCATTTTGAGTCCACGAACTCTGTGTTTTTAATTGGAGAGCTGGGGATGACCTCTGTGTTTTGACTCTGAAATGTGGGTATGATCTCTGTGTTTTGATGTTATAACACAGGGATTACCTCTGTGTTTTGATGGTGAAACGTAGTGATGACCTCTGCGTTTTGATGTGAAGAGGCCATCAATTTTGTGGTCTCTTTTGCTAGAGCGTTACAAAGACCGTCATCTTGTAATCTTCATTTTGGCTCCTTAAAAATATGAGAGTCGTCAGATTATAACTCCCGATGTTGATTGTGAAGGTTGTTGAACTAGAGCTTTTATCAGTTATTATGAAGGTCGTCAGATTATAACCTTCATCGATCTACTTGAAAGTCTTCAAATTATAGCCTTCTGGAAGTCATCAAACTGTAACTTCCATCATTGATGTTTGACGGGGGATCAGCTATCTGCAGTAATTTTTGGATAACCTACAGAATCCCCTCCAAAGTTTTTAAAAGTTCGCGATTGACTGGGATGAATTTTTGAAATACTTTCGATCTCAACTCTGATCTTGGAGCTGTTGATTCCTTGTCATAAAGGAGTTATTCTCTGCACCCGCTTCAAAGGCATATTGGTTGAAGGGATTTGTCACATAGGACCTGTATGAAGGTATGCGTTATAATCCTGCTTTTGGAATGCGGGGGTGGACCCCTGCTTTTTAAACTTGAGGCGCGGGTCTCACCCTTGTGTTTTAAATTTGGAACCCGGGTATGACCTCGGCGTTGTGGTTTTTGCATCCCGGGTCTGACCTTGGCGTTTTGACTTGAGACACGAAGTGGCTTTCATATATTTTTGACTAAGTCTTTGAGACTTATCTTTAGCTCATCTATTTCAAGTCTCGGCTCATATCCATTAAGCTGATGGGCCTACAAACATGCATAGGATTTTTGATAAACCCTCAACCATCAACGGATTTGATAAGCGTTTACCGACTACCATTTGAATCAGGCTAGCATGTGGATTATCTAAGTTCGTTCCACATGTAACGTTGTGCTAAGAGAATGAACCTTCTTAGACTTGATGTTTATGATTTAGAATACATAGACTTTGTCATTTTTATAAAAAAAGACTAACCGGCAACATATGTTAGGTGTAGACTTATCTCTAATTAGGGATCGAGATAATATCCCCCATGCATGTGAGGCATGGATTTTGGTGTCTTTTTCATGGCAAAAAGACTAACTGGCAACGCGTATTAGGAGCAGGCTTTCTCGCTGTTTCTTCCTGTGTTATGTTTTCACTTGAAACACTGAAAGAAAGTTGGAAGTGCCAGATGTGTAGTATTAACTTGGTATGAATTCTCACTTAGAGTAAAATTCAAAAATTTTCTTCATTATCACTAGGGTATTTCCAGAAAATCTTTAATCCACTAGGAATTTTATAATAAAAACTTGCTATTCTTATCGGAAAAAAAGGATTAACAAGTTCATTGGGAGGGGGTATGACTGTTAGAGGTGTGATGTTAACTTAACAGTATTTTATGGGCCTATCACGCTATTGAAGAGAATCGATAAATTGGTTTGGTCGTTAGAGGTTTGATGTTAACTTGACTAGTTTTTGGACCTATCGCTCTATTGAGGAGAGTCGATAAGTGGATTGTGTCGTCAGAGGTGTGATGTTAACTTGACTGGTTTGTAGACCTATCACTCTATTGAGGAGAGTCGATAAGTGGATTGTGTCGTCAGAGGTGTGATGTTAACTTGACGGGTTTGTAGACCTATCGCTCTATTGAGGATAGTCGATAAGTGGACCGTGTCGTCAGAAGTGTGATGTTAACTTGACGGGTTTGTAGACCTATCGCTCTATTAAGGAGAGTCGATAAGTGGATTGTGTTATCATAGGTGTGATGTTAACTTGACTGGTTTGTGGACCTATCACTCTATTGAGGATAGTCGATAAGTGGATTGTGTTGTTAGAGGTGTGTTGTTAACGTGATAGGAAAAATATTACGATCGGGGTAATTTTGAGGATCTATCACTCTATTGGGGAGAGTCGATAAGTGGATTTTGTCAGAGGTGTGGGATTAACGTGATAAGAATTTGTTGTGATCGGAGTAACCTTGAGGACCTATCGCTCTATTGACGAGAGTCGATAAGTTAATTGTTAGAGGTTTGATGTTAACATGATGGGAATTTGTTGCGATCGGAGCAACTTTGTGGACTTATCATCCTATTGAAGAGGATTAATAAGTTGATTTGTTAGAGGTGTGATATTAACATGATAGGAATTTGTTGCGATAGGAGCAACTTTGATGACTTATCGCCCTTTTGAAGAGGATTAATAAGTTGATTTGTCAGAGGTGTGGTGTTAATATGATAGGATTTGTGTACTTGTAATTTGAACAAGATTTTGAAGATTTAGTATCTTGATGGGGAAGATTACAATTTGAGTAATTTTGAGGACTTATTATCCTGTTGACAAGGATTGATAAGTTGATTGTCAGAGGTGTATTATTAACGTGACAATTTGGGAGTGATGCAAACTAAATTCATACTCCGTGAGGGTGATAATCGTCAGAAGTATAATGTTAACTTAACTCGATGATGTGAAAGATTTGTTACTCTTAATCTAGTGGATTCCAAGTAACCAACGCCCAGTCTTGATTAAGACTTAGCAGGTCAAGAAAAAGAGGGATAGACATTTTCATATCGCCTTGTGGGCCACTATCCATCAAGTCGGAATAGAGGCCCATCACCTGGTAGGCCACTATCTCACGAGTTTGACTATCAGAGGTAACCATTAACGTGATAGTTTTGGTAGACCTGCCATCCTACTAAAGAGGATTGGTGGGAGAATTTAGAGAAAATGGACTATCAGATATGATCATTAACGTGATAGTTTTGATGGAACCGCCATCCTATTTAAAGAGCATTGGTGGAGGAATTTGGGGAAAATTAACTATCAGAGGTGATCATTAACGTGATAGTTTTTGTGGACCCGCCATCCTACTTGAAGAGGATTGGTGGGGGAATTTGGGGGAAATGGACTATCAGAGTTGATCATTAATATGATAGTTTTGGTGGACCCGCCATCCTACTTGAAGAGGATTGGTGGGGGAATTCGGGAGAAATAGACTATCAGAGGTAATCATTAACGTGATAGTTTTGGTGGACCCACCATCCTACTTGAAGAGGATTAGTAGGGGAATTTGGAGAAAATGGACTATAAGAGGTGATCATTAACGTGACAGTTTTGACGGACCCGCCATCCTACTTGAAGAGGATTAGTGGGGGAATTTGGGGGAAAATGAACTATCAGAGGTGATCATTAACATGATAGTTTTGACGGATTTCGTGATTGACAGATGTATTCTATTGAACATGACAACTCAGAAAATTTATTACTCATAATTTAATAAACTACAAATAAACCAACCCCCAGTCTTGAACAAGTGCAGGGGGAAAAGGGTAGACATGGCACATCGCCTAATAGGCTACTATCTAACGAGTTTGACTATCATAGGAAACTGTTAATATGATAGTTGTTGGACCTACCATCCTACTGAAGAGGATTGGCTTTAGTGGCTATAGTATCTTCCCCTTCTAACTGAGAATATTAGGTTTGGTCCGATTGCTCAGGTTGATCCTGCCTACTTTGCTCTTCAGCTTTGATCCTGACAATGATTTTTTAAGCCTGTTCACCTTGAGAAATTAGTTGTCTCTAGGAACAGTATTCTACAACCCTCATTTGCACTAGAAGGCCGGTCTACAAGTTGTGTCGACAGGTCTCCACTAAGGTAGACTGTGTCATACCTGACGAACGTCATACCTAACGAACATCGGAGAGCCATGTTTCGAAACCTTTTGACGAAGGCTTTGACAGACTCCCTCTTCTTCTTCTTAATGGTAAGAAGGGTATGGATGGAGACTTCTGTATCCTCTTTAAAGAATATTGACAGAAAGAGTCTCTTTAGATCCGCCCACTTTTGGATACATCCCGCAGGCAGTTTCCTGAACCATTCAAAGGCAACTCCCTTGAGGGTGCCAATGAATAATCGAGCCAGTATGACGTCATTTGATATACCATTCCCATTTTGTAACTTGAAATAATAGATATGTTGATTCGGTGATCCCGTGCCGTCAAAAGTTTGCACCATCGGGACTTTGAACTTTGGAGGATAACAGCAGGATAGGGCCTAGCAACTCCCTCATCTTGGAGCTCGCTTCTGTTAGCAATGACATTAAGACGGCTTCTAATTCTTTTATTTTAGTCGATTGAGGATTCTACTCATTATCGGCTTCTTTCTCTTCTTCAGATGAAGAGACTATGTGATGAGCTTCTTGATCAGAGGTCTCGTTCACTTTTTGTTTCGCCTTCGACGTAGACGATTCTCCTTTTTGGGAGGATTCTTGTCGAGGTTGTGACTCAACTTTCTGAAAATTGACTCTATTGGCAATGATCTGAGCCATCATATCCCAAAGTTTACTAATGGTTTCATGCTGTGTTCGGAGAATAGCATCCTTCTCAGCAATTCTCTTCACCAGATCTTCATGTTTTCTCGTCATATAGGCGGAGACCTCATGTTCAACAAAAGAGCTTGATGATTGGGACTCTGCAATGTCTGAGTGTTCATCCTCGAAATTGGTTCCTCTGGCTAATCTTTGATAGTTAACCGGAGGAATGGCTCCCGTCCGAGTTCGAGTGTGTCGGTAGACTCCTTCAAACTCGTTAGCGATTTCTCTGACGGTCGGTGAACGACTTGTCTCAGAGTCATCGAAACTAGGACCTGAGGCTTTCTCTCTACCGATCACATTGATAGTGACTCCAGGATACTCAGTCTTTAGGGACTTCTTCTTGTATGAACGTTGTCGTTGGTTAGGCAAAGTAATGTTCGTTAATTGGTCGAACACTAATGGTTTGACTACATATGAGCAGCATTGATATCCCGAGAGGACCGTAGGAATTAGTCGTTCACAATTGAATGAACGAATGACTTGTTTCATCAGTCTTTCTCTCGATATGAACACTCTCAAGTCTGTTGTAAAGACTCGAGAAGAATTACTCATTGATCGTGAGGTTTGAATTGGAACCCCCAGTCCATGATTGGACAGGACTGTCTTTTGGTGAACATGAATCTGGTTGAGATGCCTTGAATATATGAACTTCTTATATCCACCCCTCAATCTAGCCGTGCTCTAGGTTCTGTATTGGATTTTATTACCCGAACGCATGTTTGAGCTCTAGGTTTTACTGGTGAAACGCAGTCCTGATGTTTGCGTTTTGCTAATGAAACACAGTCTTGAAATCAGCATTTTGATTCTAGAACACACTCCTGAGAGTTGTGTTTAGGTTCTGGCACGTACTCCAGAGAGTTGCGTTTAGTTTCTAGAACACACTCCTGAGAGTTGCGTTCAGTTTGTGGAACGCGCCCCTGAAGGTGGCATTTTGATTGTACAACGCGCCATTGAGGGCTGCGTTTTGGCATAAACTAAGCCCACTCCTTCGGAGGAGGGGTTGTTCGAGCAATCTTGGTGAAAGGAGAGGGCTTCCTTCGGCATAGGAGCAACAATTAGAGCTTTAGTCTCCTTGAATACTTTGTGGATCTTGTACATAGCCTTGGGGCTAAGGGATCCAAAGGAGAGTAACTCATCATACTTGGCTTGATCGAACTCGATAACGAGAGTTTTGATGGTTGTTCCATGAGATGAACATCGGATTGTGCCACCACTTTTTCGTCAGAGAAGCTTGTCCCCAGTAGAGTCGCCATCTTTTGTTTGGTGGAAAATTTGTATGATGAAAATAAAAGAATTATGTTTGATTTTATTCTCTCTAACTGCTTAGAAAAAGAATAGTTACAACTCTCTCATCTTAATTACAATTTTCATTTCCTGATTACAAAAGAGAAAAGAATTGATCTGAATTCTCCCATTTGTTTAATTCTAGGTTCTTTACGGTGGCGATGGAGTGCCTCCCTCGAATGTTCGCGTCGAGTTTGCTCTCCGTTGACAATCCGAACATCTTGATTCACTGAAACGGTATCTCCTCCTCATGATTTAACGCTGTGGAGAACTTGCAAAACAAGTTTTAGAACTCTGAACGAGTTTAGAAGAACTTGCAGAGCAAGTTTGAAACTCTTAATGAGTTAGGGAACTCTGAGTGAGTTATAACTCTATGGAAGAGTTGATTGATTTAACCAAAAATTGGTTTGTAAGCCAAGTATGTAGAAAGCTTCTGTGGTTGATCTCTAAAGCTCTAGCAATTCCCCCTAAAAGCCAGCCAAAGTTCTCTTCTTCGCTGCCAAATCCTAGGACCCGAACTCAGTTGAGTTTACTCCTATTTATAGGGGATTAAGGGTGTAACTGATCCCTTAATTGTCTCCATAATGGGGTTGAATGGGATGTAACCGCCCCTTTAATCTACTCCTAAGTGGGGCAGAAATCCCTCCAAATGTGGGGGGAAAACGGTTCCTGAAACCATTCTGCTCGTGTTTGAACAAGTCAAACGTCAAAAATGGCGTTCTAGGCCTGAACTCTACGTTTTAGACTTGAAATGCAGAGTTGGGCCTGTTTTAGGCTGAAAACGCAATGTTCACAAAGCGTTGTAAATCTGAAACGCAGAGTTGGGACGCGGAGATGAACTCTGCGTTTTGAGTCCACGAACTCTGCGTTTTTAATTGGATCACTGGGGATGACCTCTGCGTTTTGACCATGAAACGTGGGTATGACCTCTGCATTTTGATAATATAATACAGTGATTACCTCTCCGTTTTGATAGTGAAACGCAGGGATGACTTCTACATTTTGATAGTGAAGAGATCATCAATTTGTGGTCTCTTTTGCTGGAGCGTTGTAAAGACCGTCATCTTGTAATCTTCATTTTGGCTCCTTGAAAATATGAGAGTCGTCAGATTGTAACTCCCGATGTTGATTGTGAAGGTTGTTGAACTAGGGATTTCATTGGTTGTTGTGAAGGCCGTCAGATTATAACCTTCATCGATCTACGTGAAATTCTTCAAATTATAGCCTTCGAGAAGTCGTCAGACTATAACTTCCATCATCGGTGTTTGATGGGGGTTCAGCTATCTACAGTGATTTTTAGACAACTACACTCCTACACTCACTGAGAAACCCCAGCAGCAGCCAATTACCAAACAAAAGGAGAAACAGTGTCAGCACAAAGAGGTTCAAGTTTCGAAGTAGTCTCGTTTTAATCCACCGATTGAAAGAGATAGACCGGAATGTTCGAATACTCCATACCGCTTCGATGTCATAGCTCAGTTGACCAACATCCCAGTGAGAATCACTTTATATGAGTTGCTCCACCTCTCAAAAGATATCAGGGAAGCTTTACAAGAAGCCTTGGCTGATTCTGATGTGTTTCTCACTCAGATTAAGCCAACCCCTGAGGAGCCTGAGTCATTAGTTCAACACTACAACCTCACAGTCATACAATTCCCTTGCATTACGTTTACCAAGGAGGATATGCAAGTGAGGAATTCAAAACATGACAGGCCTTTGTATTTCACCGGATACATTGGCTCCAGCGTTGTCAACCAGATCTAAGTCGACTCGGGTTCCGTTGTTAGCATCATGTCATTCTGGTTGATGTATAATCTCAGACTCCCTACCAGCAAATTAGCTTCCACGAGCAGTATAATTTATGGATTCAATACTAGTGGAACCAGATTGCTAGGAAAAATCCGAGTGAAATGTCAACTTCGAGATCTGAAGTCCGAGGTCACATGCTATGTGATTGATGCAGAAACTTCTTACAACTTACTATTGGGGCGACCTTGGATCCATAGCAACATTATAATTTCATCCACCCTCCATTAGTGTCTGAAATATGTTGACACTAATAATGAGGTTAAGACGGTGGTCGCGGATAAGCAACCATTTAAGGGGCTGAAAATTACTTTACTGATTCCCTCCTTTACAGTGTTGAATCCGATATTAAACCATCAGCCCAAGGTACAAACATCGAAGAAGAAGCTGCTACTAAAACTGGACTCGATTATGATGAATGTCTTGTATTCAATAACATTGAACCACTTGTAATTGATCTTGATGGTGGCGAATCGTCAGATGAAAGTTGTAATTGGCAACTTGCCGATCATGCAATAAATGATGATTTAGAGTACCCGCTTTGTCTTAATGATGTAATGCAGGAACTATATGATAACCCTGATATACACATGCCACTTCGATCGTCTTGCATGACAAAGAAGCGCGTCCAAGATTCCTTCAGAACAACCCTTGTCCTACCTGCAAAGGTAGGGGGTGGAAAAGAAATAATCTTCGGTAAAGGGGAGTCATCCTCGCCCTCTAATATCTTCATGGAAATCAATGCCGATGATAAAGGACCCGGACGGCATTTTTTCCGATATAGCTCACAAGCACGTGACTATATGAAGAAGCAAGGATACAACCTCACGCTCGGTGAAGGTCTTTGTTTTGATCAAGGTATTCGGGTTTCACCCCGTCCTGCCTATGTACCAAGAGGGAAGCCCGACAATTATTATGAACATAAGAGGGGTCTAGGCTATTTCTCTTCATCCGATAACGAGTGTTGCTAGCAAGTAATCAACCAGTCATCCAACCCGAGTAGAGATGGATATTTATCAGATTCTATAGATTGGGATTCCGACGTTAGCCTTGGAAAAATGTTCAGAGGCCTAATGTCGAACATGGCTATGGATGATCTTGCCACAATGGAGGAAGATGATCAAATGCCAACTTGGGAAGACCCTTGGATCCATCACTTGAATATGCAATATGATGATCGATTCGAGCAAAGGGATCCTCACACTGAAGACAAAGTGGTCTAAGTGAACATGGGCGACGAGGTTAATTCGAAACCCATATTCATGAGCTATAGTCTTTCACCAGATGAGAAAGAAGAGTTGATTTTCCTCATTAGGGAATATATTGACGTCTTCGCCTAGAATTACGAGGACATGCCAGGACTTGATTCAAATGTAGCGATGCATCGTCTCAACATCAAATCAGATGCCAAACCTATCAAGCAACAGTAGAGACGGTTTCGTCCACAGATTATGGAGGCAATTGAGGCGGAAGTCAAAAAATTAATCAATCCTGGCTTCATCAGGGAGGAATAACATCCCGACTGGCAAGCGAATATTGTCCCGGTCCTTAAAAAATAGGATAATTAGAATCTACATCGACTTCAGAGGCCTGAATACCACTTGCCCAAAGGATGATTTCCCTCTTCCACTTCCGATCACGGATGTCATCATTAACAACACGTGTGGGTTCGAAAGAATATCTTTCATGGATGGAACTTCGGGTTACAATCAAATCAAGATGTACTAGGACGATGAAAAGCATACCGGACGACGAAAAGCATACCACATTCAGAACACTGCTTAGCATCTTCTGCTACACAGTCATGCCATTTGGCTTGAAGAACGCGGGCACCACATACTAACGAGCAATGACAAAGATTTACCAAGAACACCTACGGAAGACCGTCGAGTGCTATGTTGATGACTTGGTCATGAAAAGCTATAGCAAAGACGACCACTTTAAAGACCTGAAGACGATGTTCGATCTTATGCAGAGTCACCAGTTGAAGATGAACCCTACGAAGTCCTTCTTGGGAATGTCCAATGATAAATTCCTTGGATTCGTCATCACTGCAAAGGGTATCCATATTGATCTCGATAAAGTGAAGGTGATACACGAACTACAACCGCCGAAGAACCTCAAAGAACTTAGAGGATTGTAAGGACAATTGGCTTATATACGTCGGTTCATCTCGAACCTCTCCAGAATATGCTAACCATTCTCTAAGCTCACAAAGAAGGGTGTATCATTTATTTAGAATGATGCCTGTCAGAAAGCATTTGAAGACATCAAAGCATATTTGGTGAATCCTCCTGTTCTCATGGCACCGAAATCAGGTAAACCATTTTTAATTTATGTCAAAGTGATGAACCACTCGTTAAGTGCCTTACTTGCACAAGACGGCGATAACGGTCATGAACAGGCAGTGTACTATCTAAGTCATACTTCGGTAAGTGTCAAATCTCGATATTCGATGATCGAGAAGGAGTGCCTTGCTTTGGTATTCACAATCCAGAAAATGCGACATTACCTGGTTAGACAGACGATCTACATCATTTCCAATGTTAACCTAGTCCGGGTGTTCTTGACATAACCGGCTTTAATGAATTGGCAGTTAGTGAGATAGGCTCTACTCCTATCCCAATACAACCTGCACTTTAAGAACAGAAGTCGGTGAAAGGATAAGCAATTTATGATCTTCTAGCGGCTAACCCTACGAGAGATACAGTTGAATTATACAAAGATTTGTCAGATGAAACTCATGAAGTCAATACTACATCGCATCAGCACGTGTAGCAACTGTACTTCGACGGTACTTCCCGAGCAACCAATGTGGCGAGACTCCTAGAAGTTCAAAAATATCTTCAGGAGTCGGAGTCGTCCTAGTTTCCTCGGTGAAACATGTACTGCTTTGAGCCTATTCACTTACAGACCTGTGCTCCAATAATGTTACTGAATACAACACACTACTCATTAGACTCAGTTTCGCCAAAGAACCAGGGGTCGAATATCTCAAAGCTTTTGGTGATTCTCAATTGATATTCAATCAAGTTCGAGGAGAGTACGAAGTCAGAAACTAATACATGATCTCGTACTACCAGGCGACTGTCGAATTGCAGACTCATTTGAACAATTCTTCATCGAGTACATCCCGCATCTTCAGAATGCATATGCAGATGTACTGATGGCATTAGCAGTATCTTTGGCATAGCCTCCCGAGATAGAATAACTGGTTACAGTGAGAACTCACTAGATTTTTATAGCAGATTGTGCTTTAGACATCAAAGAACCACACGTGACCATGATCAAACTCGAGCCTCGAGATTGACGATTCCCCATTATTGATTATGTCTTGCACGGTATTTTACCAGAAGATGTAAAGGAAAGGGACTCGGTCCGATGAAGAGCACCGAGATTTTATTACAACACAGCGACTCAAATGTTGTATCGTCGTGCATACGACACTCTGCTACTCTGGTGTCTTTCAACCAAAGAGGTGGAAGAGGCACTCAAAGAAGCGTAAGACTGAATGTGTGGTGGACACCAACCCGATCCTAAACTCTATGATCGACTCAGAAGAATGGGATATTATTGATCAACCATGGTCAATGGCGCAGTTGACTACGTCCGACGGTGTCACGCATGTCAAATATATGCAAATTACATGCATTAACCCTTCGAGCACTTACATCCTTTGGATACTTTGCTGCCATTCGAAACATAGGGAATGGACGTTATCGGTGCTATTTTTCCACCTTCAACAAAAGGTGACTGCTTTATCTTGGCGATCACCAATTACTTCTCTAAGTTAGCCGAAACGATTCCACTAAAAGAAGTAAAGACAAGCGATGTCATCAAATTTATTAAACACCATATTATTTATTGATACGGTGTTCCAAGATGAATCATGCATGATAACGGCCCCCAGTTTGTCAACAACACGTTCATTAAATTCTGTGAAAAATTTAGAATTCAGTACGTCTCGTTGACGGCCTATAATCGTACTGTGAACGTATTGGCTGAAGCCTTTAACAAGACCATCATAAAGATTTTGTCAAAGCTCGTGAGAACCAACAAACAAGACTAGGATGATAAACTCGACGAAGCTCTATGGGCTTATCGCACCATAGTCTGCATGTCTACCGGAGCAACTCCGTATTCCCTAGTATACGGGTGTGAAGTCATCCTCCTGTTAGAGTCTGTATTCCTTAGTATACGGGTGTGAAGCCGTCCTCCTGTTGGAAATCCAAATTCCTTCCCTCTGCATCGCCCTCGTAATGGGTATGACGACAGAAAAAAACATCAGAAACGTCTCGAAAAACTTGAGATGTTAGATGAAAAATGCTTACAAGCTCAACAATAAATAGAGTTCTACCAAGCCAGAATTTCTAAGGTCTTTGACAAGAAAGTCCAACAATGGAGATTTAAGGAAGAAGACTTGGTTCTTACCGTCCACCGACCAATGATACTCAATTTTAAGAAGACAGTCTATTCAAATGGTGCATATAGCCTGATCACCCAAGACGGTGACAAACTCATGATGCTAATAAATAGGAAGTTCCTGAAGAAGTACTACCCCTAGTATGTTCGGGATAACCTATTTAAATGGAAAGTTCCTAGAGAATACTATACAGGGTATTTTTAAGGATAATCCGAGATCGGTTAATTATTCCAGATAGAAGCTAATCATCTGAATAATTCATTCTTAATTATTATTAAAGTGATTAGGAACCTCTCACTGTGGCTACATAATCATTTCCAAGATGATTAAAGTCCTCCCATTGTGACTTTCCAAGCACTCCTTTGTTGAGATGAGGTTCAATGACCTTATTCGGTCAATCTTTCCTCACGAAACTCCCATGGTTTAATTATGGAATACTTGATGATTAGCAATCCTACACCATAAAATTCCTCACTGATCAAATTAATTGACGGTCAGTCCATCAAAATTCTTCATGGTTAAAATTCTTCAAACTCCCACTATGTCTAGCCTTTAACACTCCCACTATTGAAGTATTGACACGATACTTAAAATTTCAATCTGCTGATCCATGATGATTATCGAACCCCCTCATGTCAAGATCTTGCCACTTAACACCGAAAACCCTCACTAAGTGATTTGTACAAGTCAACATTTTCACTGTTATTTGTACCTCCACTCCTACTGTTTCATGGTCAAACCTTCCTAAAGTTAGGACCAAAGTCAAAATCCCCTCTTAATTCCTTCTATGAACGAGAGGTCTATTTTCAAAACTGGAGTTCCCTTTTGATAAATGAAAGACTTCCACCCAAATCGAGCGATCAAACCTTTAAACAGTTGGGGTCGTCTCAAACCCCCATTTAGTCAAACCTTTGAACAGTTAGGACTAATGCCAAAATCTCCTCTCGATTCCTTTAATGAACAAGAGATTCACTTTTAAAACAAAGATCCCTTTTCGATAAATGAAAGGCATCCACCCAATTTGAACAATCAAACATATAATAGGTAGAATTGTCTCAACTCCCATTTGGTCAAACTTTCCCACGGTTAATACCAAAACCGGAATTCCCTTTCGATAAACGAAAGGCTTCCTTCCATTCTTCTTCACTTAAACTTTTTTACAGTTTGGAATGAAGTTAGAATTTTATCTCAATAAATGAGAAATTTATCTTCAGACTGGGTAACCAATACTATAAAAGTTAGGGTTATCCAGATCTTTTCGATTCTTGGAGTGGAGATCTTACTTTTTGTTTCACCTTTCAGGATTCTCAAAGTGGAGATCCCACTTTGCGTTTCTCTTACAGCAAGAGATAGAATATAAAATGCTTTCTTTCCAGCATCGGGTTTGTCTCTCCCCCAAAAGAAGACCTGGAGATAGAATATAAAATTCTTCCTCCCCAGAACCGGGTTCATCTTTGCCCCAAGAGAAGACACAATCTTTTAACACCGAAATTCATGTCTTTTATGCATAAGGGACGTATCTTGATCCCTTATTAGAGATAAGTCTGCGTCTAACACATGTTCCAGGTGGTATTTTCTCATAAAAATGACAAAGCCTACATATTCAATATCATAGCCAGTGATTACTATTAAGTTAATAATCTTTGAATCCATGATTTTTATGTATGGGGGACGTTTTCTCGATCCCTTATTAGAGATAAGCTTGTGTCTAACACACGTTGCTGGGTGGTACATTCCCGTAAAAATGATAAAGCCTACGTATTCAATATCATAGCCGGTGATTATTATTAAATTAATAATTTCTGAATCCATATCTTTTATGCATGGGGGACTTTATCTCGAGCCCTTATTAGAGATAAGTCTACATCTAACACATGTAGCCTACATATTCAATATTGTAGCACTAAGTCTAAGAGAGTTCATCCTTTTAGCACAACGTTACATGTAGAATGGATTTAGATAATCTACATGCTAGCCCGACTCAAACGGTAATCGGTAAAGGCAGATCAAATTCGTTGACGACTGAGGATTTGCCAAAAATGACTGAGGATTTGCCAAAAATCCTATGAGTATTACATTTATTTATTCCAAACAAAAAAGAGTAATCATAATAACATTCAAATGAGTAAAAAGGTTAACTTTATTCATAATAAGGATTTAAGAAAATACAAAAGAAGTGCCGATATAAGAGAAATGTTTTTAATCTAAAAACAGCTTATAACTACGGATTAGCGCTTCTAGCTTAGAGAGTTCTTCTATGTAGGATTGCTCGAACTCTATCGTCAGGATGGCTTTCAGGGATTCTTCACTAGTATTCTGAGTCTTAACAACCTCTTGTTCCGTTTTAATAAGCCTTTTGTTCTGGACTTCCAGCTAGTCAAATATGTTCTTTTCAGCATGCTCCACTTTAGCCAAATCAATCTCCAAAATACTTCGGGCATCCTTGGCTTCCTCGAGTTCTTTCTCTAGATGAGCTATCTCGGCTTGACGCGATTCCAAAGCTTGAAGCAAATCAGCCTTAGATTTAACCTTCTTGGAGATGTTCACCCTCATCTGGGTCACATGACTTCGTAATCTCCGAAATTCAAGTTTAGCTGACTTTTGTGAATCGCGCTAGGCCTTCAGCCTTAAGTCTATTCAGTCAGCTATGTAACAAGAAGCACCGCTAGCCTAAAGGTCCCTCAGATGCTCAATTTCCTATTTTAGATGAATCAAGTACGCTTCAACAGAATCAGCCACGTCAGAATATCCTTCTTCTCTAATCCCCAACACATGCCGATCAAGGGATCTCCTGAAGTTGTCAAAAGATGACCCCTTGAGAAGAATTCGATCGATCATGATGTTTAAGAAAGAGACGAAGCTATGGAGATCGGAGCAGATAATAACTTTATCCGGATCTTCATCTGACATTAGCGTTTTGATAGACTCGAGTAGTGATGAAGGTTTTGCAAGTAAAAGAGAAATGGAATAAGCATTCTGGAGTATTAATCAAAGTTCTAAAGCAAGTAACTGATAAAACTCACCAACTCTAGACGAGGCTACATCAGTTTGATGTCCTTCATTTGTTCCCACCCTTTCAACTTCATAAAAGGATGGAGGCGTTCCAGATGTAATAACCATCGATGTACCAACTTCTTCAGTTGGTCTAATGGTTGTCGTAGCAAGACTAACCTCGGTAGTGGCGATAGCTTCTCTCATCATCGAGTCTGAAGGAACAAGAGGTTGAGACTTAGGAACCGACGATTGAGCCTCGGCTTTAGGTCCTGCCAACAGCAAGAAACTAAGACCCTCAGGCTGATCAGGTCTCCTGATAATGATAGTCGTATCAGTTTCTACAACTAGTCCTATGATTAAAACACCCCATATAATTATTTAAAGTTAACCGATAAAGAGACAATTGAGATTACAGAATAAATCCATGCCTACAGAAGAATCGGCTTCAGTTGAACCAACTCCCGCAGTTGGTCCTGTAGCCACATCAGAAGTTTTACTCGATAATAAATTAGAGATATACTAATGGTTATCTTCTGAAAGGTCAAGATTGAGGTTGTGTTCGTTGAAATCCTCGACCTTAGTAGCATGAATGGTCTCCCCTTCGGCTGGTTCATTCATCACGACATCTACAGAATAGGCTGAATTATGAATACATATATATATATATATATATAGATATATATATATATATATATATAGATATATACATATATGAACCCACACAAAATGGAAATTAGCACTACCTTCAGTAGCCAGGGTAGGTTCTGCAGCTCTACTACTTGCATCCGCTTACTTTAGTTTCAGTAAAAGAAGATAAAGTGCATAGGTCATTAGAATAGGTACGCATTTTGACTCACTCATCTCTCGAAATTGCCCTATGAATAGAGAAATACTCGTACCTGCACTGGGAGTTGGTGGAATAATTTTAGTAGGGGAGGACGTTTGAGCACCGGTAGGTTTGTCATCCATTGCATCGTGCATTTGCTGGACGAAGTTGTGCTCCTCGGTTTCCATAAGTCCGGGAGAAGCAGTGTCAAATTGAATTTCCCCTTCTTCTCGACCCCCCTATGAAAATTAAGTACGGAATAAGTTCAGATCTTAAAACAAAAAGGAGATAGCAAAATAGAAATAATGACAAGTCATTACCTTGTTCGTCATAAGGAACATCATGGGCAAACTCCTCTTCTAAGGCAGGTAGAGGAGTACGTTATCGGTGTACAACCTTCTTAGTCCTTTTTAGTGGACGTGCTTCTCCCAGAGTATGGGATCTCTCATGGCGGTATTTTGTGCTCAATTCATCTTTTGGAGAAGCCTGAGCTTGAGCTCGAGCAGGAGTCGAGGATCGAGGTCTATTTCTAATAAGAGGCATTATATCTCTTTCCCCCTCCTCGTCGTCGCTGAAGTATCTAACCGTCATCCAATTGGGATGGGTTAAGATGACCTTCTCCTTTATCGTTTTAGGAGCTCCTGGCAATTTAGGTTGATCTACATGGCGAGTCCTGTGAGCCACGGAGGAGCTCTCACCTTCCCCTGGAAAGAAAGACTGTGGAAGACCATGTACGTTCCATTCATCCTCATTCTCGGCTTCTCCACTTCTAGCTTCACCCTCCTCCTCAGAAGTTTTAGCCATATCAGTAAACTGTTCCTCTTTACTATCATCAGAATCAGCAATTTGTTATCCTTTACTTGAGGATCCAACGGGCTTTTCCCCTTCTGTGGTAAAACGGCTTCCCGAACTGCTTTAGTAGCAAGCTTGGAAGCGGCCTCCGCTTCCAACTCTGAAATTCTTTTCTTCTTGGTGGTGGTGTTACTAGCTATGAGCCACTTGCAGTATAAGAAGGTCATTTGTAAACCAAGTACAACTGCGGGAAGATCAAATCGGACATCAGTATAACCACTGATACTCCAGAACCAAGCTCGAGCACCATCGATCAAACCTTCATAAGCCTTCAGCTGTCTGTTATGGTTGCCTATGTACAGTTGGTCATAACCAAACTGACAGGCAAATCTGTAGGATAAATATGGCTCAATACTGCAAATGTTCTTAACCCTGAAAACGCAATAACCATGACGAATGTTTATCAACAACCTGAAACATCCCACGTCCAAACTAGTCCTATTTCTTCTCGACTCTTCCTCATTCTTAAGCATATCATTATAAGTTCCAGAAAATTAAGGAAAGCACGAAAAATATTCCTAGCACTTGTGCACTCTGAAATGCCTGGACACTTCATGCTATTGCCTAGCTGTCCATTTGCATTCTTCTAGAATTTGTAGAAAGGGAAGATCCGGGTCTGCAGGTTTAGGTGCTGACATCATATCAGGCCGGTGAAGAACTAACCATGCCATTAAATAAGTGTAGGGTAGTTCTATTTTTGTGGTTGGGATCTCACTTGAAGGTTTCAGGTTTCTTCCCTTCTTGTGTGAAAGCAATGGCCAGGTGGCGGAGCCCATTGTGAATATCTACAATCATGGTCGAGAGTAGAGAGAGTCTACGTCTAATTGCTAACTGAACTGTGGGATATAAGACCTCAATAGGTAATGCATCGGAAGGTTGGTGGGCGACTACACACTTCTTCAACCAGATTGCTAAATACCCAGCTAAGAGAGTCGATGGCACAATCCTTTTTTGAGTTTGCCACAAGAAAGACTCAAACTTGGTGCACTTATGGAATCCTCCTTCAGCTGAACGAATGGTTTATGACTGAGCATTCATTTTCACCAACAACTTATTAATCTCTGATGGGATTAGAGGTGGCAATTCACACACTTCATATCCTGAATGACCCTCAAGATTCTTAAAAAGGTAGTTCGCAAATTGTTTTAATCTAACTTACAGAAATTTCTTCTTAGCTTTTACATCCGTCTCAGCCATAGCAATGTGGTAATGACAAGCCAATTCCTATAAAATATCATGAGCTATGGTGGTTGTTTCTCTCATTCGGCTCAACTGATTAGTTATTGGAAAATATTCTTGGTAAGGCAAATTCCCCATTGGCAAGCTGGACAATTTCATCATCTCATGAAGTGGAAGACCTAACTCTCTATTCTTAGTAAAGAAAGTGTTGGTATTTGGGTTGTAGGTCTCGAACAAAGCAAAAAAGTGGTCAACACTAATCGGCAGATCGTACATGCTAGCTCGTATGGGGATAAATAATCCTTTATCAGATAGCTCCCTTCCCCAATGGCTGAGTACATAACTTGTCAATCTTGTCCACCACCTATCTGCGGAAGAGTGGAGCCATCAAAAGCACCTAAATTTCTTAACCGAAAGCTCTCTCCCTAATCTAGCTAACGGTTCTTCATGGTGCTCGCCTTAATTATTAGTACATTCTGGGGTAAATTGTCCTGGCCTAATATACCTAGATGAAGCCCTCTAACAGAATTCCTATCACTTGAGCCTGAGGTCTTAGCATCCTTACCAATAAATCCACAATGCACATGCTCGTGATCTTCCGTCAGCCTCTAAGACATCTCTCGAGTCACTGCTAAATTTCTAAGTTGAATAAGAGAATAATGCCAAGGAATATGAGGCAGATACATGAATACTCCACCGTGCTCGTTCAACCATTGCTCTAGCTCACATGAAAGTTTCTCGGGATCTTCTACGGAGTCTCTAAACAAATACTGGGGCTTCCTCAAATGTTCTGTTGAATCTTGATACTTGCCCAGTGGAGCTTCAATAATCAGTTGATGTAAAATATGACGACTCCCTTGGTGAATGTGTTCAGGAACGTCCTTCGAACCATCAGCATTAAATTGAGGAGCCTCGATAATAAGAGGATGCCCGTCAAAAGAGGCATAAGCAGTGCCACTTTGACCAGTCACTTCTCTATCAAAGAAGGCCATGGATGGGAAATTGACTGAAAAAGGAAAATATATCCATCGGAATGTAGTTAAAAATATATCTTAAAGCGAAATAAGGAGTCAAACTTATCCCGTGAATCTACGAGATAGAGTCACTACCTTGCGATTTGGCAAGACGATTTTAGTTGTTTTGCATATGAGAGGCAACGTACATTGTCGTGTAAATAACACGACAATATACTTGCCTTACAAAATGCAAAACAACATAAAATCGCCCTTTTTTCCTTGTGTTGTATTTTGACTAAGAAAAATAACATCTTTTCAGCATCGATCCCCACAAAAGGAGGATACCGGCTCTTCCTAAATGCCTCGCTAAGGAGAGAAAACGAGGATTTACGTACAAATTCTAACTTTTGAATTAAAAAAAGTTAAGAGATCTCACCTCCATATGAAGCAACAGTGGGATCCTTTCTCTCGGCCCGGCTGAGAGGCAGATCTACCTCGGGGAACATGCGATCTCTTGGGAGAAATGGTGAAAAGAGATGATTTTGCCCTAAAGCAAAAGTTAGGGTTTTTAGGTTAAAATCAAACAAAATAATGAAAATACCCCATGATATGGTATAAGAGCTCAGTTTTCATCAAAGATAAAAGGAAATATGAGCTTAGATGAAAAGATATTGAGGAAGGGGATCAAACCCTTAAGAAGAAGCTTCGAAACCCTAGATCCGAAGAAGCTTCGAAACCCAAGATCCTTCGAATGAGATACGATGAAATCGAAGGCTAAAGAGGTGAGAAACGTTTGAGATTTCGAACTTGGGGAGGCAGGCAAAAGGGTTTTAGAGGAGATTTTGAACTTAGGGAGGCGGTCAAAAGTGATGAAGAAACACAGCAAGTCTCGATTTTAAAAGCCCAGACCTGACTGCTCATATTCGTACGAGATAGTCGACACTGCCTCCCACATCTGAGACAGCCGAGTTATCTCAGACACGGGGGAGAGTGTCAACTATCTCGCACAAAGTCCCAGTTCAATGAGTCCCCGGGTTGCATTCGTGTGGCATCATCGATCCATTTTTAGTATATTTCAAACACTCCGATGAGTATATGAGTATAAACTGCTTTTCCTTGAACCTCCAACCAGTACATGAGGTTAAACTAATTCCCGAAAACTCTAATGAATAAACGAGTATAAACTAATTCTCCACGCTCCAACACCTTAAGAGCTTAATCTGTGTAGACTCCAGTTACGTATGAGTTTAAACTGTGTTCACACCGTAATGAAGATCGACGTTGGTCAACACTTTGTAATAAAAGTTGACGTCGGTCAACGCGTCGATAATTTTGACAAAACAAGGCTTAGGAAAGATTCCAAATTAAAGGATAATTTTGATGAGTTTAATCATGATTCAGATACAAACTCCGGACGGATGTGATTAGTTCAACATCGATTCAATGATACGAGCTAACTCCGAAATAACCACACCAACTTTGATTCAAGATTTCGACAATGGTTAAATCACACAGCACCAGAAAAATTTTAGCTATTCGATAAAATACTGAATAGATCAAAAGCAAAAGAAGTCAACAAATTAAAGGCTGGGCGTATCATATCTAAAGTATTCCAGCCTACTCTATGAAAGGATGAGGCTAAAACACTTTGGAGAGGTATCTGTAGGCATCAAAAATTCCCTATAACTTATCGTACACAGCTCAAGGTAAAGAGAAGATGATAAACGTCATCATCTGAGTCAAAGAGGATCATCTGATGTTAAAGACCAATTAAGGAATGCACAAAAATACAAAACAATAATCAGGCGTTACACAAAAATACAAAACATAGAACGTGTCTCGGAAGCTATGAGACAACTCATAGTTTTCGAGACATCGAATGTGTCTCAGAAACTATGGTGGAGTTTCACACATTTGTTGACGGTTTTCTTGGGTTTTGTACAGTTCATGTGGCTTCATAACTGCTTGGGATCTTGTGTGAACGTGGGAGGGCTAATAAAAATGAAAAGTCTACTCATAACTACAGAGATAATGGTATTTAAAGGTGGGAATGACAGTTACAAAACTAGTTGGCAGAACCCCTTCTTCCGAGACACGGAACGTGTCTCGAAAATAGGGGACCGTCAAGTGAGCTTTGTTTTGATTTCCTACCTTCAGTAACTACTCCTAGGGACTATAAATGCTTCACTATCATCCATATGCACGAGAACCAAGGAAGAAAAGGTAGAGACTTGAGCAATTTGGTAAACTTTGAGAGCGAGAAAGAAAGAGTCTTCATTAATTTTAAGCACTTCTAAGAACTTTCGTGTTTCCTCGAGTTCTAAGCTTTGACTTGATCTTGAGAAGAGTGTTTTATTTTACTTTGCTAAGATATCCACTTCTATCTTTGTTTCTAAAAATGAAACATCGACATTAAGCCTTCTTCACAATTCAACTTGGATCTATGATTCGGTCGTCCACGGGCTAACGTACCTCCGACACAAGCAAAGATCTCATGCAAGTAGGTGGTGATAAATGTCCTCTACGTGTGTTTCTAGGAGTTTATTTGTTCGTAACAAGAGGTCTTATAAAAAGGCTTGTTTCTTTGAATTCATTGTATTCGATAAACGATTTGTAATGAGTTCAGCAAATAAAATAATTTCCAACACAAACAACTAGTAGTTTATTCAATGAGGAGACTCGGTGGAAGTCTACCAGCACAGATAACTTACAAGCACTTGTCATGGAGAACAGGGGTAGGAGCAGGTACAGGGACCAGTCCAGAGATCGTGACACATTCAAGGGCAGATCAAAGTCAAAAGAGAGAGGTTATTTTTATTATGCGAAGCCAGGTCATATCAAGAAGAATTGTTGGGCATTAAAGAAAGAGTAAGCTAATAACAAAGGTGAAAAAAATATGAGAAGAAGAAAACTAACAGTGACACTACAGCTAATTTGTCTGATACCGATGTTATTCTTATTTGCACGGAAGAAGACTGTATCCGTGTTACAAGTCAAAATTCCGAGTGGATAGTGGATACAGAGTTACATGTCATACTATCTCTAATCGAGACATTTTTACGTCGTATAAAGTAGGTGACTTTGGCAATGTGAAGATGGGCAATACCAGCTACTCGATGATTATGGGACTTAGTGATATACACTTGCAGACAGATTCTTGATTCACATTGATCTTAAAGAATGTGTGTCATATTCTCAATTTGTGGCTCAACTTGATTTTGGGTCCTACTTTGGACCGAATGGGATATGAAATTCAATTTGGTGGAGAAAAATATAAAATCACCAAAGGCTCTCTTGTGTTGGCTAGATGAAGTATATAATTTAATTTATATAAGACCCAAGCAAAGGCTTCATATAATTCTTTGAGTGTGGCTCAAGACGGTGACACTCTCAGTTTGTGGCATAGGAGGCTCGGGTACATGAGCGAGAAGGGGTTACAGATATTGACAAAGAAGTCTCTCATTCTCTTTGCCGAAGAATCGTCACTTACTCCTTGTGATTATTGTTTGTTTGGCAAATAACATAGAGTTTCTTTAAGTAAGCCTTCTAAAAGAAAATATAATATCCTAGATTTGATTTATTCTAATGTTTGTGGTCCTATTAAGGTGGAGTCCTTGGGTGGCAATAAGTATTTTATCACATTTATTTATAATGCATCGTAGAGGATGTGGGTCTTCTTATTGAGGACAAAGGACCAGGTGTTTTCACTTTTCTAGCAATTTTATGCCATGACAGAGAGGCAGATAGGAAAGAAGTTGAAGTGTTTACGCACTGATAATGGAGGAGAGTATATTTTCATTGAGTTTAGAGATTATTGCTCCAAGCATAGTATTCGGCATCAGAGGACAGAGCCTGGCACACCGTAGCATAATGGAGTTGTAGAGAGGTACATCAGGACCATTGTGAAGAAAGTCAGATGCATGTTGAAGATGGCAAAGTTACCTAAGAGCTTTTGGGCTGAAGCTGTTCACACTGCATGCTACATAATCAACATGTCTCATTTAGTTCCCTTGGGTTTTGATATTCCAGAGAGAGTTTGGTCAGGAAAAGATATTTCCTATTCTTATCTGAAGGTGTTTGGTTGCAAGGCATTTGCACACATTCCGAAGAAGAAGAGACAGAAGCTTGATGATAGAGCGGTGCATTTGCACACATTCCGAAGGAGAAGAGACAGAAGCTTGATGATAGAGCGGTTCCTTACATCTTCCTTGGTTATGGAGAAGATGAGTTCGGCTACAAACAGTGTGATCCAGAAAAGTGACGAACTATCAGACGAGCAGACGTGATTATTCAGGAGGATTAGACTATTGCAGATCTCGAGAGAGCAGAGCATTCAGAGATAATGAAGACAGGCCAAACAGACCCCGACAATTTGATTTTATGGTCCAGTTGGCTAACATCCCAGTGCAGGTGACAATTGCCGAACTGTTGTACCTTTTACCAGAAATGAGGGTAGCATTGAAAGAAGCGCTCGACATAACAAATCATTCCTTTTAGGAATTCATGCACTAGATAGTGAAGAACGTGAACCGATTTGTTCTTAATCCCATTATGTCGAATGTGAGGTGACTTTCATTGTATTCTCCAAGTATGATATGCTGATTAATACAACTAAAGATACAAGGCCTCTTATTTTAATGGGTACGTTATTGAGGATTGAATACATTCATGTGGATTTTAGATCAACAACCAACATCATCACAAGGAAGTTGTTGTCATTCCTACAGACCCCTTTGAGTTGGTTGTCGCATATCTTCACCATTATATACAGCTTTAACACTGATATTAGTGCACGCTTGGGGAAAATAGGGCTTAAGCTTCACATTGGTGACCTCAGATATGACATCACCATCTACATCATTGATGCAAACTCTAGGATGCCCCTGAATACATGATAATGGAGTTATCCCATTCACTTTACACCAATGCATCAAGTACCTTGACAGGGATGGTGTACAGCGTAAGGTGAATGCTGATGAATTCCCAATCAAGGGTGTTGAAAGTTATTCTACTGATGCTCAGCTATACTAGGGAAAGTGCCTAGCCAAACCTCCTCTCTTTGATGAAGTTGACGATGGCGAAGAGGCCGACACGGAGCCGAACAATAGCTCTATGGTCATCATAAAAACATGAACAACTTTGTAATAGATCTAGAAAGTATATGTAGTGTTGTCAGTATTGATGATAATATGACTATGAATGAAGCAGTCGATTTCAAGTATTGTTTGTGTATTGATATTATGTTTGATGTCTGAGATGTGCCCCTACAAGTAACATTGTTAGACATTGACTCACTGTTATATATGCTTGTGAGAAACTTACCAGATATACGCTAAAGTTGAAGATGAAAATTCATCATACTTCATAGTTCTCACTAAGTATGAGAACCATACATTAATATATATTGAGAAAGCGGGACAAAACATCAACTAGCTCTCTAAGAGCTCTGAGTCTGATGAGGAAGTTTTCTGATTCCACCATTATAGTCAGGTCGCATAAGACATTACCCAAAACATGAGCTATGATCTTAAGTCCTATCTCGGCCTTAACTCCAACAAGGGTAACGCTTCATAGGTGAAGCCTTTTGTCCCGAAGAAAAGATAAGTAGATTATTATAAGAAAACTAGCTGCAGGCTTAGGTACATAACCCTGCCAGTTGCTCTATAAGGGGAAGATAATTCCGGCGGCATACCAGCTTCTCACTATTTTGATACTTCTAAATGATTCTGATGTTAGTATAGATGCAGTCTTTGAAAGTTCAACTGTTAATGTGGTCTTAATGGAATTAGATGAAGATGAGTTTAAGGTGGTTGAAACCATCATAGGCATGTTTGGAACTAATTTGGAAGAGAATCATAAGACACCTGAAGATGATATGGAAGTGCCGACATGAGCCCAACACCATGATATCAATAGGAAGCACATTTTGAACGGCAAGAACCAACAACGCGATAACAACGTTGATCTAATAAACCTAGGCAATTAGACCATCAAGAAACCCATTTTCAATAGTGCTAACTTGTCTTTTGAGTTGCTCTACTACAAGAACGTAAAAGCGTATTTGCTTGGACGCATGAAGATATGCCCAGACTAGATGAAAGTGTCACTATACGTTGCCTTAATATTAAGCCTAGTATGAAAATTGTAGTCTAACTACAACGCCACTTTAAACCCAAGGCCACCAGAAAAATCAAAATCAAGGTCCAAAAACTTGTTAGACTATGATTTGTTGAAAAAGTGCAATATTTAGATTGTGTGGCTAATATTGTCCACATCTTGAAGAAAAATAGAACAATCAGGACTAGGTTGATTATCCATACTAGAACTAGGATTGCCTTAGGGGCAATTTCCCACTACCAATCACTGATATCGTGATTGATAATACTTGTGGGTTTGAGCTGATGTTATTCATGGACAGATATTCATGTTATAACCAAATAAAAATGCATGAGCACGACAAAAAACATACAACATTGAGAACATCATAAGACATCTTTGCTTATAAAATTATGTTATTTGTGTTAATAAATGTAAGTGCCACTTATCAAGGTGCTATGAGTAGGATTTCAGTGAACACCTACAAAAAATAGTAGAGGGCCATGTTGATGATCTAGTTGTCTAAAGCTAAAAAATGAGGATCATCTACATGACTTGACAGCTTCAACATTATGAAAAAAAAAAATTGAGGATGACCCCCACCAAATCCTTCTTTAGGATATCTAGCGGAAGATTCCTTGTGGTCGTCATCACATCCAATGGAATCTATATCAATCTTGACAAAAGTGAAGGCTACTCGGGAAATGCCATCACCAAGCAACATCAAACAATTTTGAGGCCTTCAGGCTTACTCACCTACATTCGAAGATTTGTATCCAACTTATCGTTATCAGTTCAACCATTTTTGAAGCTCATGTGCAAAAATGTGTTGTTCGTATAGGATAAAGCGTGTCAGCAATCATTTAAAGAAATCAAAACCTATGTGACAATGCCCCCGCGATCCTCATTCTCTAGTGTTTAGTAAACCCTTTTTGCTTTATGTACACACTCTAGACCATTTGTTTGGTGCTATGCTTGTGCAGCTAAATAATCAGGAACACGAACAAGTGATATATTACCCTAGTCGCATGATGATCAGTGCTAAAGATAGATACAATATAATTGATAAAGAATGTCTCGCTTTACTGTTCATAGTTTAAAAAATGCAACATTATTTGGTTGGTTAGATAGTGCAAGTAATTTCAGAAGCAAACTCTCTATGAGTCCTAATCACTTAGTTCAAGACTTGTGAATTGGTCACTCTAACTCTTGCAATATGATATTGAATTTGTTCCTTAGAAATAAATTGAGGGACAACCCTTGCTGACCTTCCTGTGGACTAGCAGATACTAGGATACTGGAAATTGTATGAGGATATCTCGGATGAGAATTGCAAGCCAACACGATGAATGAGAGACTATTTTAGCAAATGTGGTTTGATAGTGCTTCTTGAACCAATTCGTTCAATTGAATCGTGATAGGATTGTAGTCATGCTCATTACATCCAAAGGACAAGTGATCCTCCAATTGTTCTCACTGATAGAACTCTATTGTAACAACATCACAGAATATAATGCCTTGTTAAAGGGGCTCAACCTTGTTAGAGAACTAGGGGTTGAGTATGTCAAAGCTAAAGGGGATTCTCAGTTCATAGTTAAGTAAGGTAATCATGAACACGCAGTTAAGCATGAAGAGTTGATCCCCTATTATCGTGCTGTGAAACGCGTCATGAACACAGTTAAGACAATCAATGTCGACCATATTGTCTGGACTAAGAATCCATACACTGATGTGCTTGCAAGTTTATCAGCTACATTAGCACCACCATGGTGGGGCGCATCAGAATATCATTCTGGAGCTCGACACCTTTATTGCCTAGGATTTGAATCTAATATATTGAAAAGGTCATGGATGTTCAGACCACATCAATTGGCCTAGAGATTGGCAATTTTGGATCATCAATTATGTTCCGCACGGTATATAAATAGATGACCCCAAGGAATCTATGAGCATAAAGCAGCGATCAAGTCAATTATTTGATGATGACATTATAAAAGTCTTTTATTGCAGAGCATTTAATGATATTCTCCTTCGGCGTTTGTGTAAATCAGAGGCTAAAGTAGAAGAGAATCATGAAGGTATGGTGATCATTACATTTTGTTTCCATTTTTATACATTCATTATCTATTTTATTAAATAAATATTCTTGCTAATATTGTGTATTTTATGAATTTGCAGGAAATAAAGAATTTAACAAATAAGAGTCAAATGAAGATTTAAGTGTGGGGATGTGTACTAGTCATTTTCTCTCTCTATTTTGTCATGTCTTTTATCCTTTTTTTTCCTTTCCCTTAAAAAAGCTATCGCTTGCCAACTTGATAAAGTTAGTTTAAACAAATAATAATCAAATGATCGATTTACTTAATGAATTTCTTAAACTTTCTAATTCTTAGTCAGATTTATATTCAAGTTAGCCTTTTATGACAACTCTAAATAAATTTTTACGAAATAATTTTTAAAGTGTTATACCTTGCTATAGCGCTAGCTTAGGACTTTATTTGAAGTAATGAATCTTTTTCATGCTTAGCTTAGAGTGGATAACAGTTTCTCAAGCCCTCTTGATCTAAATATTTCTTATACTAACTCAAAAAAATAGCGCAAAAAATAGGCACCAATAAAAATCTTGAACTCTAAGTCAATTCTATCTTACTAAGCCTTAGTTGTCTAAGGATTTAAGCCCGAGAAGTATGGATTTGATCCTCTCGACTATAAAAAACTAGTGACCATGACATGAATCATAGCCATCAATTTGCCTAGTATATGGCTTTCATTTACCCTATATTTAACACTCGTAATGCCCCCCCTGATTTGCACTCATTTCCTAATATATGTTCAAAAGCAAATCACAACCAACCATTAAACAAATTAAAGTTTACGATATAGTAGTGGTCTCTCCACTACTTTTTGGCAGTGGAGAGGATCCAAATCTGAGAAGTATTTCTATACTTAATGACCTAAGTCCAATTGGGTTGGGATCCATTAGTCCAAAGTTTGTTACATGTTCACTTAGAAAAGCTCGATAGAGTAGCAAAAATCACTAAGGAATAAAGAGATTCATGTATGTGTGTGTGTGTGTGTGTGTTTGTGTGTGTGTGTGTGTGTATATATATATATATATTATATATATATATATATATATATCCCAAAAAATAAAATGATCAAGAGGCTTGGGAATTGATTGAAATAAAGAGATATCATATTCTTTTTAGAATTATAAAATGAACTCCCTAAGTTGAACTTAATTTTGTATAACTATAATGAAAATATTTTTCAAGAAATTTACTTAGAGTTATACATAAAAAAAATTCTTGAGTAAAAAAAAATAGCTTTAACTAGATTGGTTATAGATACCATATTAATTAATTCTAGATTCATTTCTTCAAATTATCAAGTTGATCAAATTTTGTAGGTATGTTCACTACAAAGCCTTACGAGACTACAACTCATCCTTTAAGGTAACCTTAGGGTTTAAACGTTTGTTGTATGTGCTAAATTCAACCTTGATTTCTACAAAAGTGTGTGAGAATTTGTTTTCTTTCTTTTTTATTTTTCCTTGCTAGAAGACTGTCAAAAGTTTAGGTGTGTGGGTATTTGATCATTACATTTTATTCTATTTTTATATCCTCATTATCTATTTTATTAAATAAATATTCTTGCTAATATCGCTTATGAATTTGTAAAAAATAAAAAATTTAATAAATAAGAGCTTCAAATGGATATTATTTCAAGCTCAAAAGATCTCTGATTGAAGCCCTAA
>NC_033794.1:48971680-49058046 GCF_001876935.1 Asparagus officinalis | reverse complement strand
GTAAATAGGGTATATGCTAATCTAATCTAATATTAATGCCAATTTAAATCTTATTAACAATTATATCTTAGCAAGATTGATATTCAACAAAATATGAGTAAGGATATGTAATTAAACAAGGGCAAAATAAATATGAACAAATATGTAAATGAGATAGTGACAATTGACAATCGTAAACACACAATGTGATCACGAAGTTCGGTCACTCCCGACCTATGTCTCCGCTCCCCACTCTCAAGGAGAATCTCCACTATCTTAACCTGTTTTCAACATTCACTGAAAACGTTTACAACTCACACAATAAGTTTTCTAGCTCACCGAAAACTTTCACAATTCACATAATTGTAACTACACAATACACCCTCTAAGTGTTGGCCTAGCCCATGTCAACTTCCTCAAGTACTTGGATTTACCACCTCTCTCTAGGCATTACTACCAACACCACTCCTCTTGGAATTTACCCCGTCTCTCACCACACACTCATCTCGGTGTACTTGTGTATTACAATATGATCTCACAAATTAAGCACAAATAAAAGTGTTTGTTCTCTAAACAAGGTGAGAACTCAATTAAGCTCACTCTCAATGTTATAACCTTACAACCCAAATATACTATATATGAAATACTTAAGCTTAAGTGGGTGTGTGTGTAAACAATGAGCAATAATCAAAACTAAACTCAATATGAAATCTAGCTTAATGAAATGGTTAATCAACAAATAAATATATAAAGCTAGAAATTGAGTTTAGAGAAAACTTCTCTGAAAACAAAAGTGAGAGAGAATGAAATTGAAGCCCAAAGAATGATCTCCTCTTCCTCTTGTGAAAATCTCTTCACATAAACACTTAGAAAACACAATTAAACAAACTTAAAACCATGTAAACTTGTCTCTAAACTTTTCTTGAGTGGTTCAGAAGTTTGAGGGTAAGGGATATATATAGGTTTACAAAACAAACCCCAAAAACAAAAGAAAAAGACAAAAACCTAAAAAATAAAGTCTGGAAAACTAGCCGATACAGCGTTATAAGTTGACTTGTACTGTAAATAAGTCGACTTATGAACTAGCCGTTACAGGCTGAACAACTAATATGAGTCGACTTGATGAAGTCATAAGTCGACTCGTCTTGCATCAGTCAACTTAATGGATTATGAGTCGACTAAGCAGACGTTATCTGTATTTTCCAACATTGTTCATAAGTCGACATATTTCAGCCACAAGTCGACTTATAAACGTGCACAGACACTGTGCATGTATGAAATTAAATTTTTGAGTGTTTTTGAAAATAGCAGATAAAATCCAAAATATATATAACTTTGGAAAATACTTATAAACATGATTTTGATCATGTTAGAAAAAAAAAATTTTAAAATCATTCCCCAATTGTGAAAACTCTTCATTTTGCAAAATAGTCCAAAATATAAAATCTCAATAAACACATGATTTTGTCAAAATGATTTAAAAAAAGTTTCAAACTTCTATTAAATGGATTAATAGACTTTATGAAAGATATATAACAGTTATATTTATTTATTAATCTACAACATATTATTTTGCAAATCGGTAAACCATACAAACTTGTTAAAACTTAATTCTGACGAATTTGTTTCTAACAAGTTTGGAAACAATTTAAAATAGATTTATAGACTTGTGGAAACATATAAAATCATGCTGTTAAGTTTATAATCCAAAATGGTGATAAATCAAAATAAATGATAAATGAAAACTAATGCGTGTGTATGAATTTTGAGCTCTAAGTATAAATACACAAAGTATATACCTAAAATACTATACCCAAGCAATTACATCTTCAATAAAGCTCGACTTGGTAGGATGACTTGGTAGGATGAAGCACAATAGAGAATCATTTACTTGAATGCATAAAAGGCTTCATTCTGATTCCGCCAACCTTCTTTGAATATCATCGTGAATGCGCAAATCCATTCAACCTCCAACAGAGGATTTTTGTGTAGAATATCTAACAAGCAAATAATCACTTAACAAATATTGTTAGAAATTATTTATTAATCATAAAAACTAGATTAGATAGTAAACTCATAAACATGATAAACAGCCTAGAGAAGCCTAACACAAAAGAGCGTAAGAAAATTTTAGCAAAAGTTAGAATAAGAGAGTATCGATAGCACTATTGATAGGTGTATCAATAGCCATATCGATATCAGTATTGATACCACTATTGATACTGGTATCACCATTAATGATACTGATATTGATACTTGTATCAATACTTATATCAATACTTTTGTAGATATCTATTTAACTATTATGGATTAAAGGCTAAAATTGTATTTTTTAGGGGCTAAATTTGATCCAAGGGTTAATATTGATTTGTATAATCTATAAATAAGGGTAGAGAGAGAGTGTTAGATATAGAAAATTTTATAAAAACTCTATTTGAAACAGAGGATTACTCTTAATTGAGAATAAAAAATGTAAACATTAATTTGTAATAAATAAAACACTTTCCTCCTTTTTAAATTTTGTTCTTCTTCTCATTTGATGACGAAGATGAAGATTTGCTTCACAATGGGCTAACTCTTTACAATATAAGTTTTCATTTTCTCTTTTATTTTATTTTTTAAATTTGCATAGTTTAGGGTTTCATTTCTTGTTTTTATTTTATGTTTTGTAGTTTAGATTTATTTTTATGCTTTATAATTTAGATCTATTTTTATACTTTGCAATTTAGATTTTTATTTTCTTGCTATTTTATTTCATTCTTTGTAGTATAGATTTTCATTTCTTTCCTTTTCTTCTTGATTTGTAGTTTAGATTTATTTTCTTATGCTTTACGGTTTAGATTTTAATTTCTTACTATTAAGTTGTACTATGAGTAGCTAACCTCTTTAGGTTCTCTAGGACTAGAAGAAACGCGTTTAATTTTCTTTTGGTTTTTAAATTTCTCTCTTTTATGCTTAAAATGATCATATTTAAGATAATCAACTAGAGAACTAATTGGTAGAAAAATATTTGACAGACCATACCTATCTTAAATAGTTTAATAGTTTATGCCTTTTTAATTCTAGAGTTACTATCTACTTATTTATTTCTTTTCATGATTGGTAATATTACTTGAATATGTTTGGATATGTTATACTTGCTTTGAGTAACATGATAATTTATACTTAACATTAATTTCTAAGTAATTGAGAATTAAAAGAGAGTTCTTAAATCCATATTGAGATTAACTAGTAGATTTTTATTCCTAAATTTCTATTCCTCTCACTTGTTTTCCTCCATCTTGTTTTTTATTTCTTCATTTAGCTTTATCCACTTTTTAATTTTCTTTCATTTGTTTCTTTTTTCCTCTCGTTTTATCCTTTCATTTTAGCCCTTTTATTTACAACTGCCCTCAACGAAACCACACTTTACACTCTATTTTCCTACACAATTCAAGAGCCGCTTCAAAATTTTCATATTACTTCCTTGTGGGATCGATATTTCTATATATTATAACTTAGTTTTTATACACTTGTAAAGTTTTATATGTATTCACATCATATGGCCAGAACACATCATCCCGGCTCGAAGCTCTATAATTACCTTTAATGTTTGAGCTATTAGTGCCCAACTGTTATGGTGTTTACTCACCCAAGATATCGGTATTTGCAAAAGGATACAATAAGAGTCCTAACAAAATGACCTCAACCAACTTAAGTGGCCCAAACCCGATAGAGGCCTTGACCCCTGTAACATTTCCTTTTTTCCTTTAGATGATCGAATACCGTTACCAATACCTATGTATAAAATTAGTAACATTTTTATATCCCATATAATCTTTTAGCATGAGGATTTTAACTTAGCTAATTTTCATATTATGATCTAGTTAATGACGTTATAGCATGCATACAAACTTAGCATGTAAACCAAAACCAACCATACTTTAAACTTTAATTAGAGATAGACCATTTGTTAAATACCTAATTTGAAACTCTCTAATTAACATAATTATTTAATTTATTCAGTCATTTTAGTGGGTGAAATTTATAGAAAAACCCTCAAATTTGGCCAAATTGAATATTCCTCTTCATATGGGCCTTAAAAATAAGTGCACCCACCTCCCATTTTGCCATTAAAAAAAGCCTCCAAAATCTCATCCCTCCCCACTGACCGACTAAACCCCAGCCCCTCTCCTCTTATAAAAAATAAATAAATAAATAGATTCCATAAGCTCCCTCTCTCAAGCTCTAAACATTGAAGAAGAAAGAGAGGAGAAAGAAGATAGTTGAGGATTTTTGAGGAGGAAGTGGAGAAAGTCTCAACCCTAGGTATAACTCTCTTTTGTATGTTGTTATTAAGGATATTTGACTGAGATTATATGATTTAATTTTGTTTTGGTCTTGCATGTGAGGTTTTTATCATTTGCATGTCAATTTTATCTTAAAACAGAATTTCATGCAGAAATTTCTAGCAGGATACCCTACTAGTAAAAAGATCATAACTTTCTTTCTATATATCCGAATGTAGAAATTCTTCCTGTTCTAAAAACTATACTTCCGTGGCTTTCATTTTTTACCTTGTTTATTTAATTCTAAGACCATTTACTAGTTTGAAACTATATTTTAACTCAGTATATGTGTCTGAAATAGTTTGCTTGAGTTGTGTCCATTGTAAAAAGCATAAATCTCAATATATATCATGCATGCTTGAAATTCTTTCTGTTCCTAAAACTAAACTCAATTATATTCTCTTGTTCCCTTTAGTTTTCTTCTATTCTGGTATTCTATGGACTTTGCTGTCAACCTCGTGATTCTGAGTATTGCATATACATCTCCACTGTTTTATTTTTTGCCCTTCAGTATATCTATATTGTGATGTGCATAAAGATTTAGCAGGTTGACCCTTCTTATTATAGATAGTGTTAGATATAGGTGCCCTGTAGGAAAAAATTATATATTATAATAGGACCTATATGAATATACTATCCTTGTTCAAAATGATAGTATGTTATTTAGGTTAATATTTATTTAGTATTATTTTAAATACAGATAAAGTCCTTAGAATGATACTAGACTATCAGAATTTTGATAGTGAAAGTAATGGAGAAGAGATCTGATTAGTCGCTAATGTATATTCTAAAATATTTCTAGTTGATGAAGTGTTGAGATAGGACATCATCACTTTGGTAAAGACTAGTGTATACTCTTTGTCCTTTAGAAGGATGATGATCCATCTCTTAGATCGTTGATACTGAGACATCAAGATATAGTATACAGGTGACTCATTAGTGAATAAGTTGACTGAACGACTCACCGAGAATGTCTAGTTGGTGATTATACTTAACTGTCAAATAGAAGTTCTTAAGTGATATAGTACAAATTAGTCTCTTGACCTGCGGCATGAGTGCAATATCTTACTTGTCAATATAGGTGTACTTAGACTTTTACCTAACCACGGTTCTCATTGAGTTGTGCATAACGGTTCTTGTTGGGTGCATCCTGAGACATAAGTAGATATTGAGATGCCAAGATGGGATTCGTCTCTCCTAGTATAGGGGGTTGATGTCATAAGATTGTTTGATATAACTATAACCTAAAAATCCTTGGCCAAGGTAAATAAGATAAACTGAGTATCAGTTTGATCTTAAAGATTATAAGTTTGATATCAACAAACACTAATCAAGCTATTAGGATTTGATAGTTTACCATACCCTAGGCTCGATAGTTTGACATTGTTTGACGAAGAGACCGGACTGTACAATGTTATCACTAAGTGGTCATGATAAAATTGTGTAAGCATCTTGCAGACATTTATCATAACTTATACCCGGGTAGTCTTCATGTGTAGCTAGCACCTCTGTTATACTTGTGGATATGATCCACTAACGAGTCTTAAGTTGGGCCCTAGGGTCACACCAAGCGCGTACTTGAATCCTATGAAATACAATTTATAGAGCTAAATACATATGATTGATACGTATATATGATTTTCACCGGATATACATAAACGTGTATATATATCGATAAAATCAGAATGCTATGTGCTTAAGAAATAAATTTTAGTATTTTCTCATAAAGTTAACTTTTAGTCAACTGGTTGACTTTTTGGTTAACAGTTGACTTTTGGTCAACTCATTGAATTTTTTTGGTCATAAGATGACTTATTAGTTAATGATTGAAAAATTACGTGATACTGTATTTATGAAACATCGTATTGATGTGGTATTTTCATTTATGAAATACACACTTCATTATACATTGATTAATGAGTCATGAGATGAGTCATTAAGGTGGTATGGTTTGGGAACATGGTTTTAGTATATAGTTTTGATTCTTCATGACTCTTTGCATGACTCATGAGATGAGTCATTGCATGACTCATTAAAGGAATCATTACATTTAGATGACTCATGGCATGACTCATGAGAGGAGTCGTGACATATCTCAGTCTATATATATGAGCTCTCTCTCTTATGGAAAGATTAATGAAAAATTGGTTAAGTGGCTTTTTCCATAAGGGAATAAAAGAGAGCTCAACCTCTTACTAAACTCTACCAATCATTGAGTAAGAGAAAGTAGTAGGATTTTATAGTACACGGGGTGGATATCTTGCCTTGTGTCTCAAGAAGACTCCGATTTTATCAAGCTCACTTGAAGACATGGAGATCCACTACAAGGAGGTGTACAACAATAAGGAGAACGAGCTAGGGGTTGTTCGATCTACTATCGAATCACGCTACGAAAGTAAGCCTTCAAAGCTCTTGGTTGCTCTCTTTATTATAGGGATCATGTTAGTGTCTCAAGAAGACTCCGATTTTATCAAGCTCACTTGAAGACATGGAGATCCACTACAAGGAGGTGTACAACAATAAGGAGAACGAGCTAGGGGTTGTTCGATCTACTATCGAATCACGCTACGAAAGTAAGCCTTCAAAGCTCTTGGTTGCTCTCTTTATTATAGGGATCATGTTAGATTTAATTAGAATGGTCCTAGTTTGTATTTCTTACTCTCTACATGCTTAGTATTATTATACATACAGTCTTCTGTTGCGTATTTTGCATTTAATTAGCACGAATTTTTAATAGATAGGTCATGCCCAAATTTTTATGTACCTCACTGAGGGGCGTTATAACCCAACAACTCATCAAGACGACAATCTTTCATGTTGACACGAAAGGCGGGATCAATCGACCCTATCGTCGATGACGACCCACCTAGGACACTCGACCACTCATGAAGATGACTCGATGAACATTCCCTACTGTCGACTAAGTTAAGGAATTGACCCCTGCCTCAAGCCTCTTCCTAAGAGCATATGTCAGCATCCTAGTCCACCTTGAACAAGCCTTATCCATATTTTTGCCTGATGTTCTTCATGTCTTGTCAGCTATCCACGTTCCTTCTGCCACACTCTTAATCACTTCCTGCAAAATAGGAAGATACTCTCTACTGTGTTGAAGTGACTTCCCCTCTAGTCACCAGCTGACACCTGTAAAGCGATGGATGACTCAGCATGCCAGCATGCCTTTTGCCATGCTCTTAATGACTTCTCGGAAAGTGCGGAGACACCCTCTCCCGTGCTAAAGTGACTTCTCCTCTAGTTGCCAGCCGACACCTGTAAAGCGAGGGAGGACTCGGCTCTTAGCCCGCACTTCATCATGTTGGACCCCAGAGGGGGGTGATTAAGGTCTTAAGGCAATAAATGTGCAATAAAATGAGACAAGCAATACACCAAAAGATGAACAACCAAAGTAAATGAGATAGAGTTAGAAATCGTTATCCAAGTGACGCGCGATGTGTTAACGAGGTTCGGCCCACTGACCTACGTCCCCGCTCCCCACTCTCGAGGAGAATCCACTACACAACCCGGTTTCAAAGCCGGAACTTCTTCTACACAATGATCTCCACAAGATCTCACAACTACACAGTTGATCAACACAAGATCTCATTCCCACACAGTTGATCTCCACAAGATCAAGCTCACAACAGTAGTAAATAGTGTAAAATCTCTCTTTACAGTGTCCTTATGGCAAGGAGAAAGATGACACTAAAGCTTAGGATGTGAACTTGAAAAACAGAGAAAACAGGTTTGAAAGTTTGAGGCTCTTTTGAAAACAGTAAAACAAGACAACAGGATTTTTTCAATAGACAAGAGCATGTAGGAGAAGAGGGGTAGAAGGGTTTATATAGGAAAAGAACAGCTGTAAAAACCTATACCCAAATCCCCCAAAATCACGTAAAAATGATTTTCTAAAGCTGTACCAAAAAATCCGTTGGGGTGAACGGCGGTCGACCGTGAAATTTTCACGGTCGACCGCAAGCCACTTTCGAATCTGAGAAAAATTCCAGAGACTTTTACGGTCGACCGTGAGAATTTTTAGATTGTCGATCGACTGTCATGGTCAACCATGAAAGTTTCTGCTGCCCACTAAGAGAAAAACATAGGTGCGGTCGATCGTGGCGGTCGACAGCAAACTGACACAAAAGATATCTATTTTAAAACCAGTTTTTGACTCTTTAAAAATTTGTAAAAATACCGAAATGACTTCTAAAAATTGTGTAACTTTGTAAATTATTTTTAATACTAAAAACAAACTTTCAACGTTTGACTCATTCAAAGCACGAACTGAATAGTTTCAAAATCATTTTCCCCACGATTTGGGGAGCGGTTTAAGGGTCTGTTACACCCGATTAATGGGGCAATTAAGCCCCCATTAAGGAGTGGATTAAGGGGCGGTTACACCCCTCAATCCCCTATAAATACTAGAAACTCAATTGAGTTCGGGGATCTTCTTTAAGACTTGAATCGGTTGGGCGTTTGAGAGATCTAGAGATCGCCTTCTTTAGATCTTCTTTTTGGAGCTTTGGAGATCAGCAACTTGGAGGAACTCATGGATCATCTTGGAAGGCTTTCATTGAATCCTTTTAGATTACTCGGCTTGGCTTGTGAACTCTTTCTAAGAGTTCTTCTCAACTCGATCAGAGTTTAAAACTTACTTTGCAAGTTCTTCTAAACTCGTTTAGAGTTCTTTAACTCGATTAGAGTTCAAAACTTGCTCTGAGTTATTAACTCGTCAAGAGTTTCAAACTTACCATGCAAGTTGTCATCGATATCAATCAAGAGGAATCAACCACGTTCTAGTGAAACAAGACGTTCGGATCGTCAACGGAGAGCAAATTCGACGCGAGTATTCGAGGGAGGCACCCCATCGCCATCATGAAGAACCCAGACTTAAACAAAGGAGAGAATTTGCATCAATTCTCTTCTCTTTTGTAATCAGGAATTCAAATTATAATTGAGAGAGAAAGAGAGAGAGAGAGAGAGAGAGAGAGAGAGAGAGAGAGAGAGAGAGAGAGAGAGAGAGAGAGATTTGTAAACAATCTGTGAAATTCAATTCTTTTAATTTTCTTCTTATTACAAAATTTCCACCAAACACATAGCCCATCTATGCATCATCTCGGTGTAGCAAAAAGAATTCTTTGTTATATCGCTAGAACAATAGACTTTGGGATTTGGTACTCGAAAGTATCAAATATTAAGCTACGTGGTTCTGCTGACAGTGATTGGGTAGGTTATTTAGATGACAAAAAAAGTACTTCGAGTCATGTTTTCTCTCTTGGATTTGGTGTTCTCTTATGGAGTTCAAAGAAGCAAGAGATTGTGACATTATCATCTTCTGAAGCAGAATATATACTTGCAATTGCTGTTGTTTGTAAAGCTGTTTGGTTCAGGAGATTGTTAACTAATTTTTGTCAGATTCAAGAAGGTGCAACTAAAGTTTTTTGTGACAACAGGGCAATAATTAGTATGGCCAGAAATCCAGCTTTTCATAGCAGGACAAATCATATTGATATTCGATATCATTTCATTCAAAATCTGGTTGCTGAAGGAACAATTGATATGCAGCATTATAGCACGAATGACCAAGTTGCTAATATACTTACCAAGTCACTATCGTATGCAAAACATGAAAGATTCAGGCTGCTAATGGGGGTTACAAACTTTGAAGCAAAGGGGAGTGTTGCATAGTACCGTGGCGCTTTAAATAGTTAGTGGGTCATTTTTTATTTTATTTTATTTTATTTTATTTTATTTTATTTTTTATTTGTGGCTGCTATTTTTTTGTTTTAGTGGGTCCTTTAATCTTTAATTACTTGGTTAGCATTTTCATTTATGCAGTTAAAGTCGTGGGCCATATTTCCCCACTTTCTCAGATTAGTTGCTTATTTTTAGAGCGCTGCTATTTGGCTCGCAGCCCCCTCGCAGCCCCCTAGCACGCACACAGCGCGCAAGGGAGACGAACAAGGGGGTGGGGCCCATAGCTGGGTCGTACCCCCTGTTCCTCTATCTTGCGCGTTGCGTGCGTGCTGGAGGCTGTGAGCCAAATAGCATTTTTTTATTTTTAGCTATTTCAGTATTGGTGTAAGCCTATTTAAGGCTTTGATTGATTTGTTTAACGTGTAATTGCAGTTAATAAAAAGTAACTTTACTTTCTTCCCAAAGTTTCGACTACCTCCCAACATTCCCTGTCGTCACCTGTGGCTTCTTCTGCAATCGGATCGACTANCGACCACCTCGGTTGTGACTCCTTCGTCTTTGCAGCCATCTTTCTTCATCCCTCGTCATATCCTACACAGGTCATATGGTCCGCTAATAGAGATCATCCGGTGGGCGAGAATGCGACCCTCCATTTCTCCCAAGATGACAACTTGTCCCTCAAAGACGCGGGTGATAATCTGGTTTGGTCCACTAACATTGTAGGAAAATCTGTAGTGGGGATGAGATTGAGCAAGGAGGGAAGGCTAGAGCTGTTCGACAGTAGTAATGCAAAAACTTAGGATTCTTTTTATTACTTGACTGACTCATGGGTTCTTGGTCAGACTCTGAAGGAGGGGCAGAGGTTGATTGCAAATGTTTTAGCTATGGATTGGAGTCGAGGTTAGTTTTATCTCAGTGTTGTTAGTGGAGGGCTGGAAGCTTACGTAGATTCAGATCCTCCTCAACTTTACTATCAACAAAAGAGTAGTTCGTGGAGTAAGACTACTTACATAACCTTCATCGACGGAAGCCTCATCATGTCCTCAGATTCTACGAACATGCGTCGTCATCGCAGGTCATCAGATTAGAGTCTAATGGGCATCTAAGGCATTACCGATAGGACATAGATGGGCGGGCATTAATAGATGAGGTCTTAATACCTGACCCTCTGTTCGGATCCTCTTAGCGAGACAATCCTCAAGTCAGCAGGTACAATTCATCAGCTTATATCAAGGTGCAAATTCAAAAGAAAAGAATAGGGTTCGCGATCATATTGGGAGTCACGCTCGCAGGCTTATTTGCTGCAGCTATTGTAATAGGTTGTATAGTCTTAAGAATCAAGAGAAAACTAGCTTCAGAGGCAGAGAAGGAAGATAACTTTGAATTGGCATCATATCTACCGACAAGATTGTACGCAGACATCCAGGCACACGCACGGAACTTTCTACATGTCTATCAGCACAGGAGATGACGTGCTTCAGTTTTGCATCGAATTCCCACTATGTGGTTTTAGTTGAGATTAAGTCGAGTCTGTATTTTCAGTTGTTTTCTTTTAATAAGAGTTGTAGTTTAGTTTTGTTTAATAAGAGCTTTATTTTAGTCCCACATCGGATGTGGAGAGAGATGGAACATTTTGTAAGCCTATTTAAAGGCGGGTTGGTTTGTAAGCAAGGTAATAAATTATTGATGAAAAATATTTGAGTTTCTCCAAATAATGAAAATTCTTTCTTTAAGTATTTGGTGTGTGAAACCCAAATATTAAATCTAGGTGTGTGAAACCCTAGTTTTTTTTATCCCCACTCCCATTCAAATCCAACCATTCAATATCCCCACAAATACATCCTAATCAATCATTACAAAAATAAAAGAAAAAAACCCCTAGTTGTTTCCCGTAGCTTCTCTCCTCTTCCCAGCCGCCAGGCCACCATCCCTTCTTCCCCTCCTCCCTTGAACAGCGCCACCCTCTCCTCATCAGAGATGCCTGCACGCCTCTCACTCCAGCGCCTCCTTCTAACCAAGGCCCCCACTAGCACCAGCTCCACCTAACAGTGACCTGCGCCACCTTTTCCCGCCGCTCATCTCCTCCTCTAGCAGATCCACCGGCTTTTCCTCCTTCACCCTTCGCTGGATAGCTCGACCACGACGAAGACTGACGAGAGTTTCTCCAGTACGACCTCTGGATCTCGATCAAGGCAATCTGCCCCTCCTCCACCGATGACCTACCTCCACCAGTGCCTCGATCATTAGATCCGATCAGCCTGCACAACAAAGGTAAAACAAGTGAGCTCGAATCACGAATTCTATCAGGTAATCTTCAATTTCAACTGTTAGAATATTGTTAGGTTCCTCCTTTAAATTATATCTCTAATCTGTTATCAAATTACTGTTGTCCATATGCAAACCCGTGAGATATGTGATGTGTTGATTCTTTAGTTTGCTGAATTTTGATATTGAGAGTAGAACAATACTCTCATAACAATGAATGCGTTCAATTTCAATGAGGGTAAAAAAACGATTCAGAACTACAGTTGTAATTTAATTCAATATTAAGGAATTTTGAATCTATTTCCTACACGATCGTTATTTAGTTGGAGAAACATCGCGAACTTCAATTAGATTGTTGATCTTTCGAATACACACATTTTGTTTCACATCATTTTGGTATTAGAGCACAGTTAGGTAGGAAATTGCATCATATTTAGTTTGCATTTATTATTCTGTCTACAATTACATTATTTTAAAAAAAACTGCATCATTTAGTCTATTTGGACGTGATTAGTGCATGCCACTCTGTAGTGGTCAACCTTATTTATTAGGAGAGTCTAGCGAGTCGGACAATTTTAGAATGGATTCCAGCACGTTCCCTATAGCCGACCTCATAAGTCAACTCAACTCCTTAACCTAAGCGGTGAACGAAGTTCGTCAATCTCAACAAGAAGACCGTGAGAGATTGCAGAGGTTATAAACATGTGGGACGCAAAACAACAAACACAATGAAGAGCACATGCCGATCAGAACGCACCAAAGACGTAATACTCAAGACCCTGATGAACGATACCTGAAGAGCATTAAGCTAGACGTTCCCACTTTTGATGGCCAATCGGAGCCTAAAGATTTCTTGGAATGGATCCGACAAGTGGACGATTACTTCAACTGGTATCCACTTTCCGAAGAGAGAAGAATCAAATTTGCGGCAATGAAGCTAACGGGTCAAGCTAGCCAATTCTGGGCTAACCTAGAAATGATGAGAGTAGCTCGCCAAATGGGTCTCATCAACACATGGGTGGTTATGAAAGGCAAGCTCAAAGAGAAGTACGTACATGTCTCTTACCATGACCGCCTTCTCGACAACTAGAACCGATTTACATAAGGTAATAAATCCGCTAAGGATTATGTTACTCAATTTGAAGAGTTCCACATTTAGTGTAATGCTTTGAACACTGAGAATCCACACCAAACTCTCTCCCGATTTAAAGCTAGACTTCGAGAAGATTTGCGAAATAAACTCTTGATTCAAGGAATTTCTGAGCTTGAGAGAGCCTATGCCATAGTTCAGGACTTAGATATTACGAGGTCTAGCTCCACTTTCAAGAATTTCGTACAAGGGCACAAACATACTTCGAGTCAATATCCAACTCGATTTCAAACTCAAACATCATCACAGAAGACTGATACCTCGAGTGGGAGTAAAGAACGGGATAACAAAGGCAAGGGCACTGAAAGGAATTTCTCAAAGATTAGTTCCACTACTAAATGTTACAAATGCCAAGGGTATGGGCATGTGGCCGCTAACTGTCCAAGTCCAGTTAAAATCGCCATTGTCATCAGAGAGCCTATAGAAGAATTAGAGTCAAAGACAGATGAATTTGTCTATCATGTGGAAGAAGAGGATTTTGATTCAAGTGAGGAATTTGACGAGAATGACATTAGTCTTAGTTGCATTCGATCAACACCGTCAAGTCAACTAGCAGTCGCTAGATGTGCCTTGTCCCAACCAAAGGATAAGGATGATTGGAGACGAACAAACATGTTCCACACATTCACAAAGATTGGAGTAAAATCATGTAAAATTATTGTGGACAGTGGAAGCTGCATCAATGCAATATCATCTACAGAACTCGTGATGTTTGGTTTGAAAGTTTACCCCATCCGCACCCTTATAGAGTCACATGGATTGATTCTATCGCACTAGATGTCAAACAAATATGCTTGTACCGATAGACTTTAATCTCTACAAGGATAATATTTGGTGTGACGTTGTGGCCATGGATGTAGGTCATGTCATCCTTGAACGACCATGACTGTACGATAATGATATAACTATCTATGGTCGATCAAACACGAGCCATTTTGAACATGAAGGAAAGAAGATCAAGTTACTACTCAATGCACCTAAGGCTAGGCAACCTAAACAAAAACCAGTTGCAGTAAAACAAAATAATGGTGTTAGTTTGATCACAGCAAAGGAGATCTGTCAAGAGTTTGAAAAGGGAGTCCCAATCATGATACTCATAACCAGGGAGGTTGCTAAAGAATCTAACACCTCCCTTCCTCCTGAAGTCACTCCGATGATCTCGGAATTTGCTAACGTTTTCCCTGAAGATCTCCCAGAGAAGTTACCACCAATGCGTGACATTCAACATGCTATTGATCTAGTCCCTAGAGCGAGTCTTACCAACTTGCCACATTATAGGATGAATCCTACTGAACATACTAAACTCAAGAGGCAAGTTGATGAGTTGCTTAAAAAGGTTTTATCCAAGAGAGCATGAGTCCTTGCGCGGTTCCCGCTTCGCTGACGCCAAAGAAAGATGGATCATGGCATATGTGTGTGGATAGTCTGCCATCAATAAGATAACGGTGAAGTATCATTTTCCTATCCCACGTTTGGATGATATGTTGGATATGATGTCTGGCTCTACTGTCTTTTCACAGATTGATTTAAAGAGTGGCTATCACCAAATCTGCATTCGTCCTAGAGAAGAATGGAAGACCACCTTCAAAACGAAGGATGGGTTGTACGAATGGATGGTCATGCCTTTCAGATTGACCAATGCTCCGAGTACTTTCATGCGAGTGATGACGCAAGTACTACGTCCGTTCATGGGTAAATTTTTGGTAGTCTACTTTGACGACATCCTCATTTATAGTCAATCTCATGAGCAACATCTCAACTATTTGCGACAAGTTTGATCTATACTAAGAAAGGATGAACTGTATGCGAATCCAAAGAAATGTACCTTTCTTACCACACAGGTTCAATTATTAGGGTTTGTAGTCTCTGCTGAAGGAGTATCTGCAGATCATGAGAAAGTCAAAGCGATAAATGATTGGCCCGAGCCTAAGAACACCAGTGATGTGAGAAGCTTTCACGGGCTCGCTACCTTTTACCATCGGTTTATCAAGGGATTTAGCATGATCATGGCTCCAATCACCGACAGTTTGAAGAAAGGTGAATTTGAGTGGTCACGCGAAGCCACCAAAGCATTTTTGGAAATCAAGGAGAGAATGGTCAATGCCCCTGTTATGCGCCTGTCCGATTTTAACAAAATCTTTGAAGTTGCATGCGATGCTTCTAGAGTTGGCATAGATGGAGGTCTCTCTCAGGAAGGTCATCCAGTAGTATATTTTAGTGAGAAGTTGAATGATACACGTCTGCGATACACCACCTATGACAAAGAATTTTACGCTGTAATTCAATCACTTCGCCATTGGCGCCATTACATGCTGCCACAAGAATTTGTCATATACTCAGATCATGAACCCCTTTTATATACTTACTCACAGAAAAAGTTGAATTCCCGTCATGCACGTTGGGTTGAATTTCTTTAGGATTAAACCTTCACCTTGCGACATAAAGCGAGAGTTGACAACAAGGCTGTTGATGCTCTCAGCCGACGAGTCTATGTCCTTCACCTTGCGACATAAAGCGAGAGTTGACAACAAGGCTGTTGATGCTCTCAGCCGACGAGTCTATGTCCTGACAAAATTATCCACAGTTGTTGTTGGTTTTGAGAAACTTAAAATGGATTATGAGTCATGTCCCGACTTTAGTGAGATGTATGCAATGTTGATTGATGGGACGACTCGGGAAATTGTCGGCTATATCCTTCAAGATGGATTCTTATTTCTAGGCCGTAGATTGTGCATTCCGTAAACTTCTCTACGAGAATTTCTTGTGTGGGAATTGCATGCTGGAGGTTTAGCTGGGCACTTTGGAAATGAAAAGACCATTGAAGCCATAGAACATCGATTCTATTGGCCCAGTTTGAAATGCGATGTTACCAATTGTGTTGGGAGATGTCATATCTACTAATTAGCCAAACAACGAAAACAGAACACTTGTTTGTGCACTCCTTTGCCGGCCCGTGATTGCCCATGGTAAGATCTTAGTATGGATTTCGTGTTAGGTCTCCCGAAAACCCTCATAAAACACGATTTAATCCTTGTTGTGGTTGTTTTGTGGAAAATTTGTAATAAGAAAAATAATCAAAGAATCGTATTTGATTTATTCTCTCTACCTGCTTAGAAAAAGAATGATTACAGCTCTCTCAATCTTGATTATAATTGGATTTCCTGATTACAAAAGAGGGGAGAATGATCTGGATTCTCCCTTTTGTTTAATTTTGGGTTCTTCACGGTGGCGATGGAGTAACTCGATCCCAGTTTGAATGCTCGTGTCGAGTTTGCTCTTCGTTGACGATCTGAATGTCTTGATTCACTGGAATGATATCTTCTCCTCACGATTTGATGCTGTGGAGAACTTGCAAAGCAAGTTTGAAACTCTGGATGAGTTGATAACTCGGATCGAGTTTAGGAACTCAGAATGAGTTTAAACTCTGTAACAGAGTTGATTTGAACCGAAAATCAGTTAATAAGCCAAGGATGAAAGCTCCAAGGAATGCTCTAGAGATTGAGCGAAGACCCCCCTTTTCTGATCTCCAGATCCGAGAAATCTCCAAGATCCGAAGATGATCTGCTCAAGAGGTTGTCGATCTCTCCTTTTGCGATCCGTTTTTGATGCAAAAAGCTGATCCCCTAACTTAATTGAGTTCTTGGTATTGTAGGCATCTAAAAATACCTATAGGTTCCTGAATACGGCTCGAGATGAAGAGGAGGTGATAAATGTCATCATCCAAGTCGAGAAGGTTTATCCGAGTGACCCACGTATTTATCGGTCGCTGTCAAGTAGCCCGTACGCTCAACGGTCATCGGAACGGCGAACCAAACACCCCGTGCGCTCACCGACAATTTCGTACACTCACCAGCCACCGTCAAGCGAACCGTCAAGCGATCCGCGCGTTCACGAAATGCACGAAGCAAATCAAGGAAGTGTACTGATCGGCGAAACAATGAAATACACATAAACAACGGAACCAGTCAAACCCAAGAAAGCCTCTGGCGGCCGGGTTGCGTCAACGGCGATGGTCGAGCCACCAAATGGCAGTTGGGCCAAAAATCGGTTTTTTGGTTCTTTTACAGATTCTTTCGGGATTTGAGTGTTCCTGGATGTTCCGACTGATTTGATACTATGGTTGTATAGTTGTTAACTGAAGATACAGAGAAATCTAGCAGTCCCATCCAAATAATCGCATCTGAGGCCTATAAATATGAGCCAAAGGCCTTCATTTTATCAATCTAGAATTTTATCAAGAGGACGAGGTGCTGCCGGATTGAGGAGTCAAGGAGCACGGATTTTTAGCAAAGGCTAATGAGATCCCGGCGAACTTCGGCATAAAGGAGAAGTCGTTCAAAGGATCTGAAGCCCATACGTCCGTTCCTTGAGATTAGGCTTGGTCTTAATCTCGAGAAGAGCCCTAATTTTGCTTAGTCGATCTCAGTGTTTCAAATCAAATACTTCATCAGCGAAGGCGAAGGTCTGCTAAATTTTTCATCAACCGGATCTGATTCGCGGTCGTCCATGGATAAACCTCGGCACCGGCGAAGAACCCACGCAATCAAGAGTCGATAAACGGATCATGTGTTTATTTTCAAGAGAGTTGTAATAATTTTTATTTTCATTATTTGAATTCATTTGTAAATGACTAAAGTTTAATGAAATTAATGATGAAGGCAGCTTTCAACGAAAACAAACTAGCGACCACAGTGGGAGCCGACAGCCTTTCTGCAAAGGCTGATGTGTCGCAACCTCGGATTCTCATCCCGGTTGAAGAAGAGGTCGAATATGAGTTCGACCAGTAGAAGTATGAGGAGTATCTGTCCTCCCCCTCCATATCCATCTCTCCTCGCAAGTCAAGGAAGGTCCGTTGGTCTTCGGATTTGAAGACCCAAGAAGATCTAATGTCCCGTCAGCATCCGACGAGGCCGACGCCGCAGATCTGAACTCCTTGGGCGAGGAGTTGACTACCAATAATGTGCCCGTTCTATCAAAGAGGGCATGTCAGAGACCGCGACAACGCCTCGCGCACTAGCTGGTCAAGGCCTTAGAACCAGTTGACGGAATCCGCTATGAAGCGGATCTGAAGTCTAGGAGGCGCCAAGCGCCGCAACAGCGGGTAGGCAACTCCTCCAACTCAACCACGAATGAATGGATCCGTGTTAAAAGAACGCGTTCAACTCTTGAAGAAAGGATCCAGAAACACCACGCGTTTGTTAGACCCTAAGGCCGCTAGGAAAGAACCCTAGAGGGGGGTGAATAGGGTTTATGCTAATCTAATCTGATTTTATGCCAATTAAAACTTGCTAACAATTATCCTAGCAAATATGATGTATGGTGAAATATATGCAAGGATATATAACAAACACAAGGGTGATATATAAACTAGTGGACAATATAAGCAAGGCGTAATGGGCTATGAGATGAACAAAAATAGGTGCGCCAATGCAAACCAAACACACGATATGATCACGGAGTTCGGACCTTCCGTCCTACGTCTCCGCTCCCCACTCTCAGGGAGAATCCACTACACAATCCGATTTAGAAGCCTAAACTTCTCTACACACTCGATTTTCTAGCTAACCGAAAACTCTACACACTCGGTTATCAAGTCAACCGACAACTCTCACAAATCCTCATAATATACATACACTAGCAACAACCTAAAGTGTTGGTTCTCATGTATCGCCTCCCTCAAGTGCTCGGAATTACCACCTCTCACTAGGCTACCGACGCCACTCCTCTCGGTATCGACTACGTCCTCACCACACACTCTTCTCGGTGTACAAGTGTATTACAAAGTGAACCTCACAAATTAAGCACAAATACAAAGTGTTTGTTCTCTACAATGGATGAGAACGAATTGTAAGCTCACTTTCTAAGTCACAAACCCACAACCCAAATTATACTATGAATGTAAATACTATAAGCTCAATAGGTTGTGTGTGAACAAAGAGATTCAATAAAACCAAGCAAAATGACCAAAAAAACCAAATCCCACAAAATCTAGAAAGTACAGAAATATAGCCGTTATTGATTGGCGGTCGACCGCAGAGCCACTGGCGGTCGACCGTGGGCCAAAACTAGTCGTTGGTAAACAGGCTGAAAAAGTCGCGGTCGACCGCAGAACCACATCCGGTCGACCGTGAGAAGTTCTGAAAAATTCACAAACTCTCTGGAAAAATGGCGGTCGATCGTAGAGCCAATGGCGGTTGACCGCGATTTGATAAAATTCAAATGTAGTCTCTGGATAAAGAGCGGACGACCGCAGAGGCACGCGTGATCGACCGTGAACTGATATACACAGTTTTCCAGGTTTTGAAAATAGAATTTTTACTTTTAAAAATATGTTAAAAATATTAAATGAAGTCCAAAAAATTATGAAACTTTGGGAAATAATTATAAACATGTTTATGAACATGTTACAAAAAGAATTTTCTAAATTGCATTTTCCATTTGTGAAAACTTGTCATTTTACAAAAAAATATCCAAAATATACAAACATGAGTTTTTTGATGTTTTGACATAAACCTAGTTTTGAAACTTTGTAAACTGATTATATAGACTTGCTAAAAGATATGAAATGTTGTTATGAAGTCTATAAACTAGAAACATAATATTTTCAAAAAATTACATATTCTACGCAATATATTCTTAAACATAATAGAGTATGAAACATATGATTATATATATGAATGTAAATTTGTTTGATATCTATATAGCTAAACCAAAACACAATAACAAATATGAAATATGTAATCTCATATTTATAAACATGAAAACTCAAAACATGTATGTATATATATAACTATATATATACATAGAAACCAATCATGTACGTATATATGAAACTATATATACATGGAAATCAATATAATGTGTGTGTATAATATTGAGCTTAAAGTACTAACACACATAATATAAAACCTAAACTAATGTTACCCAAGCTATCTTGATCTTCAATAAGCTTGACTTGGTACACTCTGCGGATGAAGCTTAAACTTGGATCTTCCACTTGAATTGCATAGGCTCCAACCACTATTCCGCCAACCTCCATTTGATATGGTCGTGAATGCTCGATTCCATCCATCCTCCAACATGTTGTTTGTCTAGAATAAATAAATAAACATAAATACTAGACAAAAAATATTAGAAGTAAATTGTTTGTTAATCATCATCAAAACAAGAAGGCCAACAATCTCCCCCTTTTTGATGAAGACAAACAATTTACAAAAAGAGATATATGCATGAAAGGAAATTAATATGTAAATTAGAATTATCATGCGTATAACCAAAACAAGATATACTCATAATATTTCTCCCCCTTTGACAACATCAAAAAGGGGAAAACACCAAGAATAAAGAGAGCGAAAGCTACCCCTACAAATAAGCATGGGTGAGTATAAAACAAGTATAGGGATTGCTCCCCCTATCGAAATGCCTTAATGGATATATGAAATGAATGCTAAGGCACTAACATGTGAGTAAGCATAAATGAAAGATATGCTAAACATAACTCACATACAAACATGACAATAAGAACACATATTAATATGTCATTATGAAATAATGTCTCATTACTCAAATATACAAACCATGTATGAAAAAAAAGTTATGAAAACAAAGGAATGAGGAAAACATCAGAACCATGAAAAAAAGTTTTCAAATGAAAACAAATCACTCAAATAAAATCATAAATCAAGATTTGAGTCCAAAAATAATGTTTGATCAAAAAAAAATTTTGTATAACTTGATCAAATCACTCATAGAATGAATTATAAGACACGAATAGATGATCCACGAGCACAAACATATAAATATCATCATATAAGTGAAATATAATGAATTCAAAACAACAAATCAAAACAAAATCTTTGACAAAAGAATTTCAAGAGAGGCAATAATATATCAAGCTCTTAAGCTTGTTCCAACCCATATAATCATTCTAGCATCCGGTAAACATGATTACACAAACCTCTTATCAAAATCAAAACAAATAATCATGAAAACAAAAGATTTGATCAATTAAAAATTTGTTTTCATAATCAAAAGATTTTAAGACATAATTTTCAAAACCAAGAAAAGAAAAAGTAAGAACACTAAAATTATTGGTTTAAAATTTAAATTTGTTTTGGTACCAAAGAACTCTTGGTACCAAACGAATTAGGGACATGACCCCTATCATTAAAGCTCATAGCCCTTGGGTTATGAACCCATTTGGGCGCATTTAGTGCACTAACACGGTCAAAGCAATAATCACTCAAATGACCCTTCCGATTGCAATTTGTGCAATGAAAGAGATCCATTTGTTTTTGTGGACCATTAGCTCATGCACGGGAATCATTTGCAAATAAAGATTTTCTTTTAAAATTATTTTGCAAATGAGAAACATTCTTAAACAATAGAACATATTGCAACTTAGAAGCTTTTTGTATATCAAAACAAAATTTAGCAAGATATCCATACCTACCATAAACATCACATTTAAAAGCATGTGGTCTACTAGAAGCATTTGGCAAATGAGATTTCTTTTTCAAATCAAAACAATATTCGGCCAAATGACCAAAACGACTACAATGATCACATCTATACACATGAGCATGCTTATGATGAACAATGGGTGCATGTGTGTGTACATGTGATGAAGCTACATGAGATGCACAAGGAGCATTGACATTTTAATGTTTGTGTGCATCATAGTAAAATTTAGCTAGATGGCCTTTACGGCCGCAAATAGAGCACTTGTAAACTTTGCTATATGTGTGTGCATGATGAGTGAATGATTTCTTAGACTTTGTACACATATCCATAAGCCTCTCATGATTATCAAAGCATATTTTCAAAGTTGAATCTAAAGATGAAATGTGATTATTCATAAGATTCAAATCTTCATTTTTAGGCACATATGCATTTTTAGAAGTAGAACATAAATAAGATTCAAATCTTCATTTTTAGGCACATATGCATTTTTAGAAGTAGAACATAAATAGTCATTTATACAGGAGGCAGTATCATTTTGTATGTTCTCTACTTCTAACATGGCATTGTTTTTGTCATGAGTCAAGTTAATAATATCCAATTTCAAATTTTTATTTTTCAAATTTAACATATCATTGTTTTCTTGAAGAGCAATACTTTTTTGAGAAATGATACCAAATTTGGAAGCTAACTTCTCATGATCGGATTTTAAATCTACATGCTTGCTTTTCAAATTAGTAAAATTATTTTGCAACTTGGTGTAGGCATGCATTAATCTATCATATGCACAAGCGAGTTCATCAATAGATAGCTCATTATCGGAGTCAGAATCGTTTACTACACTAGGGCTATCGCCTAGTGGCCGTGTGCATGATGATGATACTCCACTATCATTTGAAGTCGATTCCGCCACCACGCGTCGAATCTCCTCCAAGTCACCTTGATGTGCTTCAAAAAGTTTCCGTATCGTATAAGCACTATCAAAATAAGCAAGTTCGTTAGAAATAATTGGACCAAAGGCATTATGCATAAATTCTAACACTACCTTGTTCATTGTGAGCATCTTCTTATCATGTTTGCTCCACTTGGATTTTTCCAAAGTAGGCACAATATAAGCACTATCAATAATTTCTCATAAATTAAAAAGTTTAGATTTAACAAATATTTTAAATCTAAAGCACCATTGAGCATAAGGGAAACATTAAATTTAGGAGCAACACTAGGATCATAGCCTAAACAAGATGCATCATTCATAGCCATAATATATATAAAATATGTAAGCAAGACAAATACAATCAAAACTAGATTAGCACAAATAAGATAACTTGGATCTTTAAGTCAAGGCGATTAGACCTTAAATCAAAGAGCACCAAGCTCTGATACCAATTGTTAGACCCTAAGGCCGCTAGGAAAGAACCCTAGAGGGGGGTGAATAGGGTTTATGCTAATCTAATCCGAAAGAACCCTAGAGGGGGGTGAATAGGGTTTATGCTAATCTAATCTGATTTTATGCCAATTAAAACTTACTAACAATTATCCTAGCAACTATGATGTATGGTGAAATATATGCAAGGATATATAACAAACACAAGGGTGATATATAAACTAGTGGACAATAAAAGCAAGGCGCAATGGGCTATAAGATGAACAAAAATACGTGTGCCAATGAAAACCAAACACACGATATGATCACGGAGTTCGGACCTTCCGTCCTACGTCTCCGCTCCCCACTCTCGGGGAGAATCTACTACACAATCCGGTTTGGAAGCCGGAACTTCTCTACACACTCGGTTTTCTAGCTAACCGAAAACTCTACACACTCGGTTATCAAGTCAACCGACAACTCTCACAAATCCTCACAATGTACATACACTAGCAACAACCTCAAGTATTGGTCCTCACGTATCGCCTCCCTCAAGTGGTCAGAATTACCACCTCTCACTAGGCTACCGACGCCACTCCTCTCGGTATCGACTACGTCCTCACCACACACTCCTCTCGGTGTACAAGTGTATTACAAAGTGAACCTCACAAATTAAGCACAAATACAAAGTGTTTGTTCTCTACAATGGATGAGAACGAATTGTAAGCTCACTTTCTAAGTCACAAACCCACAACCCAAATTATACTATGAATGTAAATACTATAAGCTCAATAGGTTGTGTGTGAACAAAGAGATAAAACAATATAAACTCAATATGAAATCTAGCTTATGAAATTAAGAACAAAACAATAAATAGCGTAGAATGCAGTTTAGGAAAAACTTCTCTAGATTGATAACAGAGCAGCAGGGAGAAGAGCTGATGCTCAAAATACCAAATGATGATCTCCACTTGCTCTTTGTGAATTATCTTCACAAAACTGGAAACTTTAAAAACAAGGCTTTAATACATGCTTTAAACAAACTTAAAACGCCTTTGTTAAACTTCCCTTTAAACAGCTATTCTCTTGGTACCCTCTGAGGTCTGAATGCAATGGGGCATTTAGTAACAACGCAAGAGACATCGAGCCAAACAAGCAAAAAGACAGAAAAGGCGCGCTCAGAAAACACAGGCTAGAAAAATGGACAGAAAACTAGCCGTTATTAAGGCGTCGACCCAGAGCCACTGGCGGTCGACCGCGGGCCAAAACTAGCCGTTGGTAAATAAGCTAAAAAAGTCGCGTCGACCGCAGAACCACATCCGGTCGACCGTGAGAACTTCTGAAAAATTCACAAACTCTCTGGAAAAATGGCGGTCGATCGCAGAGCCAATGGCGGTTGACCGCGATTTGATAAAAATCAAATGTAGTCTCTGGATAAAGAGCGGACGACCGCAGAGGCACGCGTGGTCGACCGTGACTGATATACACAGTTTTCCAGGTTTTGAAAATAGAATTTTTACTTTTAAAAATATGTTAAAAATAATAAATGAAGTCCAAAAAATTATGAAACTTTGGGAAATGATTATAAACATGTTTATGAACATGTTATAAAAAGAATTTTCTAAATTGTTTTTTCCATTTGTGAAAACTTGTCATTTTACAAAAAAATATCCAAAATATACAAACATGAGTTTTTTGATGTTTTTACATAAACCTAGTTTTGAAACTTTGTAAACTGATTATATAGACTTGCTAAAAGATATGAAATGTTGTTATGAAGTCTATAAACTAGAAACACAATATTTTCACAAAATTGCATATTCTACGCAATATATTCTTAAACATAATAGAGTATGAAACATATGATTATATATATGAATGTAAATTTGTTTCATATCTATATAGCTAAACCAAAACACAATAACAAATATGAAATATGTAATCTCATATTTATAAACATGAAAACTCAAAATATGTATGTATATATATAACTATATATATACATAGAAACCAATCATGTACGTATATATGAAACTATATATACATGGAAACCAATATAATGTGTGTGTATAATATTGAGCTTAAAGTACTAACACACATAATATAAAACCTAAACTAATGTTACCCAAGCTATCTTGATCTTCAATAAGCTTGACTTGGTACACTCTGCGGATGAAGCTTAAACTTGGATCTTCAACTTGAATTGCATAGGCTTCAACCACTATTCCGCCAACCTCCATTTGATATGATCATGAATGCTCGATTCCATCCATCCTCCAACATGTTGTTTGCCTAGAATAAATAAATAAACACAAATACTAGATAAATAACATTAGAAGTAAATTGTTTGTTAATCATCATCAAAACAAGAAGGCCAACAGCGTTACTCGTGTATGCGCGAGCTCTGATGCAAGAAGCGTAGAAATTAAAACAAGAAGAAGTGGTCAAGAAGCCACCAAGATCACACCGAGTCTGGAGGCAAAAATCCAAACCGCCGTCAAAAACAACCCAAACGGTGCCCGAAGGCATCGAAAAACCCAGAAAACTAGTTGCTGTCTCGGTTAGAACCAAGCCACCAAATGGTGGCTCGGCCAAGGTCGAGCCACCAAATGGTGGCTCGGGCGGCCGAGCCACCAAATGGTGGCTCGGCCAATGCCAAGCCACCAAATGGTGGTTTGAGCAAAACTCGGGCTGGTTCGGCCCGTTTCAGTGCTGATTCACTTCCTACAGTCCCGTCTGAGTCTCTGACGGCCTCTATTACTGTCCCGACAAGTTCCGCACCTCCGGTGGAGATCCATGACAGTGTGGATTTGTCTCATTTTAAGATAACCATCAAAGATCACCTTGTCCCTTCATACGATGATCGAGGCAAAGCTCCAGTTAAAGAGCGCTTAAGCCCGTTGAACGGATCTCGAGCAGTTTTTCAGGCTGGAGATAGTGATCGTCCTCCTAAGCAGTAGAGGAGAACGCATAACGGGGAAAGTCCTATAACTGACCGTATTGGACTGCGTATCGAAGTCTAGGAGCCTGTTGAAAGCCTACATTCACGAAAACGTAGCCTCAGACATGCGACTCCCAAAGACGCTAACAAAGCGTTGAATTCCCAAAAGAGAAGGTACTCGTCAGACGAGGACGTTACACCTAGGGACTCGTACCGACACACGATGGGTTGTTCCGGTCATCCGACCGATGAGTTGTACTATCAGGCCCGAGATACGAACAGGTCTCGGAGAAGGAATAATCAAGAACCGGACTCCCATTGTCCGTGTTCCAAAATTATTAAGGCGGTGTTGTTAGAATGTTGCTGTTCCAAGGCCGCCCCGGAGAGAGTTTCAGTATTTGAAAGAATCTCCACCAGAACGCCTCAATCCAAATAAAGGCGTTTTCACAAGAAGAGAGCTGCTCCTCAAAATGATGAATTTCCAGAAGTATCTGTCAATATGACTGGTAGAGGGAAGTCAGCACGACTCTTTAGACCTAACCAGTTTTCATAAGTATCCCAACGGATAACTCGATTACATTCGGGAACCAGTAGACAAAAGAATTATCAGAGGATACAAAGGGGACTATCCTCAGATAATGAAACATCAGATGCTTGCTCCGATGCTTGCTCAGCAATAGCTTCTGATGATACGGCATCAAGCACAGGACAATCCTATGAGTCGTTCATGATCAACGCAGAGCAGATGAATAAAATTCTTAAGGACGCTTTAACTAAGCAGAAGTAGAGTTTCAAATTTAAAATGGAAATGGCTATGCAGCAAATGAGGGAGATGCATGACCAGCAAATTGCTGTACTGACAAATCAGCAGGGTGAGTCTAGCCGTCAAAATAATCCCAACCAAGCTGATAATGATCGAGAAGTTGAGGAGAATACTAACATGAACACCCCTCCTGTCGAAAATAATACTAGGGGTGGTCCCTCGGATGATAACAATACGAAGGAGGACTACGTTACTTCTCCCCGAAACCGCTCGAAGAAAGGTACGAGCGAGGATAGGAAGATGAAGGACTTGGAGAGCAAAATCAATGGGTTAATGACTGCTCAGGAAGTAAAAAGGTCTGAAATACCGTGCCCATACCCAAGAGAGTAGGAGTCAATCCTATATCTGGCAAAGTTCAACTTAATCAACTTCACGCCGTTTGATGGAAAGGGTTCCCTCACTCAGCATTCAATATACTTCAAGTCTCACTTGGGGATAATCTTTGGGAATGAACCTTTGATGGTACGGTCATTAGTCGGCACTCTTCACGGAGCAGCATTCGATTGGTATCATCTCCTCAAGCCGGGGAGTATTAGTAGTTGGGATGACATGGAAGACATGTTTCTCATGAATTTGTTCGATGATGACACTGATGTCTCAATTGGAACGTTATTTGACGAGAAACAAAAGGACGGAGAGTTAGTTGAAAATTTTATCAAACGATTCTGGAACAAGGCCATGAATTGTAGGGATCCGATCAGTGAGGACTTCATCTTGGAAACTTGTCACAACAAGCTCTCATTGGATATCCTCAAGGCTATGGGGATGGCACCGTCTAAGACTTGGAAGGATTTGAAGGTCCAAGGAGAACGAGCCGAACGTTTCCTCAAGAGAAAAAAGGCCGAAAGAGGTCAAACGACAACAAATGCTCCACAACAAAACTTTGTCCCTAAAGGTAAAGGAAAAGCACAAGCGAACATAGTGGATGCGAATCAAACCTTTGAAGTGCAATCGCAACCACAACAACAGCAGCAAAAGGCGCCTCAGCAGTCATGGTGGCAACAACAGCCTCAGAAACAGAAGACTTCGGAGCCGAAATTCCCAAAAGTCTACTCGTTTAAAGAAGATGAGGTTCCCGATATTTTCAAATACCTTGTAGAAAATAACAAGATTAAGTTGCCTCCGGTCCAAGATCAGGAAGACACCAAAAGGGTTAATGACCCGAAGTATTGCGCATTTCACAGACGGTTCACTACCCTACCAAGTCGTGTTACACTCTCAAAGATAAGATCCAAGCTTTGATTGATGTTGGGGTCATCATTATGAAGCAACCTAAGGAGAAGAAAGTGGGTGCAAATGCAGTGTCGATCAACTTCGGATCTGTTCCTCTAAATTGGTTTCAACCTGAGCCTATAGTGAATATAGCCATGAAGACTATAAATGACGATCCTTACAAACAACGCCAGAAGGGACTTGTGCCACACATGGCCCCAAATGGCGAGATTCTCTGGGTTCACCCCGACCTGATTGAAGATGAACAATGGGTCGGATCATCATCCAAAAGGAAATCAAAAGGAAAAGGGAAGTCCTGCTACGGAGCCTCTGCTATTCCAGGAGAATATGACGAAAGAATTCCAGCTTTCCCGCTTTCTGAAGATGAACAAGAAGCTTTTGTAACCCGGAGCGAAAATGAGTATCACTTCAAGTATCCGTATGCTTCCGAGCAATTAGCTAAGCAGAGGGTAACCAAAAATGTTCCCTCTAAGACATTAGCGGAAATGGGAGTTGTCACAACTCCTCCAGCACCCGTAGTTGCGGAGAAGACTCAACAAAAGCAAAAAGGGAAAGAACCCTTATACCAAGAGGGTCAGAACCCGAAGCAGTCTCGATTCAATCATCCGATTAGAGGAGACAAACTGGGAAGTTTGAGCGCTCCACCCTATTTTGATATTATGACGCAATTAGCTAATATATCGGCTAGAAAAACCCTATATGAGCTGTTGTGTCTTTCAAAGGACACCAGTGAAGAGTTACAAGAAGTTTTGGCCAATTCTGAAGTTTTTCTGACTCGGATCAAGCCATCTCCTGAAGAACCAGAGCCACTGGTCCAACATTGTAACCTCACGACGCACCGTTTTCCTTGCATTTCCTTCACCAAAGAAGACACGCAGACGAAGAATTCAAAACATGACCAGCCCCTGTATTTTACCGAGCACATTGGCTCCAGCGTTTTCAACCGGATCAAAGTCGATCCAGGTTCCGCTGTCAGCATCATGCCACTCTGATTGATGCATAATCTCAGAATACCGGCTAGTAAGCTAGCCTCCACAAGCACTATAATCTACGGATTCAATACCAGTGGGTCCAGACCATTGGGTAAAATCCGAGTGAAGTTCCAGATTGGAGATTTGAAGTTGTAAGTCACATGTTATGTGAACGACGCGGAGACCTCCTATAACCTACTGTTGGGTCGACCCTGGATCCACGGTAATGTTATAGTCCCATCAACTCTTCATCAGTGTCTTAAATATATGGACACCAATAACGAAGTCAAGACGGTGGTCGCGGATAAGCAACCGTTTAAGGGGTTGGAAAACTATTTTATCGACTCCCTTCTCTACAGTGCCGAATCCGATACTGAACCATCGGCCCAAGGTACGAACAGTGGGGAAGAGGCTGATACCGAAGCTGGGTTTGATTATGATGGTGGTTTTGTACTTAATGACATTGTACCCATTGTAATCAATCTTGATGATGAAGGATCATCGAAAAGTAGTTGTAACTGGCAACTTGCCAAAAAAATATCAATAAATGATGATTGAGAGTACTCGTTGTGTCTTGATAATATCATGAAGGGGCTGTATGATAACCCCGACTTGTATATGCCACTTCAATCATTTTGTATGATGAAAAAGTAGGTACATGATTCATTCGGAATGACACTTGTCATTCCTGCAAGTGCAGGGGATGAAAGGAAGTTATCTATAGTAAAGGAAGAGAATCTTTAATACCAGACCACTTTTTGGAAGAAGATAATGATGATGATAAACCTGCCCCTCATCTATTCAGGTATGACACAAAAGCGTGTAATCTCATGGAAAGATACGGATATGACTTCGCACTTGGAGAAGGTCTTTGTTTTGGTCGAGGTCAGCGAGTTCCACCTCGTATGGCCTACGTACCAAAAGGAAAGCCCGATGATTATAATAGCCACCGAAGAGGTTTGGGCTATGTTTCCTCGTCTGATGACGAATGTTGCCGGCAAGTCATTGATCAGATTGCTAATAAGGGCAAAGACGGATATTCTTTCGACTCTTCAGCCTGGGACTCCAACGCTAGTCTCGGAAAAATGTTCAAAAAGCTAATGTCGAACATGGCTACGGTTGATCCTGCTATAATAGAGGGAGACGATCAAATGCCAACTTGGGAAGACCCTTGGGTTCATCACTTGAATATGCAGTACGGTGATAGGTTTAAACAAAGAGAACCTCCTACAGAAGATCAAGTAGTCCAGGTGAATAAGGGTAATGAGGATAATCCGAAGCCAATATTCATTAGCGACAGCCTCCCGCCGGATGAGAAAGAAGAGTTGATCTCTCTCATTAGGGAATACATCGATGTTTTTGCTTGGAATTATAAAGATATGCCAGGACTCGATCCAAATGTAGCAATACATCGTCTCAATATTAAACCGGATGTCAAACCCATCAAACAACAACAAAGACGATTTCGTTCGCAAATTATGGAGGCAATCGAGTCTGAAGTCAAAAAGCTTATCGACTCGGGTTTCATCAGGGAGGAGCAACATCCCGAATGGCTCGCTAATACTATCCCAGTCCTTAAGAAGAACGGGAAAATTAGAATTTGTATCGACTTCAGAGATCTTAATACTACCTACCCAAAAGACGATTTCCCTCTTCCCATCACAGATGTTATCATCGACAATACGTGTAGGTTCGAGAGAATGTCTTTTATGGACGGATTCTCTGGTTATAATCAGATAAAGATGCATCCAGATGATGAAAAGCATACCGTATTTAGGACACCCCTCGGTGTTTTCTGTTACACGGTTATGCCCTTCAGCTTAAAGAATGCAGGTGCCACCTATCAGAGAGCCATGTCAAAGATTTTTCAAGAGCATCTTCGGAAGACCGTCGAATGCTACGTGGATGATCTAGTCATGAAAAGTCGTTACAAAAATAATCACAGCAAGGATTTGAAGACAATGTTCGATCTGATGCGGACTCATCAATTGAAGATGAATCCTACCAAATCTTTTCTAGGAATGTCCAGCGGTAAATTCCTTGGATTTGTCGTCACCAATAAGGGTATTCACATTGACCCTGACAAAGTGAAAGCGATTAACGAGCTACAACCCCCGAGAAACCTTAAAGAACTCAGAGGATTACAAGGACGGTTGGCTTATATCTGTCGCTTCATTTCAAACCTTTCAGGAAAATGTCAACCATTCTCCAGGCTTACAAAGAAAGGCGTATCATTTATATGGGATGATGATTGCCAAAAAGCATTTGAAGATATTAAAGAATATCTCTCAAAACCTCCAGTGCTCGTTACACCGAAGTCGGGCAGACCGTTCTTGATTTATGTTAAGGCGACGAGCCATTCGTTAAGTGCATTACTTACACAAGACGACGATAACGGTTATGAACAAGTAGTATATTACTTGAGTCAGACCCTTGTGGGTGCCGAATCTCGATATCCAATGATTGAAAGGGAGTGTCTCGCCTTAGTATTCGCTATCCAAAAGATGCGACACTACTTGGTTGGGCAGACTATCTACGTCATGTCCAATGTTAACCTAGTCAGAATATTCATAACACAGCCTGCTTTCATGAATTGGTAGTTAGTGAAATGGGCTTTACTACTGTCCCAGTACGATCTACATTTTAAACAATAAAAGTCGGTAAAGAGACAAGCTATTTGTGATCTCCTGGCAGCTAACCCAACTACGGATACCGCCAAGGTATACGACGATTTGCCAGATGAAACCCACGAAGTCAACGTAACTTCCCATCAATAGGTGTGGCGTTTGTACTTAGATGGTGCTTCTCGAGCAACTAATGTAGCAAGTACCCCGAGATGTTCTAAGATTTCTTTCGGAGTTAGAGTTGTCTTAGTTTACCCGAGAGAACATGTGATGCCTCGAGCTTACTCGCTGACCGAGCCGTGCTTGAATAACGTAGCTGAGTATAATGCACTACTTATCGGACTCAGCTTTGCTAAAGAGCTGGGGGTCGAATACCTTGAAGCTTTCAGTGACTCGGTCTCTGGAGACTTCTTCTTGTGCGACCGTCGTCGTTGATTGGGCAAGGCAACGTTCGTTGGTCGGTTGAATATCAACGGTTTGACCGCATATGAGCAGCATTGGCATCCCGAGAGGACCGTAGGGATCAGTCGTTCACATTGGAACGAACGAATAATTTGTTGCATAGGTCTTTCACTCAATATGAACTCTCTCAAATCTATTGTAAAGATTCGAGATGAATTACTCATTGATTGTGAGGTTTTAATTGGAACCCCCAGTCCATGATTGGACATGACTGGCTCTTGGTGAACATGGATCTGGTTGAGATGTCTCTCCATGATTGGACATGACTGGCTCTTGGTGAACATGGATCTGGTTGAGATGTCTCGAATCCATGAACTTCTTATATCCGCCCCTCAATCTAGTCGCGCTATGCAGAGTATTCGGGGGTCTCGCTGAGCTCCAGGTGTTGCTGGTGAAACGCACCCCTGAGGGCTGCGTTTAGCTTGGCTTATGCAGAGCTCATGTTGAGGCTCAAAAATACGGAGCTCGCGTTGATTGGAGGATCGTCTTTTTTGGAGTTGTGCCGAAGCTAAATCCTCTCCATCAGAGAGGGGACTATATAAACAGTGCGACCCCCAAGGGAGACAGTCCTTCGGCGAGTCGGCCACAACTAGAGCTTTAGTCTTCTTGAAGACTTTACGGATCTTGCGCATGGCCTTGGGGCTAAGGGATTCGGATGAGAGGGTCTCCTCAAACTTGGCTTGATCAAACTCAACAATAAGAGTTTCGACGGTTGTTCCAGTGAGGTGAACGTCGGATTGCGTCACCACTTCTTCGTCAGAGAAGCTAGTCCCCAGCGGAGTCGTCATCTTTTGTTTGGTGGAAAATTTATAGTAAAAGAATGAAAGAAAGAAAATTTGATCTGTATTCCTTTAATCTCAATTACAATTGGATTTCCTGATTACAAAAGAGAGGAGAATGATCTAAATTCTCCCCTTTGTTTAATTCTGGGTTCTTCACGGTGGCGATGGAATGCCTCCCTCGAATGCTCTCGTCGAGTTTGCTCTCCGTTGACGATCCAAACGTCTTGATTCACTGGAACGTGGTCTTCTCCTCACGATTTGACATTGTGGAGAACTTGCGTGGTAAGTTTTAGAAATCTTGATGAGTTGATTGATCTTAACCGTAATTGGTTAAACAAGCCAAAGATCTCTTCTTTGCTGCCAAGGAGAAGGATCCAAAAGCCAGCCCCCAAGATTCAGGATCCGCCTGAACTAAGCTGATTTCTTAGTTATTTATAAGGGATTAAGGGGTGTAACCGCCCCCTTAATTCGCTCCTAAGTGGGGCTAATGGGATGTAACCGCCCCTAAAATCACTCCTGAGTGGAGTTGTGATCCCCTCAGATCGTGGGAAACGGTTTTGAAACCGTTCAGCTCGTGCTTGAACGAGTCAAACACAACTCTTGCATTCTGGAATGAAATCTGCGTTTGAACGCAGTGTTTGCAAGTTGCGTTGGGCAACAGATGGAACCTGCGTTGGCAGCTGTTAGAAGCTGCGTTTAGCAGCGGTTGGAAGCTGCGTTGGGCAGCGGTTGGAAGCTGCGTTGGGCAGCGGTTGGAAGCTACGTTGGCAGCAGTTGGAAGCTACGTTGGTAGCAGTTGGAAGCTGCGTTGGGCAGCGGTTGGAATCTGCGTTGGGTAGCGGTTGCAAGCTGCGTTTGGCAGCAGTTAGAAGCTGCATTGGGCAGCGGTTGGAAGCTGCGTTGGCAGCAGTTGGAAGCTGCGTTGGGCAGCGATTGGAAGCTGCGTTTGGTAGCAAATGGAAGCTGTGTTTGCAGCATTTAGGAACTATGTTTGCATAGCTTTGACTCTGGAATAAGACCACTTGTGCTTCACCTCTGGGATGCAAGGATGAGTCTTGTGTCTTGGATTGAAGAGATCGTCGATTTGTAGTCTCTTTCTGTCAGAGCGTTACAAAGATCGTCGTTTTGTAATCTTTGCTTTAGCTCTTTGATATGTGAGAGTTGTCAGATTGTAACTCTCGATGTTGATTGTGAAGGTTGTTGATTAGAGCTTTCATCAGTTATTGTGAAGGTCGTCAGATTGTAACCTTTATCGATCTACGTGAAAGTCTTCAAATTGTAGCCTTCTGGAAGTCGTCAGATTGTAACTTTCATCATCAGTGTTTGATGGAGAATCAGCTATCTATTATGATTATTAGACAGCCTACAGGTACCTTCTCAGGATAAACCCAAGGCATAACCTTATGGTTGACTCCCACAGTCGCCACTCGACCATACGGGGATTATGAAGACCTAGGCATCTATGTAAGACAAAGGCACCCAACCTTAGCATTAACATTCAGCCTAAAGGCTGCCAAAGACCTAGTCAACTCTCAAGAGTTCTAGGCATTTGACTTATTAGTCAAATTTCAATCCCTTGGTACCTCTTCAGGGTAAACCCACGGCACAACATATGGTCGAATCCTCCAGTATTACTCAACCATCACGGTTAATCAAAAACCTAGGCATCCAAATAAGTCCTGGGTGACCCAACCTCAGGGTTGGTATGTCAACAATCCCTTGGTACCTTCTTAGGATAAACCCAAGGCATAGCCTTATGGTCGACTTCTACAGTCACCACTCGACCATATAGGGATTATGAAGACCTACGCACCTACGTAAGACCTAGACACTTAACCTTAGGGTTGTCATTCAGCCTAAAGGTTGCCAAAGACCTAGTCAACTCTCAAGAGTTCTAGGCATTTAACTCCTTACTCTAATTTTAAGCTCTTGGTACCTCTTAAGGGTAAACCCATGGCACAACATATGGTCGAATCCTCTAGTATTACTTGACTAACATGGTTAATCAAAAACTCAGGCATCCAAATAAGTCCTAGGCATCCCAATCACAGGGTTGGTATGTCAACAAGCCCTTGGAACATTCTTAGGATAAACCCAAGGCACATCCCTATGTTCGACTCCCACAAATGTCACTCAACCATATGGGGATTTTGAAGTCCTAGGCACCACGTAAGACCTAGGCTTCCAACCTCAGGGTTGTCATTCTGCCAAACAGGTAATCATAAGCCTTAGGTATTAATATTAAGTGTATGGCCAATACTTAATTGATCTAAAAACTTAAGTAGTCATCTGTCAAGTTTTGGTCAATTAAACGCTCAGCCAAACTAAGGCATCAGGTTAACTAGTTGTCATAAGTCCCCAGCATGGGTCGACATATTACAACTAACTCACTTCAGCCAACATTTTTGTCACGCCCTGCTTTCCAAAATTCCCGAGAATCAGAATGGGAATAAGCCCACGACGTATTAGATTGAGAAGAAATATACACTATCATTTTTTTTCTCTTTCTTTTTCTTTTCTTCTCAATCCAATACGCTAAGCGTCAAATATATAAATCTCAATCACAGGTTCCCGATCACAATAGCAAGAATATAAAGACAATTCAGAATAAGAGATAAATATATCATCCATGGTAAATCATCCCAGACATAAAATATGGGTCAAACATACCCTTATTACAATAACAATTCAACTAGGAAATAAGAAATACATAGTCCATAAAAGAAAGTACTGTTACATACTAAAACCATCATCAACTAAAGGAAAGTACGGTAAAAGAGTTTTAATGTCCAACTACTACTATAGAAGGAAACTACTATGCTTCAGCTGGTTCTTCTACTCCCTCGGGAAAGCACTCCAACTCGGCATATGCTGGCTCTGCTTCAACGTCAATCTGGACCTGTCCGTCTCCTAAGTCTAACGCACACAAGAGAAAACAGGTGTACGTCAGCGTGCATGGCACACGGCAAGATCTCACATGAGCAAATAAAATGGTCTAACGACCCAAGCTATGACAATAATAATGATAGAACAGGATTCTGTAATTCTAGTAATTTAAGTGAACATTTTCTACTATCAGAATGAACAGAAGAACTCAAGCTAACTGGTAATCTAATTCCTACGACTAATCCATCCTATAATAAGTTACTGGTCAACTTCTCACATAAAATCATCACTCATATCACCGGATATCTGACTGTTCACAAATACCCTATGTGTACCCAATATGCCGCTACACTGGATCGGTCAGAGGGCTACACGCATTCTGATTTCAACCTGGTTCGAACTCAAGTTAAACTCGGGTGAATATCTAATTCATGGACCAAAGTGACTATACTGGCTTCACTTTGACCCAACAAACTAACCCCAAGCTACACTAGATCATAGGACGAGCCTAGAAGATACATCAACAGCTATATCTAATCACATGAATAAGGACTTTCCCATCATAACACTTCTAGATACCCTACGTCAGCAATCACATTTCCTATAAAACTCGGATTCACCAACTAACTCAGACAGTACCCACACGCGTCATTAGGTTTGTTCATGACACTCAAGGCCACTAAGTCAAGAACTACTAAGGTTCTCAACACATCAAAATAATAAATAATAATACGACATATTGAACATTATTAAACTAGTTTATGAAGCATAAATAAGAATAATAATGGAACATAAAATGCATGAACAGTCTACCACAACATGAATGCAATACATAAGGGGGCTTCATTATTATCTTACCACTGGGATGTTCGAACTTCTCATACAAATTATACGTACTTACGTATCCTCTAATATAATAATGCGATAAAAAGAAATCTAGAAACCAATATCGTTTTGCACATGAAAAGTCTTGCTCTACGACGATCAGTCATACAATCATAAATAATAATATTTTTTCCAAAATTATTCTTTACAACTATTTCTCATTATAACTAATTTAAAATAAAATATTTATGTAATATATATATAAATTCCTTTCTGCATGAAAAGTAATATTTTCTTATAAATTTCCCTTAATTAATTTTTTTCGATAAATTTCACAAATTCTAATTTTAATACATAACTTGTCATTTCATGTCCGCAATTTCTTAAAAATACGATTAACAGCATTATTAATCTAATTTTCACCGTACGCTCGCAATCATCATTCCACGCAGATATTCAACAATGCATATTAACCACAATATAATTTAACTACATGCAATAATTATAATAACTCGAAATTAATTATTAATTAAGAAACAAGGGTAAATGCGAGATCTTTCCTGCGACGCAGATCAAATCCGACGTGAGAAGCGGGGTTTGGCGGCTCGGGGCTGACAGCGACGGCTCGGTGGCGGCTCCGGCGTGGCAGCGGAGGGTGGATGACTTGGTCGACGACTACGTTGCCGAGGGAAGGGAGGCGATGGGCTCGTTCGTCGCGTCGGTAAGAAGGCGTGGGAGCTAAGGTTGCCGTCGGGGTCAGGATGGCGAGATGGGTTTTTTGGTCGGGTCTAGATGCTGCGAACAAAGCTGGCTACGGTGGTCGGCGGCGTGCAGGGGGCGTGAAGGGGAGGAAGAGAGTGGGTGGCGTGGGAGGTGGCAGATGAGGGGGAGAGGTGCGGATCTGGCGGTAGTGTTTGTGAGGAGGAAGGCGGAGCTTGTGGGAGCGGTCAGAGGGCGCTGGCGGGGAGCGACGCGCTAGTCGTCGCGCGAGCGGCGCTTGGGTGGCGCGCGGGAGTCAAAGGCGATGGCGGTTGTGATGGTGCGGCCGAGCAGCTAAATAAGTGGGAGCGTGGACGAAGGGGGGCGGCTGGAGGCGGAGCTCTGGGAGGTGAACAGAGAAGGAGGTGGTAAGAGGGTGGAGGAGGTGCTGAGGTTAGGGAAAATGGTCGCGTGAAGAAGATGAGAGAGAACAAGAGAATGGGGAGCTGGGTTAAGGTTTTGGGAAATGGAGGAGAGAGAGTTTTGATGATTTCGTGAGAGAGAAAAGGAAAGTACATGAGAGAGAATTACGGGAGAGAATCACGTGAGTAAGAAAGGTTGGAATTAAACGTGATTTTGGGGATTGATTGGGAGGGGTTATGGAAATAACTCAAATGGGAGAAAATTAAGGGAGGGAAAATTAAAAAATTTTTACATAATATTCTGAATCATATTAATAAATTATTAACAACCAAATATCTTTTTATCTATATTTATATACTACTGTACTACGCTCAGGTTTACATCAATAATAACAAGGTCATTAATAATGTCAGTGACCAAAGAATAAAATCACTAAACCATAGATTAATATTTAGCAGAAATAATAAATACAAGACTATATATTCTATTTCTTTATTTATTTATTTTGAAAACTCAAAAAATTCCATAAATTGGGAAAAATATTAATAAAATATAAAATATTATTTTAAATACTAGAAATTTTGTTTAAATACGTATCAAAAAATTATGGTTGTTACAATTTCAGTTCTTAATAAGAACAAAGCTACAAAGCTAAAGGAATATAAACAATAAAGACAAACTCAAGAATGGAGACAAAAGTTAATTTTCATTCAATAAGAGTAAACTTTATTACAAATTTCTCTACAAAAAAAGACATGTTGGCCATTTTGCTTTGATGATGTTTTTACAAATAATTTACAACTAATATTATTTGTCTACTATCTGTATTTTCCTATTTATTCTAGGCAAACAATGAAGTTGGAGGTTGGATGAAATTGTGCCACAACGATTATATCCAATGGAGGTTGGCAGAATAGTGGAAAGAAGCCAATGCAATTCAAAGTTAAATTCAAGATCAAGATTTATCCGCAACCAAGTCGAGCTTATTGAAGATCAAGATAGCTTAGGTAAATTAGTTAAGGGTTTATATTATGTGTGATGATACTCTAAGCTCAATATCATATACACACATATTTTATTGGTTTCTATGTATATATATATATATATATACACATTTTGGTTTTTGGTTTTATCCACAAACAAAGCTTTTACAAATAAATTCCAAAAAATGTTTATACATGTTTGTTTTCTTTGTGGTTAAGTTGTTATAGTTTAGCTTCAAAGATATGAAACAATAGTTATATTCATATACATATTCTTTTATTTCATATTCTATTATATTTAGAAATGTATTGTGTTTTTGGTTTATAGAATTAAGAATAATAGTTTATACATTTCATCAAGTCTATAAAGCCATACAAGAGTTTTCAAAACTTTGGATTTTGTTAAAACATCAAATTTTAAATATATCACATTTTTATGTTTTGGACATTTTTATAAAATGAATAAATTTCTTATTTGGGAGATGCAATTCCAAAAATACTTTTTGTAACATGTTTATTATCATATTTACAACCATTTCCTAAAGTTTTAAATTTTTCTAAATTTATTTACTATTTTTAAAGACACTTTAAAAATTAGATTTACTACTTTAATCAGGTTAATAACTTGTTATCAGCCGACTGATGGAGTTTATCAGTCGACTAATGAACTCGCCTGGAATTGCAAAAGTTTTTGTTTTTGCGATTGATGATCTATCAACCGACTGATGAGTTTATCGGTCGACTGATGAGAGCTTCGGTCGACTGGTGAGAGCTTCAGTCGACTGATGAGCTGAGATTGACCTATAACGGCCATCTCATTAGTCAACTGACGGACCCCGTCAGTCGACTGATAGCCTCCAATGACTATATTTTTCAGCTTTGTCCTGTTTTGGGTTTTTGGTCTTTTTACTTTGTTTTTCTTGTGTTTTGGGGTCTTTATAAATACCCCTCATACCTTAGACCTAAAAACTAACTAAGAGAAAATTTTTAAAGAGTTTTTACAAGTTTGGTTAAGGGTTTTAAAGTGTGTTTAAAAGTTTGGTTTGTGAAGAAATTTTCATAAGAGCTTGAGGAGATCATCAATTGTGTTTTGGGCTTCAACTTCATCTCTCCTACTCTTGTTATAAAGAGAAGTTTTTCTTAAACTCAATTCTAGCAATTTATATGTTTGATCTTAATTTCCATAAGCTAGATTTCAAGTTTTTCTTAAACTCAATTCTAGCAATTTATATGTTTGATCTTAATTTCCATAAGCTAGATTTCAATTGAGTTTATATTTTATGTTTGATCTTAATTTCCATAAGCTAGATTTCAATTGAGTTTATATTTGTTTTATCTCTTTGTTACAAACACCCACATTGAGCTTTTAGTATTCTCATACATAGTATATTTTGCGTTGTGAGATTGTAACATAGAGTTGGGCTTAATTGAGTTCTCTCCTTGTATAGAGAATATTCATTTGTTGTTGAGATATATTGTGAGGTTCACTTTGTATTGCACAAGTACACCAAAAGGAGTGTAGAGGTGAGAGACGTGGTCGGTCCCAAGAGGAGTGGCATCGGTAGTAAAGCCTAGTGAGAGGTAGTAATTCTGAGTACTTAAGGGTGACAAGTGAGAGGCCAACACTTGAGGTGGTATTTGTGTAGTTGCATTGTGAGTGATTGTGAGTGTTGATCGGTAAACATTAAAAACCGATATTGTGTGGTGTAAACGTTATTCGGGTGAGCGTTGAAAACCCGGTTATGTAGTGGTTTCTCCCCGGGACTGGGGAGCAGAGACATAGGTCGGAAGGATCGAACTCCGTGATTATTTGCTTTTGTTTGTATTGGTTTATTTACACACTATCACTCTTGTTTGTTTTTATTTATTTCACCCTTGTTTATATTGCTTATCCTTGCATATATCTTGTAGTATATCATATTTGCTCGGATAGATTGTTAATAAGTTGTAATTGGCATTAAGTCGGATTAGGTTAGCATAAACCTTATTCTCCTCTCCCTCCTCTAGGGTTCCTTCCTAGTGACATTAGGGTCTAACAAGACATGTAGGTCTTCAAAGCTCTCGACAGATCCGAGAGTTGGACTTGGAGGTCTCCTGGTGCTAGCAGCTACAGAAGATTACCTAGGGGTCCAAGCAACAGGATGGACCTCATCGTCACTCATTGATAAATCCAACCCGCCTCCATCTTCTCGACATCTATCAATAGATTGAGATAGCAGGAGACGCGGGAAGGATAGAAGCGGTTTGGAGAAGGATGAGAGCTGCGAGGCACTAGAGAAGTGAAGTAGTCGACCCTTGCCTTACATGCCAAAACTACTTCGACCCTTCCCAAGAAGCCATGACGCCAGTCATCGACCACCCTCTTTTTATGGTGCTCCGAATCCAGATGAACGAGTTTGTCCTCTAATTCGTTAACAAGGGTTGTGGACGTTTGAAGCTATGATTGCAGCTCCTTGAAATCCCTCCTCGACTTCTCGAGAGATAGATAATTTGATCGAGCTTCCGCCTCAGCCGTTGCCTTGCATTGCTTCTCGGACTCGACCTCTGCATGTAGATGAACCATCTCCCTTTGAAGGTCCTTGATGGTTCACACGTGCTTGGTGAACTAGATTCAAAAGCTCTTAAGGAGCTCTTCCTTATCATCCAGATTCCGGCATCAAGCGCCTTCTTTATGAGCCAACTCGGCCTCCAAGACAATGATCCTCTTCTTTGCCTCTTCCTTGGCCAACTTCTCCTTTGCCAGCTTTGCTTGGCACTCCAGGGAACGCTCAAGTCAATTGAACAAAGCTTGCTCTAGCAAAGTACCCTAAGCCAAACAAGCTTGGAGAGCTTGATGTATGCCAACACTTAGCATATCCTCCAAAATCCTCCCACCGGTACACTTCTCCATCTGTTCTAACGAAGTTCCAACTCTTTCCTTGACACTGTCATCCACTCCTATCGGTTCCTTACCGGGATGACGAGATGGCTCAGGCATAGTACTAGGGTTGACAACATCCTCCTCGACCGCTAGGGCCGTTGTCTTCCTGCCACGAGAAGACTCATCTACCAGTCCCACATCTTCCAAGTGGTTTCGTTGAGTAACCAGTGGACTCGTTCCAGCTGGCTGAGGCCCTACAACTGATCCACTTGGGTGCTGCCTCTCGACCCTTATCCTCCCCCTTAATTCAGAGGTAATTTCGGCTGCTTAAGGTATCAAGATAGTCACCTCCTCAGCGATGAAGGCCTCCCTCAGCTTCTTATAAGGCCTAGCAGTAGAACTCGACCCCTCGATCCTTACATTCCTCTTACGATTTTTTGCTAATAGAGGAACGAGGCTTGCACTTGCCTAGATGTCAGTGGAGGACAAGATTATGGATATGTCCGTCGTTTAGAGAAATACATCATCAAATAGAGCATCGCTCTCCCATGGCCTGGCATAAGAATGGACCTTTTCCAGGTCCACCATCTCGGAATCACTAAGGGTGACTAGCCTCAAAGCGTCTTCATTCACCTCCGGCCAGCCCGAGCAAGCGAAGACGCTATCACCACTATAAACCCACACGAATCACCTCCTCCGATCCTTGTCCAACTCCAAAGAGTCTAAGAAAAGTTGGAACTCACCATGATAGTGGTAGAAGTAATGCAGGACCTTCTCAGCCGATCCCACGCTAATCAAATGTCCAAGCAATCTCAAGCTTGGTTGGACTCCAACATGGTGGCATACGATAATAAAAGCTACCTGAATCCCCATTGCGTTCGGATAGAACTGGGAAGGGAAGACTCCTAGAGCGGCATGAACCACCCTAATAAAAGTGTGTAAGGGCAGCCGTAAGCCATACTCTAAGTGGGCCAATTACAACGGTCATCGACCATCGCCATGGCGATACACTGGCTCTCTCATCTCCAGCATCACCAATGCAAGAGTCCACTAGATATTGTATTGATCATACAAACCCACTAGATTGTCCATACAGACCTTCGAGTGGATAAGTAGAAGAATAGTAAGTCTCTCCTCACTACGGCTAGAGGTTGAAACATGAGAGGTCATGGAAGACTTTTTCTTAAAAAAGCTTAGAGGAATATTAGGAATTTGTCATAGCGAAATTTTGTAAAAGAGTTATTTTAACATCAAGAGGCTATTTATAAGTTTTTGAAGAAGTTCGTGGAAGAATTTTAAAGGACACGATGATTTTTGAAGCAATTAGGTCAGATCCATTTCGGAATCTGAAGTGGTTCACTTGAAATACGAAGCAACACCCTCATTTAATGCTCCACGTTCTAATACTCAAAAAGCAGAAGATCCTCCACTAAGTCCATGATGCTTTGATTCTCAAAATGATGATTCAGATCTTTAATAACGTCTGCCATGAAAAGCGGAGTCATTATAGGTAAAGAAGGATGCCCGATGATGTCATCCACGTCTCTAAGATGAAGACTTCTCAATTTCTCGTCCCGAGCAGGTTTGTATTGATCAGAGCATATCTTATTTCACTTGAACCCGACTAAAAGTCGACTCTAAGAGAAAAGGGCCAACTGTTATGGTGTTTACTCACTAAGATATGGGTATTTACAAAATGATACAATAAGAGTCCTGGCATAATGACCTCAACCAACTTAAGTGGCCTAAGAACAAAGGTCTTGACCCTACCGACTCATCAAGTCGATATTCTTTCATGCCGACATGAAAGGAGGGATCAGTCAACCCTATCGTCGAGGATGACCCACCTAGGGCACTCGACCACTCACTTGGCAACTCACGAAGATGACTTGATGGACATTCCCTATTGTCGACTAAGTTAAGGACTTGACCCCTGCCTCAATCCTCTCCCCCAAATCATATGTCAACATCTCAGTCCACCTTGGACAAGCCTTATCTAGATTTTAGCCTGATGGTCTCCATGACTTGTCGGCTGCCTACGTGACTTCTGCCACGCTCTCAATCACTTCCCGGAAAATGCGAAGACACTCTCTCCCATGCCGAAGTGACTTCCCCTCCAGTCGCCAGCCGAAACCTATAAAGCGAGGGATGACTCAGCATGCTAGCATGCCTTTTTCCATGCTCTCAATCACTTCCCAAAAAATATAGAGACACCCTCTCCCGTGCTGAAGTGACTTCCCCTCTAGTCGCCAGCCTACACCTATAAAGTGGGAAGGACTTAGCTCTTAGCCTGCACTTCATCACCGTCTCCCTATGCAGGGCTAAAGTTGACCTATTCTATCATGACGACGGAGACATATACAATTATACTTCTAACCTTCTGAAGGGGGATCGAAGAAAAACGCTCTCACCTCTCTCTCTCTCTCTCTCTCTCTCTCTCTCTCTCTCTCTCTCTCTCTCTCAAGAAAAAGAACCCACAGTTCCTCATCCACATAGAGGAACACACAGATCCTCTAAAATGACACATTGTCATCCCAAAAACCACATCGGTTCCTAACCTTCCCCTTGCCTACTCGAGTTTTACTAACTTGATCACCGAAGGAACTACGGGGGAACCGGTCCCCACCCTATCACGGGTTCATCTTGTTTGTGCAGCATGGACATCAAGCCCTTGTTCAAGAAACAGGCATAAAGTCAGAGAAGGAAGCGTCCCCTTCATCACTCTCCCCTACCCATCACAGCGAGGACCTAGGGGGGACCAATCCAGTTCCGGATCAGAACCGATCCCAGCCTGGATCTGATTGACTATTTGGTCATTGTCATCAACACCAACAATGGCATCTGATACAATGGAGTATGCCAGATGAACATGTCATTTTCATGCTGACTTCATCCACCAATCTCCAGAACATCTCCATCCAACCGTGTCATCTTGGTCACTCGAAATATGAGGAATGAATATCATTGGTCTCTTCAATCCCCCCTAATAAAGTAAAGGGCATCAAATTCAATCTCACAATTACCGATTAATTCTTAAAATAGGTCGAAGCCATCCTATTAATAGACAGCGAATATTATTAGCTTCATAAAAAATCACATTTTATATTGCTTCGTTATCCATATACATATCCTCCATGATAATAGACCATAATTCATTAGCAATGCTTTTGGAAGATTCTGCAATAAATTTGGAATTTAAAATATAGCCTCAACCAATTATACAACCACGAATTGAGTAGCTGATACATTCAACAAAATGATTATTAAGATCGTGAAGCAATTAGTCTCAGGCAACAAAAATGGTTGGGATAAGAGACTTGGGAATGTCTCTAGGGCCTTCGATAAGAAAGTTCAAGAGAGAGTTGTTCACAAAAGAAAAGTGTTTGTGGTCATGTAGCAACAGATGAATCCGACACAAGGATCTAAGAGTAAATTCCATTAGAAATGGGATGGTTTGTTCTTAATAGAGTTGGTTTATTCAAATGGTGCTTATTGCGTTATAGACAAGCATTATAATCTACAAATGTCCCCAATAAATGTCCAGTTTCTTAAGTGATATTGGTATCAGAGCTGTTATTCAGATTGGGAGTGGTGTAGCTTCTGATTTGAGGTGGTGCTCGGTAATTTCCTGAGAGAAGCGGATTCATTAATACAAGCGGAGAATGGCGTTAACAAGTAAAACAGTTAAAGTGGGAAAATACGAGATTGAAAAATTCAATGGGAAGAATGATTTTTCTTATTGGAGGATGCAGATGAAGAACTCGTTGATTTCGCAGAAATTGCACAAAGCTTTGGCGAGAAAAGAGAAGAAGCACAAGGATATGTCTGATGAGGATTGGGAGGAGCTGGATCTGGAAGCACGGGCGTCGATTATCCTTTGCCTTGAAAGGGATGTAGCTTTCTTGGTAGATAGAGAGGAAACGGCTGCGGGCGTGTGGTCGAAGTTAGAAAGCACCTTCATGACGAAGAGTCTAACAAACCGGATCTATTTAAAATCCAAATTGTATACTTGCAAGATGGAGGAGGGCTCATCAATCCGGGAATACATCAACAAGTTTGATAAGATTATATCGGACCTGAAGGACATCGATGTGACTGTAGAAGACGGAAAGTCTAGATCTAAATCAAGACCTCTTGCGGGACGAGCGTGTTTCAAATGCGGTGAAGTTGGGCATTTCAAGGTTGACTGTCCTAACAAGAGAGTAGGTGGGAAAAAGAACAACAACAAGACCGAGAGAAGAGAAGGCAAGGAAGAGGCGAGTTACGCATCGGAGGAAGGGAGCGATAAGGAATGCTATGTCGTCACGGGTGGCGAGGATACCTCCGGGAAGTGGATTCTTGATTCTGGTTGCTCTTACCATATGTGTCCAAATAGGAAGTGGTTTACTACCTACAGGAGCATTAATGGTGGAACCGTATTGATGGGGAACAACCATGCTTGTAAAACTGTGGGGCTAGGTGATATCAAAATCAAGATGCATGATGGAATGGTTCGAACTCTAACGGACGTGTGGCACGTTCCCGCCTTGCGGAAGAATCTTATCTCAGTGGGTACATTGGACTCCGGTGGCTGCAAGATTGTTACAGAGAACGGAGTGAAGAAGGTTGTTTGAGGTTCCCTAACAGTGATGAAAGGTGTTCGTCACGGTAATTTATATACTCTCTCGGGTACGACGGTGACAGGAGATGCAGCGATTGGAACTAAAGGAAGTGGTGGAGACCCATGTGAGCACACACGGTTATGGCATAGGCGGCTTGGGCACATGTCAGAGAAGGGTCTAGTTCTGCTTGGTAAGGAGGGTTTGCTGAAGAATCTGAAGAAACCTTGCATGGATTTTTGCGAGGATTGTGTGTATGGAAAGGCGCACATGGTCCAATTCTTGAAAAGCAATCACAAGAGCAGAGGTATACTAGATTATGTGCACACGGATGTTTGGGGTCCGGCTCAGACAACTTCCAAGGGTGGTTCCAGGTATTTTGTCTCGTTCATAGACGATTATTCTAGGTATGCTTGGATTTATTTTCTAAAGCATAAGAATGAGTTATTCGAGACATTCAAGAAGTGGAAAGCAATGGTTGAGAACAGGACGGGCAAGAAATTAAAGACACTGAGATCTGACAATGGTACAGAGTATACAGATGGTGCTTTCAAGAAGTTCTATGATCAAGAGGGCATTGTTCGACACTGGACAGTCAGGTCAACACCACAGCAGAACGGGGTCGCGGAGAGACTGAACCGAACATTGCGGGAGAAGGCAATGAGTATGCGATCTTATGCTGGATTGGGCAACGAATGGTGGGCCGAAGCGGTGGCTACAGCATGTTACATTGTGAACCGTTCTCCACATTCGACATTGGATGGTGATACACCCTATAGGGTGTGGTCAGGGGAACATGCAGATTATGAGAGGCTCAGAATTTTCGGATGTACCGCCTATTATCACGTCAACGAGGGAAAGCTTGACGCGAGGGCCAAGAAGGCGATATTCTTGGGGTATGCGAAGGGCGTAAAAGGCTACCGCCTTTGGTGTACAGAAGATTCGAAGTTCGTGATTAGCAGGGAAGTTACCTTTGATGAAAAATCCATGATTGCTAGGGTGCCCAAGGATGATAGTGTTGGGATTGTTGGGACTTCAAAGTCCCAGGTTATTGAGATAGAACCTAAAGACCAACTAGGTTCTAGTCATGTTCAAGTGGAAAATCAGGTAGATGATGAGCTTGAGCAAGAGGAGGTTTAGCAGGAGAATACACAGGCACTGCAACAACAGCAGCTCGAGGATACTTTGGCTTCCACTAGGCCAAAGCGAGCATACAAGCAGGTACAAAAGCTGGGGCCTGATCAACCCCTGAAGCACTATGGGCAAGTTAATTTGGTTGAATACGCACTCTCAGTGGAGGAAGATGAGCCAGTCTCCTTCAAGGAAGCTATTCGGGACAAAGATAGTGAGAGTTGGTTGGCTGCGATGGAGGAGGAGATGGAATCTCTTTGGAAGAACCAAACATGGGAGGTGGTCCCATTGCCCGTAGGAAGAAAAGCTATTGGTTGTAAGTGGGTGTATAAGAGAAAGGAAGATCCTTCAGAGCTCGGTGGTACAAGGTACAAGGCGAGGCTAGTGGCTAAAGGGTTTGCACAAAGAGAGGGTGTGGATTACAATGAGATCTTTTCTCCGGTGGTGAAACACACTTCTATTCGGGTGCTATTGAGTATTGTTGCTCATGGTGATCTTGAGCTGGAACAACTCGATGTTAAAACGGCCTTCTTGCACGGAGACTTGGATGAAGAAATCTACATGCATCAACCTGAGGGCTACAAGGTTGAGAATAAGGAGCATCATGTATGTCGCTTGAGGAAGTCACTCTATGGACTAAAGCAATCTCCTCGGCAGTGGTACAAGCGATTTGACTCCTTCATGCTAAAGCATGGGTTTTTCCGAAGCGATTATGATTGTTGCGTTTACATTCGGAAGCTTCGTGGAGGTGATTATATCTATCTCCTTTTGTATGTGGATGACATGCTTATTGCTTCTAAGAGCGGGGTGGAGATAGATAGGTTAAAATCTCAACTTGGTAAAGAGTTCGAGATGAAGGACATGGGCGCTGCTAGAAAAATACTGGGTATGGAGATTAGAAGAGATCGGGCGAATCGGCGATTGTTCTTGAGTCAGAAGGGATACATTGAGCGGGTGATCGCAAGGTTCGGGATGCAAAGTGCAAAGTTGGTGGCGACTCCATTGGCTCCACACTTCAGGCTTTCAGGTAAACAATCTCCCACTACAGCGGAAGATAAGGCACACATGGAGGGTGTCGCTTATACTAGTGCAGTCGGCAGTTTGATGTACGCCATGGTGTGTACACGCCCAGATATTTCACAAGCGGTTAGTGTGGTCAGTAGGTTCATGGCGAATCCGGGAAAGGCGCACTGGGAAGCGGTGAAATGGGTCCTGAGGTACTTGAAAGGTACCGCGGATACGGGTCTGTGTTTTGGTGGAGATACATATCAGATTGATGGGTTTGTTGACTCTGATTATGCGGGTGATCTAGATAGACGGCGATCTACTACTGGTTATGTATTCAGGATACATAGAGCTCCAGTTAGTTGGCGATCGATGTTGCAGGCTACAGTGGCACTTTCTACTACAGAGGCCGAGTACATGGTCATGGCGGAGGGAGTGAAGGAAGCATTGTGGTTGTGGGGTCTTCTAGACGATTTAGGGATTGAGCAGGAGAACGTGAACTTGTGGTGTGACAGTCAGAGTGCGATTCACTTGGCGAAGAATCAAGTTCATCATGCTCGTACCAAGCATATCGATGTCAGGTATCATTTTGTGCGGGATGTCATAGAGGAAGGTGATATTTCTCTCATGAAGGTGCACACGAATGAGAATCCCGCAGACATGTTAACCAAAGTGGTCACAGGTAGCAAGTTTAAGCATTGCTTGGACTTGCTTCATATCAGCCTGTGTTGATTTGCCCAAGAGGGCATGGCCCTTCGGGGCGGTGATGGGGTGAGGTGGAGACTATATGGAGAACAAATGCAGAACTACGGTTAGCTTGATCCCGATAGAGGGTACGTAGGCAGCCGCGGTAAAGTGGCGCAGCTGGTTTTGGCCTGGTTTATATTCGCGGTGTTCTTCTGGTGTTCGTTCAACATTTGAGGTTTATCAAATGATGTACGAGGTGGAGAATTGTGAACGAGCGGGCCTACGCGGAGACAATTGGGAGCAGCAACTTCGTGGGGTCCACCCACGTGCCTATGTGTGAAACAACCCCAGGCAAGCGGGTTTTCTTCACTGGCCCACCCAATCCTTCAACAAGATTTCCTATAAATAGCCGATCTCTCTAGGGTTTTGTGCAGGGGATAAACGAGTGCGGGAACAGCGGCTTAAGGGAAAAAGCTGCGGGAAAAGCAGTCGGTTTACTCGGCAGGGGAAAGAGCAGAGAGGTGAAAAAGAGGTTTAGGCGGCAGCAGTTTATTTTTCTTTTTCGGATCTGAGAAGAGGAGAGAGAAAAAGAGAGATTTGAAAAAGAGAGGTCAATTTCTTTTGGGTAAAAATTAGATCTTTTTTTTTCTTTGAGACGAGCTTGTGGATTGTACAAGTCGTCGGTGTTCTCCTCATAGTGGGATCTCCCCTCACCCCTCCCGTGGACGTAGGCAAGTTTGCCGAACCACGTAAATCTCATGTATTTACTGTTTTCTGGGTTGTTGGCTATTGCTTGTAGGTTCCCTCAATATTCGGTCTTAGAGCTGATGAGAGGAAGAGTGTATATTTCACTTTGATGAAATATATCACTTTCGATTATTGTTTCCTTTGAGAAATAAGAATTTCATTATCTATTCTTGTTTCCTTTGAGAAACAAGAATATAGAGGTTGACTTGTGCTTTTGTGACAACAAAAGTCAGGGCTTTCTCTCAGGTGATATCGCTTCCGCAGCGGTGAGCGTGACTCTGCGCCCAACAGATATTATCCCTAAGTATTCCGATTAAAGATTAGCCAAGGATTCATGACGACGAAAATAAATATCTAGTTAAGACGTGAGGAAAGCTCACCCGGAAAACACACGCTCGGTGTCGCTTTGGACATTTTGATGGAAGTAAGATAGCTGTCGTTGCCAAAATTAAGGATCGGCATTGCTAAGAAGAGGCGGGAAGACTAACACAGCCTGGTGTATCTAGGGTAGGAAGAGCAGGCTGAAGTGAAGAGGATCTTGCAAATGAAGAAGAGGTAGTCACCATCACCATATTATCGCCGCTGCAATAGTAGTGGTTCTTGAGCAGGGATGAGAAGGCAACGAAGAAATATTTCATGATAGCCTGTAAGCAAAAAAAAATTACCTTTACACAATAGAGCTCAAACCTCGCCCATTAGAGCTCGCCTGCATGCTCAATGCAAGCAAAAGGCCAAGCAGAGCTCGCTTGCAAGCCAATGCTTGCCAACGCGCTTTGCTCGCTTGTAAGCCAAAGCTCGTCTGCATTGCTTAACCTGCCAGCACAAGTCAAGCTCATCTGCATTCAAAAGGCCAAGCAGAGCTTGCGTGCAAGCTAAATCTTGCCAATACGCAGAGCTCGCCCGCAAGCCAAAGCTTGCCTGTTTGCTTGACTTGCCAGCATAAGACAAGCTCGCCAGCATTCAACAGGCTAAGTTGACCTCTCCTATTTTCTTGACTCACCATCATGAGTCAAGCTCGCCTGATTATCAAGCTTGCCAGCATGAGCTTGACCTCGCTTGAACACATTGCTCACATATATGAGTCAAGCTTGACTGCATTGAGTTCGCCCACATGAACCCAACTTGCCAATGAACGCCAGGTCACACGCTTCAGGGGCCCGCTAGCTGACCCTGCCTGTTCGCTAAGCTCTCATGCAAGCTCGTTTGAATGTTCAAGCAGTTTTCAAATTTGCGTGCAAGCCTGTCAGCCCCGCCTGAACAGTGCAAGCGGCTACTTGCTGAACAGTGCAAGCGGCTACTTGCTTATGGCAGTGGGCCTACCCACTTCCCACGTCCTGGGTAATGAGACATAGCTCACATCACCCCTAGTGATCACATCCGAGTATGCTACACCTTACTCAAATTAGTGGTCACATCCCACAAATCAAGGGATGACCCATGTCATTCCTTGCCTATTTATAGGATCCTTTTGCCAACATGAAAGGGGTTCGGTTCGGTTAGGCTGGCAATTTTTTCAAAAGGGTTGAGCATTTTAAGACTCTTCAATTAAAGGTCTTCATTAGCTTGCTTGGTAGAACTTTCCTGGCTTTTTTGCTTGGATTGTTGAAGTAGACTCAATCTGAACTCTCAGATTTGAGACTCTTGGCTTTTTGCAAACTCTTGCACATTAGCCTACTCTAAGCATTCAGCCTTGAGACTCATCAAGCTCGAGTTTTTATCAAACTCAATCATACAAGAGCTTCTAGTACGTATTGAAGCTCAATCGCAACTTTGATCGGATCGTCCAAGGGAAGCAAACTCGACGCAAGCATTCGAGAGAGGCATCCTATCATTACCAAAGAACCCACGTTAAACAAGAAGAGAATTATCTTCGCTTCTATTATAATTTGATTCTTGATTTATAATAAGCCATTCTTATCAATACAAATTTTCTTTGGAGAACCATTTTATGCCCTACAGAAGATGGCGACCACATTCGGAGGAATCGTTTCTTCAATCGAAATAGTGGTGGCGTAATTCAACGAAGTTGCGGAGGGGGTGACAGACGAGTCCCTTGTGATTGAGTTCGACCAAGCTAAGTACGAGAAGTACTTATCTTCTTCCTCCTCTAGCGGTAAAACTTTTCGCCAATACCGCAGAGTTGTGCACGCGGCCCAGCCCAAAGTGGCCGAGGCAGCCATGCCTAAGAGCTCTACCCGAGCAATAGCAGCGGGTTCTATCTCTCCTAAGGTAGCCAAGGCCGAGCCAAAGGCCAAGAATGCAAGCCAAGGGGCTGCTCATTGGCTGCTCGTTGGGTTGCCAAGCAATCCACACAGTCCTCCATGGAAGAGAAGACCTTAGTTCGTGTTGGCAACCACGCCTTCACTTTTGACATGAATCTTCCTCTCTCTAAGAGAGCCCAACGGCGGCGATGATAAGCTCTCCCCGTCTAAGTAGCCCAAGCCTTCGTTTCCTATTCCTATGATGTCTTAAATTACTATTCATTACCAGAGAAGAGCAAGCAGGAATGTTATGTAGGATCTGATCCAATCACAATAAAATACTAGAGGGGGGTGATTAGTATTCTTTTAAAAACTAATGCAAAGAAGATTATAATTTGTAAAGAAATAGCACAATCACAGAAAATAACAATTACAAACACATAATTTTATACTGATTCCACCTCCCAGGTGTACATCCATTCCCCAAGTAAATCTTGTTTAAGAGTTCCACTATGATTTTGAAAAACTTACAAAATCAAAATATCAAACCTGAACAAGTTGCATGTCTCTGCAAATTGCACCTAATCTCTTCACCAAGAGATTACACCTCTCACACCCGAGAGAATACTTGTCTTGATACAACTTGATTCCTATAAGCCTTGATAGTATTGTGATGTATAGCAATGTCTAAGAATGTTTTGAATCTCTAAAAATTACCTAACTTGATTGTATATTGAATGAGGATCAAAGGCAAAATCAGAAAAATAATTTTTCTTAACACTTAGTGAAAATCTAAAAAATTTTCTTTCTAAAAGATACACGAAACTTGAATCTTATATGTGAGAATTCATGACCCAAAATTCTAAACATATAACATATTTATAGCATTGAAAAGAAAAGTTTTCAAACCCTCAAAACGTACACAAAAAGGCTATAAATTGTTATTAATTTGAATTCTGATATGTCAAAAAATTGTCTTAGTAGTCGACTATAATGGTCATTATTCGACTACTCTATAAAACAGAAAGTCTGGAATTCAAAAATCGAAGCTAAGTAGTCAACTATAATTAGTTGTAGTCGACTACTCTGTAAAATAAAAGTTCTGGAATTTAAAATTCAAAGCTCAGTAGTCGACTATAATCAGTTGTAGTCAACTACTCTGTAAAATAAAAGTTCTGGAAATTAAAATTCAAAGCTGAATAGTCGACTATAATCCTTAGTAGTCAACTACTTTGTAATTTTATAGAAACTTATGTTTTGATCTTAGACTTCAGTAGTCGACTACTAATCTAATTAGTTGACTACTAAGGGGTGAAAATGTTATGTATAAAATATTTTAGACTCAAAGGTTAACTAAATACTCTAATGGTTAACAATGGGGATTTCTATTGTTAACTAATAGATTAATCCTGTGTTAATGTGTTCTAATCTCTATGTGTGTGTATGCGTGAGTGATCAAGGCTTGTACAATATTTCTATGTAAAGAAAATGTAAAAATTACATTGATACATAAGCTCTTCGTCTTCTTTACTTCTTGATGCCTTAAACTCATCTTGTACTTGTTGATAATGTTTATACTCATACATTTGTTAGAGTCTACACAATTTAAGCTCTTAAGGCATTGGAGCGTGGCGGTCTCAACAGTTGGGCTATAGAACCAACTATTAAAGTTGATTCATCTACATATATAGATCTTATCCTGAAGTTGTCGGATGTACAAGTCACGAGACCAACAAATAAAGCTGGTGCGTCAATGACTCTCACATGTATAGGATTTTTGGCAAACCCTCAGCCATCAAACGGTTTGATGAGCCTTTACCGACTACCATTTGAGTAGGGCTAGTATGCAGATTGTTTAAGTCTGTTCCGCATGTAACATTGTGCTAAGAGAGTTAACTCCCTTAGTACTACGATATTGAATACGTAGACTTCGTCTTTCTCACGGGAATAGACTACCCGACGACATGTGTTAGACGTATACTTAGGATTTTTGGCAAACCCTCAGCCTTAAACGGATTTGGCTTGCCTTTACCGATTACCGTTTGAATCGGACTTGCATGTAGATTGTTTAAGTCCGTTCTGCATGTAACGTTATGTTAAAAGAGTTAATTCTCTTAGTGCTACGATATTGAATATATAGACTTTGTCTTTCTTATGAGAATAGACTACCCGGCAACGCGTGTTAGGCGCTGACTAATCCTTACTTAGGATTTAGGATAAAAGTCCCCAGACTCAGATTCTGGTGTCTTCTTCAATCGGTGAAAGAATAAATCATCAACGCGTGTTAGACGTAGGCTTATCTCTATTTAGCAGTCGAGATAAAATTACTCATGCGTGTGAAGTACGTATTTTGGTGTTATTAATAATAATCTGCCACAATGTTGAATATGTGGACTTTTGTCCTTTTTAGGTAAAAGACTAACGGTCAACGCGTGTTAGGCGTTGACTCATCTCTTCTTAGGATTTGGGATAGAATTCCTCATGCGTGTCAGGCAGGGATTATGGTGTTATTAATAATAACATGCTATAATGTCGAATATGTAGGCTTTTGTCCTTTTTTACCGCAAAAGACTAACCGACAAAGTGTGTTAGGCGCTGACTTATCCCTTCTTAGGCTTCGGGACAAAATTCCCCATACTTAGATTCTGGTGTCTTCTTTACTCGGTGAAAGACTAAATCGGCAACGCGTGTTAGACGTAGGCTTATCTCTATTTAGGAGTCGAGATAAAGTTCTCCGCGCATGTAAGGCGCGGATTTTAGTGTTATTAATAACGACCTGCCACAATATCGAATATATGGGCTTTTGTCATTTTTTATGGTCAAGGTCTAATCGGCAACGCGTGTTAGGCGCTGACTTATCCCTACTTAGGCTTTGGGATAAAATTCTCCAAACATGGATTCTGATGTCTTCTTCAAATCGGTGAAAGACTAAATCGACAACGCGTGTTAGGCGTCGACTTATCCCTTCTTAGGATTCAGGATAAAAGTCCCCATGCGTGTGAAGCATGGATTTTGGAGTTGAAGGATGGTGTCTTCTCTTGAGGAAAAGACAAACCCGATACTAGAAAGGAAGAATTTTATATTCTATCTCTAGTTACAAAGGAAACTCAAAGTAGGATTTCCACTTTAAGAATCCGAGAAGATAAAACTAAGAGTGAGATCTCTACTCCGAGAATCAAAAAGATTCGAATAATTCTAACTGTCGGAAGGTTTGATTACTGAACTAAAGATGAATTTCTCATTTATCGAGAGTGAATTATGGTTTTGTTCCTAACTGTAGGAAGGTTTGACCAAGCAGGAGTTTGAGGTGACCCTAACTGTAGGAAGGTTTCATCACTCGATTTAAAAATGGACTTCTCATTCATGGAAGGAATCGAGAGGGGATTTTAGTTTTGTGGTCCTAACTGTAGGAAGGTTTGACCTAGTGGGAGGTTTGAGACGATCCTAACTATAAGGCGGTTTGATCGCTCGATTTGAAAGTAGACCTCTCTCTCATGAAAAGAATCGAGAGGGGATTTTGATTGTGGTCTTAACTATAGGAAGGTTTGACCGAGTGAACAGTAAGAATGGGAGTACAAATTATAGTGGGAGTGTTGATTCGTACAAATCACTCAAAGGTGGTTCCTAGTGTTAAGTGACAAATACTTAATACGGAAGGATTTGACAATTGTCAATAATCAAGAGATTAAAATTCTGAATACTATGTCCAAACTCTAACAATGGGAGTGTTGAGTACATAGACGTAGCGGAAGTTTGAGTGGGAGTTTCTTATTTATCACCTTCTTGTAGTGACCGGATTATCCCTAAGAATACACTATATAGAATTCTTTCGGGAACTTCCCGTTACATGAATCATCCACCCCCCAGCTTCCTTTGTGAAAACGGGTCTAACATTGTACTTAGTTGGATGATCGGGTTATCCTTAAGAATACCAGGCATGACACTCTCTAGGAACTTCTCGTGAAAGAAAGGAAACAACTTAGACTCATATACCCGTTGGAGTATTAAGAAGCAGTTTATACTCGTATACTCTTTGGAGTGTGAATTTGGCTTAATTTAGCATTATGACGCCAGCTTTAACCAAGGTTTGGATGATATTTTTGAGAGCAAAGCAAGCCTTGGTAGGATGAAGGATCCTCCTGTGGTACGCACAGTACTTTGGATCCGTAGTATTATCAGTTTCCTCCTGATTTGTGATAGATGGTTGCTTGATCTTGTTGTTCTCAATGAGGGATTCAAAAATGGCTGGAACGTCTTCGTCCTTGAAGGAGTACTCTTTTTGAAGTTTTGGATCCGAAGTATTTTGCTGTCTTTAGGGTTGTTATTGCGACATCTGATTAACGTCAGCAGCTGCTGCATGTGTCTTTCCCTTACCACGGGAGACGAAGCTTGAGTTCGGAGGGTTAGTCGTTGGTTGGCTTCTCTCGGCTTTCTTCCTTCTGAGGAAGTGTTCGGTCGGTTCTCCGTGCACCTTCAACTCTTTTCAGGTGTTGGATGGTGCTACTTCCATAACTTCCAAAATATGAATAGATAGGTTGTTATGACAGGTTTGGAGGATGAAGTCCTCTGTGACTGGATCTCAGCAATTCATCATCTTATTTCAAAAGCGCTAGATAAAGTCGTCGACTGTCTCTTCGTCTTCTTGTTTCTCCTCAAAGAGTGTCCCGATGGATACCTCGACGTCATTATCAAAAAAATTATCGAGGAATGAGCTCTCCATATCGTCCCAGCTGTTGATGCTTCTAAGCTTGAGATGGCGGTACCAATAGAAGGCGGGCCCGCAAAGGATACCGACAAATAATCGGACCATCAATGCTTCATTGTTGGAGATCATGCCTAAGTAGGACTTGAAGTAAATCAGATGCTGAGTAGGCGAACCCTTCTCGTCAAATGGTGTGAAGTTAATTAGGTTGAACTTCACCGGATATGGGATCGACTCCCATTCTCTTGGGTAAGGACATGGAATACCGATCTTCTTCACCTCTCGAGCGGATATCAGAGCACTGATTTTGCTTTTGAGGTCCTTCATCTTTTCTTCCTCCTTTGTATCATGCTTTGGACGATTTCTGAGAGGAATAAAATGACCACCCCCGGCATTTTCATCTTCGGTGGGACTACCCATAGCGTCGTTATTTTTAGTGGGGCCACCCCTAGCGTTCTGGTTAACGGGAGGGTTATCAGCATTAAAGTGCTCATCCACATCTGAATCGCTAGCTGCTTGGCTAATATTGTTATGAAGTATGGATTCACCTATCTGATTCGACAAGGCTCGGATGTGTTGGTCATGCTCTTCTCTCATCTACGTCATAACCATTTTCATTTAGAACTTAAAGCTCTCTTTCTGCTTGGCTAGAGCATCCTCAACCATTTTGGCTACTTCCTCGGTGTTATTCATAAACACTTCGTGGGATTGTCCTGGGCTGGCTACCGTATTGTCAGAAGCGACTGCAGAGTTAGCATCTGATGCTTCATTATCCGAGGATAACCCTCTATTCATCCTCTGATAGTCCCTACGTCTAGTAGTCCCTATGTGTAACCGAGTTAAATGATGCGATACGAGGAAGTCAGAACTAGAAGTTCGAGTCGACTTTCCCTTATCAGCCAAATTAACCGTGACTTCAGGAAGTTTGTCACCTTGAACGATCGATCGTTTCTTGCAGAAACACTTTGGCTTGGACTTAGCCATTCCGTCGGAGATCCTCTCGAATACCGAGACCCTCTGCGAAGCAGTCTTGGGGTAGTTACACACTGATAATACTATCCTGATAAGTTTAACACACTGATAATGAAAGTCCATCTCCCAAGTATCCCTCTTTCAAGATCTGTTCGTACCCCTAGCCTAATAGTACAACTCATCGGTCTGATGACCAGGGCAATCTACCGTGTGTCGGCACAACTTCTTAGATATAACATCGTCATCTGATGAACACGTTTCCTTCTGAGGACTTGCTGCCTTGATGGCATTCTCACTTGCTGCCTTGATGGCATTCTCAAGAGTCACACGTTTGGAGCCACGCTTTCATGAGCGCGGGACCTCAACGGGCTCTTGGGCACTGACTTGTAGTCCGAGGCGATCGATTATGGGAGTTTCCTCTTTACGAGAAGCCTTAGACTTGTTATAAAGGCGAGTGTGACCCCCAGCTTGATGAGTTGCTAGGGGTTAAGTCACCGGAACTAAGCGCTCTTTGATCGAAACTTTGCCTTGATCCTTATGCAAAGGACTCAGATGATTCGCCATTGGCTTCTTGCTTTTGAACAAGTCTACACTGCCACGAGGCTTCACTGAAAGTATTGGATAAATTAGAGCAGGGGCAGAACTCGACGGAATCAAAAATATGGGTGCGGAGTGTCTCTTGTCTCGGCCCTGGTGTGGGTTAGGACTTGGTGAATCGTAGTTGGGCGGGTCACTTCGGGGTGACCCGCGGTTAGGAGGGTTACTTCGGGGTGACCCACGGCTAGGAGGGTCACTTCATGGTGACTCGCGGCTTGGAGGGTAAGACTTGAGTGATCCGTGGCTTGGAGGGTCGGGTCCAGGTGACCCGCTGCTAGGGAGGATCACTTTTGGGGTGACCTCGCAGCTGGAGGGTTCAGATGTGGGCTGACACCGCGACTTGAGGCGGGTCAGACTTGAGTGCCCGTGGTCTTGAAGGTCTGACTATAGTGACCCGTGGCTGGAGGGTCAACTTGAGTGATCCGCGGCTTGGAGGGTCCAGACTTGAGTTACCTGCGGCTTGGAAGGGCACTTCGGGGTGACCTCCGGCTGAAGGTCAGACTTGAGTGACCCGCGCTTGGAGGGTCAGACTTAAGTGACCCACGGCTTGGAGGGTCAGACTTGAGTGACCCGCATTTGTGGATCTTTTCGGCTGCTGTCTTGGACTTTGGCCTACATACTTTGTGTAGTCTTGGTGGTTTCTTTTTCACTTCTTCCTCCTGCAATTTTTTGGCTTCTTACACAAGGATTTTTGCATGCGCAAGCAATACGTGATGTTTCTAAATTCTCTCCTGAAGAGTCGAGCGGATCCTTTTGACGTGGAACCATTCATTCTTCACTGGTTCGAAGAAGGATGGGTTGTTCGCCCGCTGTTGTGGTGGTTGGCGTCTTCTGGACTTCAGATCTGCTTCGTAGCGAATCCCGTCAACTGGCTTCAAATCCTTAACAAGTTGGCACGCAAGTCATTGGCGTTGCCTTTGGCGTGCCCTCTTTGATAGAGTTACTGCGCCTTCATCAATTGACTCCTTGATGGAGGAAGGGTCCAGATCTGTAGAACCAGCCTCGTTTGAGGCCAGAGGGGCATTACAAGGCGTGATTGCAGCAGCAACGGGGGTGTTGATCTTCCTAGGCTTGCGAGAAGTGGAAGATCTGGAGGAGGAGGATGACAGATATTTCTCTAACTTGGCCTGGTCGAACTCGTACTCGACCTCTACATTAACCGGGATCCAGATCCGAGGTTGTGACACATCAGCCTTCGTATAAAGGCTGTTAGCTCCCACTGTGGTCGCCAGCGTGTTTGCGTCAGAAATTGTTTTCTTTATTGTATAACTCGTTACAACTTTAATCATTACAATAATTTCAAAAAAGGTTGGTCTTTTTATAAGACCGTTACATAATAAAAATAAAAATTACAATATCCTTCAAACAATACACAGATCCTATTTATTAGTCTCTGCTTGAGTGGGATCGTTACATGTGCTGGGGTTTATTCGTGAACCACCTCGGATCAGATCCGGTTGACAGAAGATTGATTAAAACTCTTACTTCACAAAGGAAGTAATCTCTTGAAGCACTAAAATCGACCAAGCAAAATCAGTAGCTCTTCTCGAGATTAAGACCAAGCCTAATCTCTAGGAACGGACGGGGGAAATACGGGTTCAGATCCTTCGAAAGCCTTCCTCTTTATGCTGAAGTTCGCCGGGATCTAACTTGCTTTCGCGTAAATTCGTACTCCTTGACTCCCTAATCCAGCAGCACCTCGTCCTCTTGATAATAAATCGCCCCTGTGAAATGAGCCCCTAGGCCTGTATTTATAGGCTTCGGTTGGGGGGTTTCGGATAAGAACGATGGATTTGGCCTTATCCTCAGTTGACCTCGTCCTCATGATAATAAATTGCCTCTGTGAAATGAGCTCATAGGCCTATATTTATAGGCTTCGGTTGGGGGTTTTCGAATAAGAATGATGGATTTGGGCCTTATCCTCAGTTGATAACCGTGTAACCACGTTTGGAGATGATATCTAGGCAGATGGGAACCTCTGGAACAGAAGAAATCCCGTGAAAATAGCCAAAAACGCGTTTTGGATGTTCTGGACAACTTTGGGCACGGGACAGACCACGATGACCCACGCGTGCGCGAGTCACCACGATGTGACCCGCACGGCCGTGGGTCCACAAAGTGGTGACCAGCCGCAGCTGCGGTCACCTCGAGGTGAGACCAGCACAGACGGCGCGTCACCCTAGGTAACGCCCGCGCGGCCGCGCGTCCCAAGTAGTGACCCGTGCGCAGAACGCAAGTTCTGAGCCTTCTTTGAGTTCTTTCGGTGTTTCCCGACTTCCTGGACTTGTACTTTCTGTCGATTTACGTATTTGGTTGTCTTATTGACTTACACGCTTCGCTGATTGATGAGCGCGAGCTGACTGACGAGCGCGTTCGGTCACTTGGAGTTGACCGACCCGCGCGAGCTGACTGATGAGCACGTTCGGTAACTTGGAACTGACCGACGCGCACGAGCTGACTAATGAGCGCGTTCGGTCACTTGGAGCTGACTGACGAGCGCGTTCCACTCGGATAATCCTTCTTGACTCAGATGATGACGTTCATCGTCTTCTCTTCGTCTCGAGCTACATGCGGACACCTATAAGCATTTTTAGACGTCTACAATTAGATTCATTTTTTGCCCCACAAATAACACTGCAGCCACAATATGAATACCGATATCTATGGGATCTCCTATCACTTCTGGGTTAATTAGACGTATAGTAGTCCAATCTGATCTACATTGATAAACATGGAATGAGAAGCATGATGACCGGAGTACGCGCTCTCTCATAATTACTCTTACCAAACTCTTTGGTCATATCATTTTACTAACCAATTGAAATAATGGAGATTTCATGTAAATATATGATTTTTTTCATTTTTAAGGTGAGATTTTTCACTTTTTCCTATTTATCCTATACTATAATATAAAATAACAATAAAGCAATGGTGGTATTTCACTGTCACCCTTGAGCCTTGTAGGGTGTCTTGATAGAATTCCCAGTCTGATAGCCCACCACCTGTAGGACCTTCCACTTTCTATGGACTAAAAATACATAAAATGGTCTAATCCAGACCCAAAAAAAAAAGAACCTGAGAGTTAAAAGTGTTAAACAGTCTTTCACATATCAGAAATAAAATTAACACAAAAGCTTAAATTATTAGTTATTCATGCGAGCTTTCTATTTAAGTCCATCATTTTTTCTCTCAACTATCTTTTCAATATAGAATTGTACTCGCACTTAAAATTCCTAACACTCCGAAACACCTTTATCAATCCCTAGCAACAATGAAAAGCTATAAGATACAACATGAAACATTTTTAGCACATACGACACAAGGAAAACAAATGAAACAATCTCAACCAGAAAAGAATGTATCATCATTCTGTGTGATGCCCAAAAGCTAGCTTAATTTTTGTTCGCTACTCTGCAGTTCAATCTTATCTCTCCATTTTTTCCCGTCAATGGTGAAAGACTCCCCATTTTCACCATTGCTATAACAAAATCATCTTCAAAAGCTTTAGAATTCTGACTGTACTTCTTCACTAATGAATCCTGAGATCCACCATTAAACAACTCCTGATCAGAATGTAGTAACCCTTGACGAGCCACAAGGTTCTTATAATAGTTATTGTCGAAACTCTTCTCGCTCCCTTGATCAAGAGGAGCGAGACTATTGCCATTTTTACAAGTTCTCTTGCGAAGCGAAGCAAATCGAGGATCGATGTTGGATTCGTTGGTGATACGGCTTTGGAAGGTGGCACATTTAGCGAGGCCGATGGTGTGGGCCCCGGAGAGGGCTATCATGTCGCGTGCACTGAGGCCTTTGGATATGAACATGGAGATGAGGGTTGATAGGGAGGCAGAGGGGGGTGGGAGGTTGGAGTTGGCTGCACTCTGGCTTGCTGTTCTTGAATCTCGTCGGCCTAGCTGCACTTTCCAAGAAGAGCCACCAAGCTGCATATATATTGAATTTAAGTGAATAAAGGAGAAAAGAGACTTTCACATAATCACGCTTCGCTAACATTCAGTCACATCATTGTATATAAAAGATTTCTCTAATAGGGCAAATGATACTTATTAATCTTTTTGATTACAAGACTTTCTTAAGTATGATTAACCTCATGTGAACATTCAATATGCGAAGAGCTGGATCTCCGGGACACATCGCTTTTAAGGGGATGTTATTCTGTGATTTATAGTTTTTTTTTCACGTTAATCACTAATTTAAAAGATAATGGTCAGATCTTTTTTCTTTTTCTTTCTTTCTTTCCTTATTTTTTTTGAGTAACCATGAAAGATGTTTAGAGTATATGTGATGAGAAAACTAATACAGAATATATGTAAAGAGGAGGAGAAACAAAGAAATAACAATGGGAGAAAGCAATAGCAATTATTGGGAAAAATAAACAAATTAACTAAGAGATTTCTAAACCAAGGTGCAGTGTCAACAAAGCCACTTGTTTCGAGAATATTTTTATAGAAAGAAATTTATGATTTTGATATATAGCCTACAAGTTTTCCTACGGCTAAGAGGTTGTTTATCCATAATCTGAATTAATTACTATAATTGTAAGAAAGAAAAGAAGTTAGAATGTAGCATTCATGTTTCACTGGTACAAATGGTGGCATTCCAGACGGAATATTCCGTCTGGAATAGTTAAAAAACTGTCTGCAATAGCTATTCCAGACGGAATTCCGTCTGGAATAGCCGTCTAGTTAGTTTCCGTCTGGAAAAGTTTAATCCAGACGGAAATTCCGTCTAGAATACATTCTAGACGGATTATTCTAGACGGAATTAAAAACCGTCTAGAATACATCCTAGACGGATTATTCTAGACGGAATTTCCGTCTAGAATAATACATCCTAGACGGAAAAAATTTCCGTCTAGGATGAGTATTCTAGACGGAAATTTCCGTCTAGAATAGTCATCCTAGACGGAAATTTCCGTCTAGATGTTTTTTAATTTTTTTAATTTTTTTTTCAAAAAAACAAGTATCCTAGACGGAATTTGAGCATCCTAGACGGAATTTCCGTCTAGGATGCTATGCTACAGTAGTTTTTTTTTTTTTTTTTTTTTTTTTTTTTTTTTTTTTTTTTTTTTTTTTTTACAGAATCTACTTTGAGTGCATGTACACAATATTAAACAACAAAAAATTATATTCATATCCAACACAATCTAATTATATTCTAATATCAAATCCCATTATATTCAAATAATACATTCACCAAAATAGTAGAGAGATACATAAATTATTGAGTAGTTTTTACATAAATTATTTACAATGACTATGACACTGCAGACACTTCTTCAACTCCTTCCCTATACATTTACTCAAGCCCTCTTCTTCTCCTTCTTCACCTTCTTCCTCATCATCCTGAGTGTAACATAAGGACACAAGCAATGCATCAATATATGTACAAACTGATCAATATATGTACAAACTGATCCATAAGGACACAAGCAATGCATATATATAAAAGAGATACCAATAGTTGAGTACTAATTAGAACAAGCAAAATATGACTCATAGCCTATATTGAATCTTCGCGCAAAAAAATCTACCTCAGGTTTGAGATCGCGATGAATGATTCGGTGAGCATGTAGCACCTCCAGTCCCTCTCCTGAAATAGCAGATCTCATAACAAAGTAAAAAAATTTCACAGGTATTATAAGCAACCGTAAGTGGTTGTTACTTAGGAACTTGCATGATCTAATAATTGACAAATAAAGTATGGAATATGTTGCACATATGACAATATTAATATGGATGCAAGCTAAACAAGAAATGCTATCATAAGTACGAGTAAACTGTTGAAATCTGAATTATTTCCCAACAAAATGGATAATATGGCTAGAATTTGAGAAAACTCCAGTCAATATAAACAACTTAACAATGATGAGCCATCAAATCTTCATGAAATGGTAGGAATTCTCCAGCCAGGGAAACTTACGAAAAAGGAAATGAGTTAACATTAATCATAATGGAGGACAGGTAATGACACAAAACCACGGTATATGATAATTTATGTAAGAAACTCAAGAATAGACACGAAACCACGGTTTATGACAACAAAATGGATTTTTTTTTGTGGATACATAAGCACATTTGTTTGTAGTTATTAGAATAACTAGATACATCAAGATAATTATTATGGAGTCAAATTTGTGAACCATATAATTATGCTTCAGAATAAAGCAATCGAGCAAACACCAAAGAGGAACAATATATGAATCTATTTCTCTTCGTACATTTATGGAATACCTTACTACACATGTTTCAGAAGGTAGCTCCAAAATGTACGACGTTAAGAAATTAATCGAGTTGTCGCAATTAGAGAAGTTGTAATCTCTTAATCAATTAACTAATTAGCAGCTTCAGAATCTTAAGGATTATAATTCAAACATGGCAGACTGAAACATACAAAGAGTCGCTTCAGCAAAAGGTATAATAAAACAGAGAGAGGAACCGCATACAACACAACCCGATTTGTTTAATTTTTAATTCTCATATTAAGACTCCAAGATAACTTTAATCAACCACACGTAATCTTTACAGCTGATGATGCGATCCTAAGCCAATTTTATCATCTAGTAATGCTTTTTTTTAGCATCTGAGAACGTTCTTTTGTCAGATTGCTCCGTAGATTATATAGAGAATAGAGTTACAGGAGTGTGTGATCCCACTCGGCTATGAGTCATATTTTGCACCAGGAAACAGAGATTCAATATAGGCTATATATGAAACCTCATCGTTAAAATTTTGGATTATTTGATGATACATCCCCCCAAATCAACAAGAAACAAGATATAAATAAATGAAAAACCCACCCAGAACCCCAAGTTTAGAGTACACCCCAAATACCCAGACCCACCCACATATTTGATCAGGTCGTGTCTCTGTTAAACCCCGATGGCAGCATCCTCCACTGTATCCAGAGAACTAACCCGGTTTATCTGGTTTCAAACATGTTTGTCAGGATTCAAAGCTCTTTTCCTGTAAAAATATGGAGCTGAAGTTTAGTATCAGATCAGTTGTACTGATTGCACTTACTTGGTAGAACACCATGTCTCTATGAGTATCCACAATTCACTAGAACGGAATAAATAATCACGTTTTCTTTTGAAATTATCTCTGTTAAACCCCACTCCTTTTATTCAACCAGGATCCAAATTATTGTTCTTTTAGGTTTATAATTCTACTCCTGCTTCCCAATTTCTTCGTCATTACCACCCCCCCCCCCAAAAAAAAAAAAAAAAAAAACCCTAACCCACGGCCGCCATGGTCGTCCACGGCCACGACACCACTCTCCCCATCTCCCTCGACGAGATGCTCGTTCACTGCCGTGCCGTTGCCCGCAGCGCTACCCGCCCTCTGCTCGTTGGGGATCTCTAGCGCTCGGCGAGGTGGCCGGCGATGGAGGAGGCGGAGCGCGCCAGGAGGGGGGTGGGCTCCAGGGAGAAGGTGGAGAAGGCGGTGATGATTTGGTGGGGTTGTAGGGGTCCTCGTCTCCGTCGCCGGAGCGTTGCGCTTGCCGTAGCCTGTGAAGGGGACGAGAGGGAGGAGCCAGAGGTTGAAGAAGAGGGAGAGGATTTCGATTTGGGGGGGGATTTCAATTTTGGAGGGTTTCTTAATGTTATTTTGGGCGGAACTTTTGGGTTGGGAGGGGGAATTTCGATTTTGGAGGGAGGGAACTGGTGTTTATTTCTTTTAATACGAGCCAAAGTATTTTAGACGGAAATTTCCGTCTAGGAGTTATTCTAGACGGAAATTTCCGTCTAGAATGCTTAGTTATATTAAAAAAAAAATTAAAAATATAAAAACCGTCTAGAATATTATCCTAGACGGAAATTTCCGTCTAGAATGTTTTATTCTAGACGGAATATTCTAGACGGAAATTTTCCGTCTAATTTAATACAAACTAGACGGAAAATTTTCCGTCTAGAATATTCCGTCTAGAATAAACGATTTTCTACTAGTGTTTGTATCAAGTAAGCAAGAAAAGCAATAGCTTCAGCTTCTCCCTCCAAAAAATATGACATTAACCAAATTATTATTCTACGTGTTTGGTATCAAGAGAACAACTTTCGTAAAAGAATTAGAGAAATTACCAAGACAACTGCATCGCGTGCTGCAAGTGCAAGAATATCCGCACATGAGACTGTAGCCTTGCATTTGGCCTCCACCTTTGATTTTATGGCGTCGATCACTTCAAAGCCTCGGACAGAGTTCTGGTTGGGTCCAGCGTTCTTCTCGCCGGTGAACTTCGAAGTGTCGTCAAGAAGTATTGATGCGTCACAACCCTAATTATTAAAAAAACACGGATTAAATTTGTTAGGAACAAAATAGTGGTTGTGCATAATATTTTCAATCATATATGTGGAATATTTTGTTGTTGGGCTCGTGCAAAGTAATGCCGACCATCATCATCATGTTTTAATTTGCGAAGATCACATGCTAAAAAAGTTCATTAATGCACACGATCTATGTCTTAAAGAATAATCGGGGGAATCCAATTAAATTAGGAATTTAAAAATGTTAGCAAAGACTTGTGACTAGTGCATATTCGTCTTTTTCCGACTAAGTGTTTTGGTGATGGGATCCCAATTTGTATTAAGAAACATGTCTGAAATTAATTAGAGTAAGTATAAAATTGAATTATAGAAAAAAAAATGAATAGTTAAATTTTATATCTTACATTGACGAAGCAGTCATGGAAAAAGAGTCGAAGAATGGATGCTCCCATCCTCTTCTCCTTTGCCACAGCTTGTGCCATCGTGGATCTAACCATTCCATGTAAACTCGGACAAGTTTTCTGATAGAACTTCTCGTCGGATAGTTTGCCATAAGCACCCAAAGCAAGAAGAGAAAAGAGAGAAAACACAACAAACCTAGAGGAAAAAGCCATTGTTATGTGAAATTAATCAAGCAAAACTAATTATCTGATTAATTAGGTTGCTAATTAATATGGAGAGTGTTTTCTCTTGTATTGGTATATATAGTGTTGATCGTGGCATGCATCTCGTGGTCTGCTTGTTGGTTTCTAATTTCGTAATCTCTGCCAAGCTTTTTTAATTTTTATTAACAGTTGGCAAAATAAGTTGGTGAATATTCTAAAGAGGCGACTGTCCTTTTGTTAATTATGAATGTATTTGTATCAATTATTAGGCGATTGACTTCTCTAAGGCCAGAGGATATGAATGTGACCTAGTAGCTATTCCATAGGCTTTTATATTGCAATGTAAATAGATTAAAAAAGGTGTCAACCGAATTGGGTTGAACCTACCACTTTTGTATATGTTCTAATCTAACTTGCAATTATGTATTTTGGGATTTTTCAGTTGACATGTGTAATTGAGAAATCATGAAACTCTTGTTAAAATAGTGTCTTTGATTCTTTGTATAATTTCACGAGAATTAGATAGTGTAGGCGTCAAAAATTGCCTATAGGTCCCCGCACGCGGCTCGAGACAGAGAGAAGATGATGAACGTCGCTATTCGAGTCACAGAAACTCATTTAACGACGATAAACGCATGAAATAAGTCGACGGACCATACGAAGCAACGGAATTTCGGAATAACGGAAACACGAATGGATCGGGAGCTACGTGTCACTTACGAAAGACGAAGCGCCCCTCGCGTCCTGTTTACTCCACATATGATTTAATCATGTAAGCTCGTAGATCTCCTAGTCGGCTTTCCGATGTATCTTGGATCGCACGATTCCGAGTTCGGACGAAGAAAATACGGCGGAAACGGACGGAACGCGCAGACCGAGCCTTGAGCCAAAGTCCAGACACCCTTTGGTGTCTCGGCCAACCCGAGACACCCAAAGGTGTCTTGGATTGGCTGAGATACTCTAAGGTGTCTCGGCCAAGCCAAGACACCCCAAGGTGTCTTGGTTTGGCCAAGACACCCATTGGTGTCTCGGCCAAGCCGAGACACCCAAAGGTGTCTCGGACCTTGTAGAGTGATTTTAGCTATGATTCGATTAGAATCTGAAGAAACTCAAAACATAAAAGTTATAGATCTCCTCGTTAGCTCTCTAATGCATCATAGATCAATTCATTCTGAAATTGTATGAGAAAAATAAAGTCAAAATACCGAAGATAGTATAAACTGCCTCAGAATTCCGAGACAGTGTTGGTGTCTCAGAGAAGAATAACGATTTTGGTCATGATTCGTTTCGACTCTGAAGAAACTCAAAACATGAAAGTTGTAGATATCTTTGTCAGATTTCCAATGCATATGGAATCAGGTCATTTGAAGGTCATATGAGGAAGTTATGACCAAAATACCCGAGATACTCACTGGTGTCTCGGCCAGGCCGAGACACCCACGGGTGTCCGCAGACCCCAGAATACTGTTTTTGGTAGTTTTAAGCCGTTTTTTGACGTTAACCACCTGGATTTATTCCAACTAATCTGAATCTATCTAAGAACGTGGTTAAGTGGTTACAACTGAAGATAAGAGTGAATCGATCATTCTTATCCGAAAACAGATGTCCTAAAACCTATAAATACAGTCACAGAGCCTTTATTTTTTAAAGGCTGGAATTCTCGAGCGTCGACGAAGCCCTGCCGAATTAAGGACTGAAGAGCCACGAATTTCAGAGAGGAGGAGGAAAGATCGGATCGAGATCGTCAGTATAAAGAAGAGGAGCTCGTCAGATCTACACTTTCCGATTCCTTCCTTGAGATCGCCCCGTTGCGGTGATCTCGAGAAGAGTGGTTATCTCGCTATTACTGAGATAATTGCTTCGGCTTCTTGATTCCTTCGTGGATAGATGAAGCTTCGGATCTGATCTGATCATTTGGTGGTCCATGGATACTAGCGTCCCCGTCACAGGCCAAGATCACATGCAAGCAGCAGGTGATAAACACTCGTTGCGCTATTTGACGAGAGTTGTACTTTTTTGTTTTCATTGTGTAAGGGTCTTATAAAAAGACTAACTTTTGTTTTTATTGTAACGTTTGAAGTTTTAATGAACATAGCAATGAACAAATTGACTTTCTCCCAAACAAGCTGGCGACTACAGTGAGAGACAACAGCCTCGCTGCCGAGGCTATCGTGCCGCAGCCAATAATCAAGATCTCCGTGGCTGAAGAGGTCAAATACGAGTTCGACTAACAGAAGTTCGATGAGTACGTCTCCTACTCCTCCTCCAGATCCGCCTCTTCTCATAAGCGCACGAAGTGTTAGACCCTAGAGGGGGGTGATTAGGGTCTTATGCTAATCTAATCCCAATTAAAAGCTAATTAAAATTATGTTGATTAATTTGTTCTTGCAAGAAGAAATATGATATGGATATGAACAATAATGATGAATAGAATGTACGCTAAGCAAAACATAAACATACGATATGTTTACGAGGTTCGGTCACTACGACCTACGTCCCCGCTCCTCACCTCGAGGAGATATCCACTATCACAATCCGGTTTGGAAGCCGGAACTTCTACACACTCGGTTTACAAGATCACCGAAAACTCTCACACTACACAAACATTATGCAATCACACTTTACACACTAAGTGTAGGAACCAACCACGTGTCCTCCTCCTCAAGTGCTCGATTACAACCTCTCCCTACGTTCGTCAATCGACGCCACTCCTATTGGATTCGACCCCGTGTCTCGCCTCACACTTCTCTCGGTGTACAAGTGTATTACAAGTGATTCTCACAAATAAAAGTTAAATACAATGATTTGTTCTCAAATAACAAGTGAGAACACAATGAAGCTCACACTCACTAAATCACACTCCACAACCCACACTATATGGTATGAAAATATTAAGCTCAATAAGTGTGTGTGATAACAGTGAATGAAACTCAATAAATATAGCTAAATAAAATGAAAAAGAAATAACAAGCTATCTAAGAGTTTAGAAGACTTCTCAAACAAGAAGATTAGTAGAGATAATTCCAATAGGATTTGAATGCCACTTCTTGTTGTAAAAAAACTTCTCTTGAAAACGGATTGATGAAATCAACTATTAAACAGCTCTTAAACACAATTAATATTTTGTTAAACACCAAACTTGGATTTCTTAGATCTATAGAAGAAGAGCAGCAATGGGGTATTTATAGCACCCCAATACAACAGCAAAAACATAAGTAAAAGACCAAAAAACCAGTTTCAAAACAACTGTAAAAAAATAGCCGTTGTAAAGTTCTGACAGTTCGGCGGTCAACCGGTCCGGTCGACCGCGAAGCTCAAAAGAACAAAGAAGGAAAAAATCAAGGCTGGCGGTCGACCGCGGCGGTCGACCGGAAAAGTCTCTGGATGTTCTCTCGGTCGACCACGAGCACAAAACAAATGAGCTCAGGAAAATACAACTGGCGGTCGACCGCATCGGTCAACTGAAAACTAATATATGGCATATTGACAGGTTTTGGGGCTGTTTTAAAAATTCATTAAAAATATCAAATCAAATCCAAAAATAGTGAAACTTTGGGGAAAGTTTCTAAATGATGAAATAAACATGTTTGAAAAGGAATTTTTAGAAAATCAATTTTCGTTTGTGAAAACTCCCTGTTTTTAAAAAGTGTTCAAAAAACCTGTTTTTCGTGAACATGAAAATTGACATAAGGGTTGTAAAAATGTATATACATAGTATGCATGTATTATATGTATATAATGAAGTATGAAAGAGCTGTAAACATGAGATAAAAGTTATTGTAACAATGTTTGATGAAAAATCATTTATATGATAGAAAACGTCAAAAATCGTGTTAAGTGTACATATATTGAGCTTAGATATAATCATACAATATATGTAAGTAAACCAAACATATACCTAGGTAAATCCACACATATGAACTTGAATCTTTAATGCTTGATTGACGTGTGTTGAAATACCTGAAAGAAGAAACATAAACACAAAAACTAGAGAATATATTAGCGATAAATTGTTTGACAAATCATCATCAAAACTATAGGGTCAACAATCTCCCCCTTTTTGATGATGGCAAACAATTTATACGTGAATATGAATTATAAACTGATAACCCACATATAAGCCAAATATGAATGATCACATAAACCATATATGAAAATGAGTTAAATTGTAAACCATATGTGGATTTTTCTCCCCCTTTGACAGCATCAAAAAGGGAAAAAAGAAAAAAAAAATAGGAGCAACGCTCCCCCTGCATATAAGCACAGATAATAAAAAAGTATACCAAAAGCTCCCCCTGTCAAATTTAATAAATGACATCTATTGAACATATATAGGAGCTAAACAACAATTATCCTTCAAAAATAATCATAAACAGTATATAAATTAAGGAACTCATTATTAGCAACTTATTTTCCACAAACAAAACATGAACATTGTTTCAACCATGCATTGATCACAGAAAAGATAAACTAATAAATCACAAATCATCATTTAAGCATTTAGAAACAACATAGTTTTGCATAAACATAGTTTGTTCCACAAGACAGCAAACCATTTATATAAAGTCACATAGTTCTACACTAATATAAAGTTATTACACTCAAACAAAAAACATAGATATCAAGTTTTACAACTCAAAAAGGAACATCACTAATAGCATAGAAATCAATGAAAGGAACTTCAATAATCAGCAAGATCAATCATCACCATCACCATCATCATCACCATCACCATCACCATCACCATCATCAGAAGAGCCTGAGCCATCAGCAGGGCCCTCCTCAGAATCAGACTCAGAACTAGAAGAGGGATCCGGAATCCCGAGAGACTGACGCTGATATGAAAGAATGGTCCTGACATCCCTTTGGATAGTTGAGACTTGCTTCTGAACGTTTGAGAACTTAGTCTCAAGACGATCCAGACGGTCACAAATATCAGAAGCAGATGAGGAAGAAGCTCTAGACCGGGAACGAGAGGATGACTCAGTAGGATCAGATGAAAGATAGGAAATCTGCATCCGGGAAATAGAAACCTTATCAAAGAAATCCTTCTTAGATTCAATTTTGGGTTCATTGGTGAGATCAACACCGAAATGTTGAAGGATGAGGGTGATAAAAGAGCCAAAAGGTAGAAATTTGAAATGCTTCGATGCCATGTTTTTGATAAAAACATTTGCCCAATCTACTTTAATTTTGGCAAATATGGCATATACCGCATTGATCTTGTCAGAAGCAAAATGATCGAAACTACCGGTTTTAGGAATCAAATTATGAGCAATAATTCTAGCAATGAGTTTGGCATTTGGATTGAGAGAATTGTTGTTCATAGGATAAGAGCAACCGGGCTTAAACATGAGTTGGTTTACAGCTGGATCACCAAGCTCAACAGACATGAGGTCAACATCATCTGTTGGGATTTTTAGAATCCCCGCAAGTTCGTTGGCAGAAAAAAAGATTTGAACATTTTTAACTGATGTACTAATGGTCTGAAGACCATCAGCAGAGGATGATACAGACAGGTTGGCATAAAACAGATAAACCAAGAAAGGATAATAGAGAACTTTTCGTTCCTCATCTAACAACTCAGCCAACCCAACATTGTTAAGAATGGTGGAAGTGTCAAACAAGACTAATTGATTGAATTTGATATATCTGGTTGGAAGGATTTTTAGTTTGCACAACTCCCTATATTTCTTAAATATATCTGGTTGGAAGGATTTTTAGTTTGCACAACTCCCTATATTTCTTAACAAGTGATTTATATAACAGAAAATCCTCATAATGAGAAGCTTTTCTCCCTATATTTCTTAACAAGTGATTTATATAACAGAAAATCCTCATAATGAGAAGCTTTTATAGAGGACGAACTAGACTCAGGTTTTGATCTCTTTTTAGGAGGCATGATAGATTAGGATTTTGATCAGGTATGAGATATAATAGAAATTAGAAACCCCTGGAAACAACAAAAAGAAATTTAGAGAAAATTAAGAACTGCCCTAAAACAGAAACCCTAGATTAAAAAAAATCATTAGAGCAAAGAAATCAAGAGAGAAGAAATTACCCAGCAAAATCTGATGGAAGTCGACAGAGAGGAGCAGCGGTTGACTGAGTCAGGCGACTGAGGGAGAATTTCAAACCCTAGTTCCTCGATTTCGAAATGGGAGGAAGAAGAGGAGTCGGGTCTTAGATGGGGGTGAAACAAGGGCTATGATCAACTTAATAGCTGGATCAATGGTGGAGATGATATCGGGTTCAAAGCATTTAAGAAATAAAAACTGAAACCCGATACGAAATGAAAATCGATGCTGAAAACTCTCTGGCGGTCGACCGACGCGGTCGACCGAAACAACTTACAGAGACTTCGTCGGTCGACCGGGTCGGTCGACCGCGAGAGGATGAAATTCACAGGCAATGTAAAAACTTGATTTTGAGAGATTTTCAATTTAAACCTTTAAGAAATTTGTTTTATAATATATCAAATGTTTTATAAAATATATATAAATGTTTTTAGCTATAAGATCACACAAATAATTCCTTTTAGCAAAAAAATATAATTTGTCATTACAAACTCAAAAACCAATTATTCAAAATAAGAACAAAACAAAACAAAAAAAAACAAAAAAAAGAAATAATATAAAAATCATTTTGGTACCCAAATCATTTTGGTACCACTAGAACTTGGGACATGACCCCTATTATTTAAATCCAAGGCCCTAGGGTTATGAACCCGTTTGGGCGTATTTTGTGCACCGATACGATCAAAGCAAAAATTATAAACGTGACCCATACGATTGCAATTTGTACAATGTAGAGGTTTGAATGGTTTACGTTGATCGAAATGGAATGCACGTGGTTCATTTGCAAAAATATATTTTTCTTTGTAATTATTTTACAAATGAGAATTTCTTTTCAAATCGAAACAAAACATGGCCAAATGACCAAAACGATCACAATAATCACATTTATACACATGAGCATGTTTATGATTTACACTATGTGTGTGTACATGCGTATGTGATGAAGAAGCTTGATGGGATGCACAATCATGAATAGGCTTATCAATTTTTGGTGCATTATGACAAAATTGAGCTAAATGGCCTTTAAGACCGCAAATAGAGCATTTGTGAATTTTGTCATACATATGTGCATAGTGAATAGGTTTCTTAGAAGAATTAACATTGAGCTTTGCACATAAGTCCATAAGCTTTTTATTATTAGCAATACAAGTGTTTAGTGTTGAATCTAAGGTAGATATTCGTTTTCTCATTTGATTCAACTCATCATTGTGCATACAAGCATTGCTACTAGAAGTAGGATAAACAATATTACTCATCATAGATTTTAACTTATCTACTTCTAACATAGCATTACGTTTTTCATGAAGCAAGCTAGCATTTTCAATTTTTAAATGTTCATTGCATTCTTTAAGAATTATATTTTCATTTGCAATAAAATTAAATTTAGTGGCTAGTGTTTCATGAGTGGATTTCATATTAACATACTTACTTTTTACATCAATATAGCAATTGTGTAATTTTTCAAATTCAAGAGCAAGTTCATTAAAAGTAATAATATCATCGTTATCGCATATCTCACTAGGGTTATCACCTAGTGGTATTGTATATGGAGATGAGGCTTCCTTAGAATTCAAAGCGGGAATTTCCAACGCTTGTTGAATGGCCTCCAATTTCCCTTCATGTGCTTCAATAAGTTTCCATAAAGCGTAAGCACTATCAAAATTAGCAAATTTGTTAGAAAACGATGAGTGAAAAGAATTAATCAAATATTCTAACAAAAGCTTGTTCATATTAAACAATCTTTTATCATTTTCACACCATTTGGATTTTTCCAAAAAGGGAACAATATAGGCATCCTCAATAATTTCCCATAAATCGAATTGTTTAGATTGAACGAAAAGTTTGAATCTAACACGCCATTGAGCATAGGGAAAAATATCCAAACGAGGAGCAATATTAATAGCATATCCTAGACTAGATGAATCATACATATCCATAAAGATAAAATGCAAGAAGCTAAGTGTAACAAAAATTAGATTAGCACAAATACAATAACTTGGATCTTTAACTCAAGGCGGTTAGTCCTTAAACCAAAGAGCACCAAGCTCTGATACCAATTGTTAGACCCTAGAGGGGGGTGATTAGGGTCTTATACTAATCTAATCCCAATTAAAAGCTAATTAAAATTGTGTTGATCAATTTGTTCTTACAAGAAGAAATATGATATGGATATGAACAATAATGATGAATAGAATGTACGCTAAGCAAAACACAAACACACGATATGTTTACGAGGTTCGGTCACCACGACCTACGTCCCCGCTCCTCACCTCGAGGAGATATCCACTATCACAATCCGGTTTGGAAGCCGGAACTTCTACACACTCGGTTTACAAGATCACCGAAAACTCTCACACTACACAAACACTATGCAATCACACTTTACACACTAAGTGTAGGAACCTACCCCGTGTCCTCCTCCTCAAGTGCTCGATTACAACCTCTCCCTAGGTTCGTCAATCGACGCCACTCCTATTGGATTCGACCCCGTGTCTCGCCTCACACTTCTCTCGGTGTACAAGTGTATTACAAGTGATTCTCACAAACAAAAGTTAAATACAATGATTTGTTCTCAATTAACAAGTGAGAACACAATAAAGCTCACACTCACTAAATCCCACACTACAACCCACAATATATAATATGAGAATATCAAGCTCAATAAGTGTGTGTGATAATAGTGAATGAAACTCAATAAATATAACTCAATGAATATAGCTTAATCAATTGAAAGTGAAATAACAAGCTATATAAGAATGGGTTTAGAAAACTTCTCAATGAATAAGAAGAGCTGAGGAAATGATGATCTCAATAAGATTTGAAAGCCTCTTCTTGTTGTAGAAAAACTTCTCTTGAAAACTGATTAACGAAACCAACTCTTAAACAGCTCTTAAACGAGATTAACAACTTGTTAAATAGCAAACTTGGATTTCTTGATAGCTCAGGAAAAAAACAACTGGCGGTCGACCGCACCGGTCGACCGAAAACTGATATATGGCATATTGACATGTTTTGGGGCTGTTTTGAAAATTCATTAAAAATATCAAATCAAATCCAAAAATAGTGAAACTTTGGGGAAAGTTTCTAAATGATGAAATAAACATGCTTGAAAAGGAATTTTTGGAAAATCAATTTTCGTTTGTGAAAACTCCCTGTTTTTGAAAAGTGTTCAAAAAACCTGTTTTTCGTGAACATGAAAATTGACATAAGGGTTGTAAAAATGTATATACATAGTATGCATATATTATATGTATATAATGAAGTATGAAAGAGCTGTAAACATGAGATAAAAGTTATTGTAACAACGTTTAATGAAAAATCATTTATATGATAGAAAACGTCAAAAATTGTGTTAAGTGTACATATATTGAGCTTAGATATAATCATACAATATATGTAAGTAAACCAAACATATACCTAGGTAAATCCACACATATGAACTTGAATCTTTAACGCTTGATTGACGTGTGTTGAAATACCTAAAAGAAGAAACATAAACACAAAAACTAGAGAATATATTAGCAATAAATTGTTTGACAAATCATCATCAAAACTATAGGGTCAACAGGAAGGTCTCCTCCTCCCGAAAGATCCGTTGGTCTTCAGATCTGAAGACTGAAGAAGGCGATCTCCCCGCTACCGTTGCTACAATTATACCTCGCAAAGAGCCACCTGCGTCCAATGAAGCCAGACCTGCTGATCTGAACTCCTCCTCGATCAAGGAGTCGGTTGCTGAAGATGTGCCAAATTTGTCGAAGAGGGCTCGTCAAAGGCGTCGTTAATGTCTTGCCCGCCAATTCGCCAAGGATTTGGATCAGGTGGATGGACTCTGTTACCAAGCAGATCTAGAGTTCAGAAAGCGCCGAGTGGCTAAGCTATCTCCACTTCAAACTTCGGGAACCTCCTCCCAATCACCTACTAACGAATGGGTTCATGTTAAACGGAACCGTTCCACTCTTGAAGAGTGCACTTCTTGCGCATGCCCAGATTCTTGTGCGAAAAGCACAAGAAATGCAAAAGGAAGAGGCGGTTAAGAGATCCCAGAGATCCAAACAAATTTGGATGCCAAAGGCTAAATCAACGCCTAAGGCAAAAGCAGGCGACGTTATTCCGCAGGCTTCGTCAACTTCGGATCCCGCTCCTTCCGTTCCTACGCTTCCGATGGAACCCTACAGCGGTGTGGATCTCTCCAGAGTTAGAATTCTATTGAAGGATCGTCTTTGTTCTCTACCCGAAGATCGAGGCAGAGCGCCTGTTAAGGAACGCTTGGGACCGTCGAAGGAATCCCGAGAAAACATCCAGACTGGGGGTCGTACGTGACCTCCTAACAAGTTAATTCATGTAACCACCCACTTGGGGGTGCATACAGAAAGCCAGGAGCCCGTTAAGGTTTTACCCTTAGAAAAGTGTGGTTCCAAACGAGTGACTCCTGTAGACGCCAACAAGGCGTTGTTTACTCAGAAGAAAATGTGTCAGACAGATGAACGTGTTATACCTGAGAATTCATGTAAACAGTCGATAAGTTGCTCCGGGTATAATACCGATAAGTTGTACTATCCGGCTGGGGGTACGAATAAATCTCGAAAGAAAGGTACCCGGGAAGCGGACTCTCACTGTCCGTGTACCAAACTTATCAGGGTAGTATTATCAGTGTGTAGCTGCCCCAAGACCGTTCCACAGAGGATCTCGGTGTTCCAAAGGCTTTCCTCTAAAGCGTTGAAACCCAAATCAAGGCGTTTTCATAAAAGAATATCAGTCGTTCGAGATGACGAATTCCCAAAAGTTACCATTAACATGGACAACAAGGAAAAGTCTCCGATGGTTTCAATCGGGTCTAGCCCTAACTTTTCTCCAAGAAGAGTTAATTCGGGAATAACTCAATTAATGTCTCGGCTCCAGCTAGAAGCTGTAGGACCTAAACAATCCGGGGTCACCATCAACATGGCTGATAAGGAAAATTCAATTCGACCTTCTAATTCTGATCCCCTCATATCGCATCGTCTAACCCGTTTGCGATCGGGAACCACTAGACGGAGGGATTATCAAAGGATGAATAGTGGATTATCCTCAGATGACGAATTGTCAGACGCTTGGTCTGTAATTGCTTCAAACGCTACTGTATCCAGCCCAGGGCAATCCCGTGAAGCGCTCACCATCACTCCTGACCAAATAACTCAGATGATCGAAAATGCTCTCGCTAAGCAGAAAGAAGAGTTTAAGGTTGAAATAGAACTGACCATACAACGGATGAGGGAGTTACATGACCTGCAACTTCAAGCCTTATCAAGACAGATTGGCGAATCCAGTCATCACAACGTTGCAGTAAAACAAGTCAATACAGTAGATAGTGATCCAGAACTGGATGAGACTATCAATATTGATACCCCTCCCGATAACAATAACGTCGAGGGTGGTCACATCGAAGATAACAACGCTGGGGGTGGTCCCGTTGTTTCTCTCAAAAATCGTCAGAAGTATGATACGGATGAGGACGAAAAGATGAAGGATCTCGAGAGCAAAATCAACGCTCTGATGTCTGCTCGAGAGGTGAAGAAGACCGGCCTTCCGTGTCCTTACCCGAGAGAGTGGGAGTCGATCCCGTATCCGGCCAAATTCAACCTGATCAACTTTACGCCGTTCGACGGGAAGGGCTCGCCCACTCAATATTTGATCTACTTCAAGTCCCACTTGGGCATGATATCCGGCAATGAAGCACTGATGGTTCGGTCATTCGTTAGCACCCTTCGTGGGCCTGCCTTTGATTGGTACCGCCATCTCAAGCCTGAAAGCATCAACAGGTGGGACGATATGAAGAGCTCATTCATCGGCAACTTCTTTGATGACGACGCCGAGATATCCATCAGGACACTCTTCGATGAGAAGCAAAAAGATGGAAAAATAGTTACCGACTTTGTTAAATGCTTTCGGAACAAGGCGATAAATTGCTGAGATCCGATCACGGAGGAATTCATCCTACAAACTTGTCACAACAACCTCTCTTTGGACGTGTTAGGAGTTATGGGATTAAACCCGTTCAAGACTTGGAAAGATTTGAAGATACGCAGCGAACAAGCCGAACGTTTCCTCAGAAGAAAGAAGATCAAAAGAAGTCAGCAGTCAAGGCCTGTGGGTGCTAGTGATAATAGTCAGACGTCACAACAACAACCTCAAAAGCAGCAAAGGACTCCAGATCTAAGACTCTAAAAAGAGTACTCTTTCAAGGATGAGGAAGTTTCGGCTATTTTCGAGTACCTCCTGAATAACGGTGAGATTGAGCTACCACCTACTAAAGATCAGGAGGGAGCTAAGAGGATTACGGACCCAAACTACTGTGCGTACCACAGGAGAGTTCTCCATCCCACTGAGGTTTGTTTCGGTCTAAAGAATAAGATTCAAGCTATAATCGACTCTAACGCCATAAAGCTAGAATAAGCTAAATGACGGTGCACCACTCCGAAAAGTATAAGAGTATAAACTGATCCTCGATACTCCAACAGGTATATGAGTCTAAACTATTTCCTTTCTTTCACAGGACGTTCCTGGAGAGTGCCATGTATGGTACTCTTAAGGATAACCCAATTATGCAGCTGAATATAATGATAAACCCAGTCTCGTAAGAAAAGCTGGGGGTGGATGGTTCATGTAACGGGAAGTTCCCGGAAGAATGCTATATGTAATTTTCTTAGGGATAACCCGATCATTACAAACAAAGTGATAAATACTAAACCCCTACGGTGATTTTCGAACACTCTTTTGCTGAGACGAGATTCGATCACTTCGTTGGATCAATCTTCCCTCACAAAACTCACATTGGTGTTTGACGACTCACAGTTTTCCACTACAAAATCCCTACCGATCAGACTAATTAATGATGGGACCACCAAAATTCCTTTCGGTGGAATCCACTCAAACTTCCAATGCGTCTGTGCACTTAACATTCCCATTGTTAAATTCCAGACATAATACTTGGAATTTTAATATCCTGATCATTGACGATTGGCGAACCTCTCCGTGTTAAGTATTTATCACTTAACACCAGGAACACCCTCTGAGTGACTTGTACAAGTTAACACTCCTACTATGATTTGTACTCCCACTCCCACTTTCTACTTGGTCAAACCTTTAAACAGTTAGGATCACAACCAAAATCCCCTCTCGATTCCTTCCATGAGCGAGAGGTCCACAAATTGAACGATCAAACCTTTAAACAGTTAGGGTCGTCTCAAATTCCCATCTTGGTCAAACCTTTAAACAGTTAGGACCACAACCAAAATCCCCTCTCGATTCTTTTCATGAACGAGAGGTCCACAAATTGAACGATCAAATCTTTAAACAGTTAGGGTCGTCTCAAACTCCCATCTTGGTCAAACCTTTAAACAGTTAGGGTCATCTCAAATTCTCATCTTGGTCAAACCTTTAAACAGTTAGGACCATAACCAAAATCCCCTCTCGATTCCTTCCATGAACGAGAGGTCCACAAATTGAACGATCAAACATTTAAACAGTTAGGGTCGTCTCAAATTCCCATCTTGGTCAAACCTTTAAACAGTTAGGACCACAACCAAAATCCCCTCTCGATTCTTTTCATGAACGAGAGGTCCACAAATTGAACGATCAAATCTTTAAACAGTTAGGGTCGTCTCAAACTCCCATCTTGGTCAAACCTTTAAACAGTTAGGACCACAACCAAAATCCCCTCTCGATTCCTTCCATGAACGAGAGGTCTACAAATTAAATGTTCAAACCTTTAAACAGTTAGGGTCGTCTTAAATTTTCATCTTGGTCAAACCTTTAAACAGTTAGGACCACAACCAAAATCCCCTCTTGATTCCTTTCATGAATGAGAGGTCCACTTTCAATTTGAGCAATCAAATCTATGAAAGTTGGGATTGCCTCCAACCTTACTTGGTCAAACCTGCAGATAGTTAAGACCAAGACCAGAATATCCCTTTCGATAAACGAAAGACTTCCACCTTTTCTTATTCGGCCAAACCTATAAAAGTCAGGGCCGAAATTGGAATTTTACCTCAATAAATGAGAAATTCTTTTCTTGGATTAAGCAACAAATCCTATAAAAGTTAGGGTTGCTTGAATCTTTCTGATTCTCGGAGTGGAGATCCCACTCCTAGTTTTACTTTTTCGGATTCTTAGGGTGGAGATCCCACTTCGAGTTTCCTTGGCAACTGGAGATAGAATATAAAATTCTTCCTCTTCGGTTTCGGGAGATAGAATATAAAATTCTTCCTCTCCTATAGAATATAAAATTCTTCCTCTTCGGTTTCGGGAGATAGAATATAAAATTCTTCCTCTCCTATTTTTCGACACCATCCTTCAACTCCCAAAAGTCGTGCCTTACACGCGCGGCGAATTTTATCCCGAATCCTAAGTAGGATAAGTCAACGTCTAACACGCATTGTCGGTTTAGTCTTTTACCAATTAAAGAAGATACCAGAATACCAACCTGAGGCATTTTATCACGAAGCCTAAGTAGGGATGAGTCAGCACTTAACCCGCGTTACTGAGTGGTTCGTTCCCATGAAAACGATCGAGTCTAAGTATTCAGCATCGTAGCAATAAAAATCCATGTCTTTTATGCATGAGGAATTTTATCCCAAATCCTGAGCAGGGATAAGTTAACACCTAACATGCGTTGCCAGTTTAGTCTTTCACCGATTGAAAAACATACCATAATCCAAATATGGAGAATTTTATCCCGAAGCTTAAGTAGGGATAAGTCAGCGCCTAACACGCGTTGCCGGTTAGCCCTTGACTGTAAAAAAGGACAAAAGCCCAAATATTCGATATTATGGCATGTTGTTATTAATAACACCATAATTCATACCTTACATGCACGGAAACTTTATCTCGACTCCTAAATAGAGATAAGTCAACGCCTAACACGCGTTGCCGGTTTAGTCTTTCGCCGAGTGAAAAAGACACCAGAATCCGAGTCTGGGGACTTTTATCCCAAATCCTAAGAAGGGATAAGTTAACGTCTAACACGCGTTGTCGGGTAGTCTATTCCCATGAGAAAGACAAAGTCTACATATTCAGTATCGTAGCCCTAAAGAGTTAACTCTTTTAGCACAACGTTACATGCAGAACGAACTTAAACAATCTGCATGCAAGCCCGATTCAAACGGTAATCGGTAAAGGCACATCAAATCCGTTGATGACTGAGAATTTGCCAAAAATTCTGAGTCTGCATCTGATACATGCTACCGGGTAGTCTATTCCCGTGAGAAAGATGAAGTCTACGTATTCAATATCGTAGCACTAAAAGAGTTAACTCTTTTAGCACAACGTCACATGCGGAACGGACTTAAACACTTCGCATGCTAGCCCGACTCAAACGGTAGTCGGTAAAGGCTCAACAAACCCGTTGATGGCTGAGGGTTTGCCAAAAATCCTATATATGCAAGAGTTATTAACGTACCAGCCCCATTATTTGGTCTCGTGACTGGAGCATCCAACAACTTTGAGATAAGATCCATACATGCAAATGAATCAGCTTTCATAGTTGGTCCTGCAGCTCCGACATTTGGGACCGCCATGCTCAATGCCTTAAGAGCTTAAACTGTGTAGACTCCAGCAAATGTACGAGTATAAATTGTGTTAACAGCGATCGATCCAAAACCCTAGGTTGACGCCGGTCAACGCGTAACCCTAGGTCAACGCCAGTCAACGCATTGCAATGAAAAGTCAACGTCGGGTGATCCGAAACCCTAGGTCAATGCCAGTCAATGCATTGCAATGAAAAGTCAACGCTGAACGATACGAAATAACACCGTTTAACGCGTATCCCTAAGCCAATATATTGTGGGAAAGGTAGTCAGTTCAAAGTTAACTCGACAGCACGAGCCAAAATCAACTCACCAATTTTTTTGATTTGAAACTTTAACGACGGCCAGACGATAAATGCAGCGCCGGAAGAACTTCAGCTATTCATCAAAATAGACTGAAAATCGAAGGAGTTAAGAATCAAAGCTAATTATAGGTCCTTTTATACCGACTGAAGGTTGGACCGATCATATCCAAAGTATTTTAGGCTCATCTATAAAAGAAATGAGACTGAAATACTTTGGATGGGGTATCTGTAAGCGTCAAAAATTACCTATAGGTCCCCACACGTGGTTCAAGACAGAGAGAAGATGATGAACATCGCTATTTGAGTCACAAAAGCTCATTTAATGATGACAAACGCATGAAGTGAGCCGACGGACCATGAGAAGCAACGGAATTTCGGAATAACGGAAACACGAATGGATCAGGAGCTACGCGTCACTTACGAAAGATGAAATGCCCCTCATGTCCCATTTACTCCACATATGATTCAATTATGGAAGCTTGTAGATCTCCTCGTTGGCTTTCTAATGCATCTTGGATCGCACGATTCTGAGTTCGGACGAAGAAAATACGGCGGAAACAGACGGAACGCGCAGACCGAGCCTTGAGCCAAAGTCCAGACACCCTTTGGTGTCTCGACCAACCCGAGACACCCAAAGGTGTCTTTGCTTGGCTGAGACACTCTAAGGCAAAAAAAAAAAGCCGAGACACCCCAAGATGTCTTGGTTTGGCCGAGACACCCATTGGTGTCTCGGACCTTGTAGAGTGATTTTGGTCATGATTTGATTAGAATCTGAAGACACTCAAAATATGAAAGTTGTAGATATCCTTATTATCTTTTCAATTCATCTTAGATCAACTCATTCTGAAATCGTATGAGAAAGATAAAGTAAAAATACCAAAGATAGTACAAACTACCTCAGAATTCTGAGATAATGTTGGTGTCTCGAAGAAAAATGATAATTTTGGTCATGATTTGTTTTGAATATGATGAAACTCAAAATATGAAAGTTTTAGATCTCTTTGTCAGCTTTTCAATGCATCTAGAATAAGGTCATTTGGAGGTTATATGAGGAAGTTAGGACCAAAATACCAAAAACATTCACTAGTGTCTCGGCCAGGCCAAGATACCCACGAGTGTCTCGGCCAAGCCGAGACACCCACGGGTGTCCGCAGACCCCAGAATGTTGTTTTTGACAGTTTTAAGCCGTTTTTCAACGTTAACCACCTGGATTTGTTCCAACTGATCCGAATCTATCCAAGAACATGGTTAAGTGATTATAACTAAAGATAAGAGTGAATCGATTATTCTTATCCGAAAATAAAGGTTCTAAAGCCTATAAATACAGCCTCAGGGCCTTTATTTTTTAAAGGCGGGAATTCTCGAGCGTCGGCGAAGCCCTAATTGAGAACTGAAGAGCCACAAATTTCAGAGAGGAGGAGGAGAGATCGGATCGAGTTCGTCAGCATAAAGAAGAGGATATCGTCAGATCTACACTTCCCGGTTCTTTCCTTGAGATCGCCCCGTTGTGGTGATCTCGAGAAGAGTGGTTATCTCGCTGTAGTCGAGATAATTGCTTCGGCTTTTTGATTCCTTCACGGATCGACGAAGCTTCGGATCTGATCTGATCGTTTGGTGGTCCACGGATACTAGCATGCCCGTTACAGGCCAAGATCACACGGAAGCAGCACACGATAAACACCCGTTGCGCTGTTTGACGAGAGTTATACATTTTTGTTTTCATTGTGTAAAGGTCTTATAAAAAGACTAACTTTTGTTTTCATTATAATGTTTGAAGTTATAATGAACATAGCAATGAACAAATTGACTTTATCCCCAAACAGATAGGTTTAGAGATCTATCATGATTAGGAGATTAGGTCTCATCATTATTAGGAGTTTGAATCCTTTTCTAATTAGGAAGTTAGACTAGAAATAGGGTTTTAGTTTCCCTATATATATTCTTCTATTGTTGGAGGAAAAACCAATGAGAGGGAAGAGAGCCAATATTCTTGTAATGTAGAGTTAGCAAAGAGAGTAGCCTAATTCAAGAATATTTTACGAGAGACGATGGTTTCGTAGTTTTAATCTGTGCAAAAGATTACAACATTAGGAGAGGGTTTCATAGTCTTTCTCCGTTCAAAAGATTGTAAAAAGTGAGTTTTAGAAAGAATATGAGAGTTAATTATGCATGTGAGATAGAGAGATTAAGAGATAAGAGTTGAGTGGTTCCTCTTGTAGTTCTCCTGATACAGAGTGGATTTCTCGTATTGTTACCTCGTGGATGTAGGTCGAAGTGTGCAACCGAACCACGTAAATATTGGTGTTCCTTCTTCTTAATTGTGGTTATTTTATATCTTGTTTATTGTGGGTTGGCTTCTGAGTTGCAAAGATTGTAGTGTGCGGGGGGCCTAAAATTCCCCAACAAGTGGTGTCACGGCCATGATGATGGATCCGGAAGCGAGTTCGTAAGATAAACATCATACAAAAGTGAAGATCGGCGATAAAAAAAGGTCTTGCGGTACGTGCCTTGGACTTATGATAATGATGCCAAGTTTGTCGGAGTCGACTAAATTGATGGCGTGCCTTATGTTTATCCTAAATAAGTACTAAGGTCTTTTGCATGTCTTGGGTTTTAAACTCATGAAATTGATACCAAGTTTTAAGACGTGCCCTTGTGTTTTACTCATGAAAATGATACCAAGGTCTTTGTGTTAATGGTGTGCCTTGGTTTTACTCATGAAAATGATACCTATGTCTTTGACGAAATAGGCTGAATCAATGAAGATTGAGCAACGAAAACTATATACCGTCCCATCTAAAGTAATGAGGAGGCCTCACAATAGGCACTGGTGTTGATGTCCTGAGACACAACAACAATATTAGAGGACAATCCCGAGTTAGCGATGGGGCTTGAGTAGATATGGACGATGTGGGTCCCGTCATCTCCTTAGACGGCTGATCCCTTGTTTGGAATATAAGAGCTACAAAACAAGCACGTTAGAGGACTAGAGTTAGGTTCTCTGATGATTCCTCCGACGGTCAAGTCAATATAGAGCTTGAGTGGGGAACCAAATGAACTGAATAAGTTCTGAATGTGCAGATGAAGTTAGCCAGAAATGGCATACCTATGGCCCCAAGAGGGGCCTCGTAGGAGGATCCTTTCTTCC